>NW_003303738.1:1652174-1671862 GCF_000142945.1 Phytophthora infestans T30-4 | reverse complement strand
AAACTTGAACGCGAGATGCTCAAGTCTTTAATTGGTGCGAACACCGAGCAGACTCACTAACTTCATCTTCTCTTGAACAAGCTTTCCAAAGGAAATCATCTCGACACCGGCACGGTCAAGGTCCTCGAGAATCAACAAGCTCGCAGCACCCACCTTCTCCAGGTCAACCGTACTTCTCGCGCACACGTGAGTTTGGCCGGTATGGATCCAGAGGTCCTGCGTCTGGCTGTTGATGGTACGTACCACATGCTGCTCTTTTCACCGTGGCTTTAGCAACAAACATTCATTCACAATCTCTTGTGACAGGTCTCACCGCTGGTGAACTGGATCTGGATGCTCTGGACTTCGACCAGGAGAAGTTGGTTGCTTTGTTGCGCATACAGTCTGCTGCCATCAGGCTCTTCCTGCATCTTCGGCGTAGACTGCTCACCAAATGGCTCATGAAAAGCTTTACAAGCGTATCGACCATGTGGCAAGGAGTAGGACTACGCGTCGGACGATTCGGACAAAGATAAGGCTCCTATCTTGATTGACAAAGTCAGTACGTCTACGGCAGCTTCTGGTTTCGGTGATGCGCCACCTGCCGACTCTTCAACTCCCAAGTCTTTATGTCACTCTCTGTTTAGCCCGAAGGCATTGAAGCAGGCTGCTCAAAAGAAGCGCCAGAAGACACGCCTTCGTCCTCCTGGTAAGTTGCCTCGGCGTCATTCAAAGGCTCGATCGCAGTCTGTTCCGTCGTCTCTTTGCTCATGGACGCCATCTCGCAAGCCAGCGGCATCCTCCACTGAGACGCGTTCTTCAACCTCACGTCAGCCGGCCCCCACCGTTGGAGACCTCATCGGTGACCAGAGTGACGTGGAAATGGTTGACATTGGTTCAAGTTGAGTCCCGTCAGATCAAGGTACCGCCACCGAGTCTCCGGGTACAGATGTGGGCTCAGGGGCTCACGACGATGTCTTCGAATCTTCTGGCATGCCTTCGTCTACTCTTCAGGAAGATCTCGATGTGGTGAAGCCATCTGCGTCAACGTTCTCTCCTTCTCCAGCGGATATACGCGCTGCCGAAGCGCCCTTGCGTGAGGCAGATAATTTTCGGCTGATGTTCGGCTCGGATAACGAAGATGATGAGCTGGATAACACCGTTCCATCCGGCAAGGTTGCTTCGCCGTCTGTCGCGACGTCCAAGACGGTTGAATCTGGGCAGTGGTGTCTACAGCAGGGCTTTCTCCTGTTGACGTTGCTCCGCAAGCCTCCGAGTCTCCAAAGCCGGCTTCGACGTTTCCCACGGCCGCCGTACTAAGTGTTCCTCTGACTGATTTTCTGATGGAGATTGACGACGATGGCAATGGTGATGACGATCGCGGAGATGACGTGGATGGTGATGAACCTTAGGTGGATACTTAGTTTGGTGATACAAGTGATGGAGGTGGAGGTGATGTTCCATTCCCTACCGCGCATTCAAGGCTAGCTGACGGCGACGACGTTGAAGATTCCGATGGTATCTGGAGCGGTCTTGGCCCTACTCAGCCTTCGAGTCCTCCTCGGCCAAATTCTTCAACAATGTTGACATCTTCAATCCTAATTCGTGGTCCATCTCCTCCGGCGTCGCCAGGGTCACAAGCGTCACCGTCTCTTCCTTCTGCTCAGGCGTCTTCTCGCTCATTTTCTCGAACGCTCGATGTTAGGCCAGGGCACAAGATTTTGGCTCCCTATATTTTGGTGCCACGTATTGGCGGCACACCGTCGGTTGAGCCGTTGCCGTACCACGTGTTGCCTGGAGCTCGCCCTACCGTGCCGGTTTCGTCCACCTTGTCACCGTGGATTCTCCCGTATCTGGACATGGAGCTACATTTGTGCAGACGCAAATTGCGGAGGCATGAAGTACGCTTTTTCAAAATACGCTAGATTTGAGCGCGTCGTATTTCTTGCATTTGAATGTTTTTCAAACACTTCGTTTGAGCGGAATAGAAGTGCTTTAGCTGAACCTTTTTGTTGTTGACCAGCATAGCGTCAAAATTAAATGACCTTTACTGGGAATACCGAAGAATGAGGAATGAACCGCCACTAATAGAGTAATACTACGGCGCTGTGCAAGCGTAACCTGGGCTACCATTCGTACATCATTCAGGAGTTTGACACAGCACCTCACTACAGAACATGAGTACACATAAAGATTGTGCAGTGAGTAAAGCTGAAAACTCTAATATTTATTGTCGGCTACAGTGCCCTGTAATGCGCAGCATAGCGATGCCAAAAAAGCGAGAACACAACAGCCGTGCTGTGTATTTGCTTTTAGTCCCTAGTGAGTTTAAGATCCCGGTTGCGTGACAAAAATACTGATGCTGAGGGCACGCATCCACGGAGCATATATTAACACAAACATGTAAGTCTCGGGCAAAACACCTTGCCATGAATGCGTACGGGGCCATGCATTTGCCGCGAGGAGCTCAGTGTTCTCAGAGATGGAAAATACAATATTTGACTATTTTTTGCTTTTAAGTTTAGTAATATACATCGCAATACAGAATAGACCAATAGTTAGATATTTTGACCAATTTTTATTAATATGGGTTGTGAAAGGAACCGGTCTAAGTGCTGTTTCTGGCTACAAATCATAGATCTTTTGACTTGATACAAGTACGAACACAAAACCTACCAATCTGTGCTCCTTTTTATATTTAAAAAATCGTTTTTTTAAAAGAGGCTCCCGCTCGACCAACGCTTGATATACACAGACACAGCGTTTCAAACGTGTTCGGCTGTCAGATTACGTACAGGAATCGATATCCGTGTGCTCCGACTGAAAGGGCCAGTATGTCAGAGCTCGTTTTCATATTTTAAAATACTGCTTTAAAAGCTACTGCTTGCGTGGCTAATACGTAGTGAGTATCGATTTATGCTAAAAAAAATGCTGAAGTGTTGGCCTTTAGAATAGCAATAGCTCTTCCTCGATATACGTTTAACTACATTCGGCAACAGCAAAGTTAGTCTCTCATTTTTACCTGTCCTGGCAGCAACTCCGAGAAATTTCTATGAAGCTACGCCGTAGCGTCATTCAAATTCAGCGGTTTTTACCATTAATAGCTCCAGTTGGTTGTTAAACCATAGAGCTTACAGCATTTCCTGTAACGGGCCTAGAGTGTCCGTTACTAGCTTACACGTAATAATGAGGAAGCGTGCAAGTTCCACGATAGTGAAACCAAGTGCTTAGTCTGAAGGAAAATCAACTCTGCTTTCTATTTAGGTCCAGGGCAGCTTGCCCTGACCACTCAAATACACGTCAACCCCTTATTGGCTGATAATGGGTCTGGCTCCCCATATATCAACCAATAGGATGACGGCAGTTCAGCACACGCTAGCCGTGTGCTGCTGCACCTACTTTTGTAATATAAATCTACCTACTTATGTAATGGTGTGGCCCACTACATCACCCCCCCCCCTCTTAAAGTTGCACTTACGCAACATAAGCGACGGGCGGAGACCAAATCAATCAAAAGGGAAACGAGAAGAAAATCGTGGCCAACAGGAACGAACGACGCGGGGACGAGGCAGATCCTGCGCCACGCAGGAGAAGTACAGCACGACTTGCACAGCAGACAACAGGCGCGGGCGATGGAACAGCAGCAGCAGCAGATTCCAGCGACGGCGACGTCGCTGATGAGCGCCACGACAGCGGCACGCGGCACCCACGTGATGGACGAAGCGCTGAGACCCTGGCCGCTGTATGACGTCTCCGGAGCGCAAAATCCGGAGCCTCTGGACGAGATGAAGGACCTCTTCCGGCGTTTTCGTGCGCTGCGCCAGAAGCCGGTGGACGACGTCGACTACAGTGCGCTGCAGGAGTCGTGGTGCGCCTGAATCCGGCGCTGGAACCGGACGCAAGCGCAGGAAGAGAATCTCGCCGACTGGATCGCATACCGGGATGAAATCATTGGGAGCCATTCCTTGGGCGAGCTGCGTGTACGAATCTGCGACAGCGCTTGGAACGCCGACGACCGTATCTACTACGTGCGAGTTGCTGAAGGCTGCAGGAGGTGCGTGTCGTCTCGCCCGACTACGGACAAGTGGAGAGCCCATGTCGCCGAGCATCCGCTCCGTGATCGCGAGAACGCCTGGATCCAGCGTTACCGTCGCTCGCTGTTCGAAAAGGCCAGCGCCACTAGTCGCGCCGGCTCGCGCCGACACTCATCTCGACGAAGCGCATCTCCTCCGCTTCGTTGGGATTACGAGAACTCGGGTCGTCGTTCTCGGTCGCGCTCGCGCGATCGCCAGCAGCGTCGTTCTCGATCACGTTCGCGTGGTCGCGCAGACTGGAGATCTCGTTCTCGGCCGCCGCGTGATTATTCGCGGCGCTCTCCGGCGCCGGAAGACTGGAGTCGTACTCTTGGATCACATCCGGGACATCGCGAAGGAGATTCGCGCGGGGCTCCCACGTATCTTGGTCCGCCGGAAAGCCAAGCCATCGTATCCTATAGCGGCGCGCGGCGGGAGCCGTGCGACTGGTGGACACATGGCGCTGCCCCGACCGACGGGGCGGGTCTTCGTGATCGACAATCTTCTCGACTATCCAGAGGATCCCGCCAGCTGAGTCGACAATCGGCTTGGAACCGTCCCGCGGATACGACTGACTTTCTGGTTGAGAGCCGCGAGGAAGATCTCGCGGGGAGTTTCTGGACGGCGTACCAGGAGGCGGAGGAGGCCCAGGACGCGGTTGCAAAGGCCGTGAGGACTGCGACTGAGACTCGTCAGTCGAATTGGGAACTCTTGGCGCGCGTGAGGCTTCTTGAGCGCGCGGTACATGGTCGTCTGCAGAGCGGGACGGTGGAGCAGGCGCCTGGTGTGAATGGCGCGATGGCTCGGCGCGTGCGTCGGGCGGGGCGGCCGCTATATGCGCCGGCGGCTCAGGAGACTGAGTCGAAGAAGGAATCGTAGCGGGCAGGTATTTCTTGAGTCGTCCGACGTAGAACGTCGGATGTAGCCGCAGCGACGTAGGGATATCCAGTGTAAGCCTCGCCAATAACCTTAGTCACCGTAAATGGCCCAATAAAGCGGTGCGATTTACTCGCGCTGAGGTTGGTTTCGGCATAGTCTCTGGTGTCTGAAGTCGACAGGAGTCATCGATCTCCTGTCGCAAACTTTACCGGGTGTTTTCGGCCACGCTTGTCAGCGTTTTCCTTCTGCTTGTCGACCGCCGTCTGCAGCGCGTCGCGGACGTATCGGGCGACTGCTTGGCGCTGGAGGAGGAAGTCTGAGACAGCGGTGTTATCAGCCGGTCGTGCCGGTTGCTTTGGCGCGTAGCTCGCTGATGGAGACACCGCGTTAGCGGTGTTTGGACTGATCAGGGTACGATTCGTCCACGAGGCGAGAGGGGACACCGCGTCGCGGGGAGTCGCCAGGGCCTTCTTGGCCTGGGCGTGTGTCACTGCGTTAACAGTCGCTGACGATGAGGCTGCACTCGAGGAGGAGTCGGCAGCCGGTATGGAAACCGGTTGAGGGTCCATTACCGGTGTTGGCGCAAAAGGCTTGTCGGCAACCGGTATGGTAACCGGTTGTGGGTTCGAAACCGGAGTCGTCACAAAATGGTTGTCGCCTCTTTCACCCCCACCCAGAGTGGAGCCACACGGCGAGGAGAGCTGGAACGCGAGGGTGCCGAACGTTGTTGACGAAGAAAGAAGTCAGGCCAGTCGACGCGTGAACCGCGTTGTTCAGCGCGAACTCAGCAAGCGGAAGGAACGAGCTCAAGCTCGTGAACGACGTCGCGTAGCTGCGAAGTACGTCCTCAAGGACGCGATTAACTCGCTCGGTTTGGCCATCCGTCTGCGGATGAGCAGCCGTCGACATCAGCAGCTTTGTCCCTGAAAGCTCGAAAAGCTTCGTCCAGAAAGCAGACGTGAGCCGCGGATCGCGGTCCGAAACGATAGACTCGGGCATGCCATGATGACGGAAGACTGCATCCACGAAGTGCACCGCGGTATCAGCCGCGGTGATCGTATCCGGGACCCGGATGAGGTGAACCATCTTGCTGAACCTGTCGACGGATACCAGGACACCGGAGCGCCCGGCGGAGTCGGGTGGGAGGCCAAAGATGAAGTCCATCGACACCGAGCTCCATGCCTCGGTGGCCACTGGTAAGGGACGCATGGGAGCCTGCGATGACGCGGACGGTTTCACGCGTTGGCAGATCTCGCAGGTCCTCACCCACTTGCGCACCCACTTATACATGTGGGGCCAATAAAAGTCGCGCGACACTGCGGCGAATGTCTTCTTACGGCCCAAGTGAGCGCTAAGTGGGATATCGTGGAACTCATGGATGATCCGTGAGCGCAAGTCAGGGTCGTTGGGGACCACTACACGTGAAGCATCGAAGCGATCGATGCTGTACGTTAACAGCCCGTCTTCAATTCGATACCTATCGATCTGATGGCGTATGGATCGAAACAGAGCACTCCGTGTCTTTTCACTGAGCGAGCGGAGATGTCCCAGAATACTCGAATAGACCGGATCGAATTCATACGCAGTCCGGATTTCGTCGCGGAGTGGGGTTTCTGGAGACATGCTCGTCAGGTTCAATCCCGACGCCAAGCACATAGCACAGTTGTCTTCTTCGGCTTCATCATGCAGCGGCTGTCGACCCAGCGAATCGCGTGGGTCGAAATCTGGACGACGAGACAGAGCATCGGCAAGGATGTTGTTCTTGTCGGGTTTGTAGTGAACCACGAAGTTATACTCGGAGAAGAACGACAATCACCGAGCCATTCGCTGGGAAAGATGAGGGCTCTTCATCGCTGTCCTCAGCGATGCGTGATCGGTATACACTGTGAAGGTTTGCTCGCCGAGTAAGTACACTCTGAATTTGATCAGAGCGTAGCGCATCGCGAGAAGCTCCTTGTCGTGGACAGGATAGTTGCGCTCCGCTGGCTTCATCTGTCGAGACTGATAGCTGGCGACCCGTTCACGACCTTCGTCCTCAAACTGCATCAGCGCACAGCCGATGGCAAAGTCGCTCGCGTCGCAAACGACGTGAAATGGTTTCGAGTCGTCGGGAAGAGCTAGGATCGGCGCCTCAGCAAGGCGCTTCTTCACTGAGTCGAAGGCGGCTTGGTGCGCGGGTGAACAGGCCCATGTGGCATCTTCCTTCAGGAGTGATGAGAGGGGCTGGATCAGTCCGGCGTAATTTTACGTGTACTTGTGGAGATAATTCGCTAGTCCCAACCACTGACGCAACTCAGTGGAGTTCTTTGGTGTCGGCCATGCGCAGATCGAGGCCACGTTCTCCGGGTCGGCGCGAACGCCGTCCTTGCCCACGAAGCAGCCAGCACCGGAATCTCCGGCGCGCAGAAGATTCACTTCTTCAGGTTCGCGTACAACTTATTCTCGCGCATCACTTGGAAGACCTGTTTTAAGTGCTTCAGTGAACTTCCATCGCGCTGAGACCACCCTCAGCGCGGCTGTGCACGAAGATGTCGTCGAAGTAGCTCGGTGCGAAGTCTCGAAGCGCACGCAGCACATGGGAGACCATGCGATTGAGCGTGGCGGGAGCATTCTTCAAGCCTTGTGGCATCACAAGCCACTCCCAGAGCATACCGCTGGTGGTGCTGACCGCTGTCAGCGGAATCTCGCTCGGTCTCATCAAGATCTGATTGAATCTGTCGGTCAAGTCGATGGCGCTGAAGACGACACTGCCCGCCATGGTGTCGAGCACCATGTCCTTCTGGGGAACTGGGGTTTGCGCAGGGATGGTCGCATCATTCAACTTGTTAAAGGCATGAACGATGCGCCATCCGCCTGTGACCTTCACACAGAGCGTTGGGCTCGAGTGTGGAGAGACACTCTCACACACGTGATCCGCTTTACGGCGATTCTCGAAGAAGTCGTCGATGGCCTTGACTTGGTCTCGGCAGCGACCACTGCCGCGTCACACAGTACTTCGAGCCGGGCACGAGATCGATCCCGTGGCGGACGCCTCGATCGGCAGGCAATTCGGTTGGAATCTTATCGGGGAAGACGTCCACGTATTCGCGGATGGTCTCGTACACTGGATTACCAGGCTCGCGCAAGGACTCCCAGGACTGCGCTGCGAAACGCTCCTCGCGGGCGGACTTCGGTTCGGCGCTCTTGGGACGGGTGGATCCGTCGTCATCACTGACGGCGTTCCCTTCGAGTGGCGTAGACGAAGTGTCTGTGATCAGGCAGACCTGCTCAATCTCGCCAACCTTGAGACCACGAAGGAAGTTTTTCCAGGAGAGACCTGGAAGCCGGGTGATCGATTGAGCGTCTCGAGGTGGACACGCAAGATCGACGGTGCGCTGACGGCCCATGCCGTCGTCCACGTGCTCAATGACGCATCTCACCGACTCCGTCGGTGAGATGCCGTTTGGTGCAGTTTCATGTCGTGGCTTCAAACGACGGGGCTTCGACTTCTTTGCCCGGCACCTCGAGTGTGTTCTCGAGGAAGAAGAATCGCTCTCGCTGGACGATGTATCACCCCGCTCTAGGCACTGGAGCTCACTCTCGATTGTGTTGGTCACACGTGGGGGCCACTGCTCGACCGCGTGATCGTTCGGCGGGAGCTTCAACTGCTCGACCGCCATCGTGTTCTTGTCCTCGCCTCGCGGCGAGGAGCCTTCGTGCAACAGCACTGCACAAGCCGTGCAGAGAGGGCCATCGCTCACTCTGTGTACAGCCTGCATCGTGGACGACCGGTCCACGACGGTGACGTGGGGCCAGTCCTTCTGGGCAACCAGGAGGTGGGTGAACACCTCGCTCACGTCGAAACCGCTGCGGTATTTAACCGAGCGGGCCAACCAGTCAATCTCTGGTTGATACCGTGACAACCACGGGATGCCCAGGATGCATTCAAATGAGTAGATCATCTCAATCACGAGGAAGTCGTCATTGCTGCGAAAGCCGTCGAACGTGTATGGCAACGTAATCTCGCGCCGCGCGACGTGGCGCGGCTTCCGTCAGCAAGCTTGACTACAACCTGTCCGCGACCGTTGTAGACAGCGATTTCGCTGGGTAGCGTCGACAGACACGACTCACGGAAGAAGTTGTTTGTCGCTCCTGAGTCCACAAGCGCGCGTAGTGGACGTCGGGCGCCGGCGACATGGAGGCTGATGATGATCAGTCTTGAGTCGCCCGACGCTGTGGTGGCATTGAAGTGTGCGTGTCGCACACGAGGTCTAGAAGGTTGGGTTGCCACCGGGGGACGCGGGCCTCCATTCCAGCCAGTAGGCGCCCCGCACCTACTGGTCCTGACCGTTTTTTTTGCTGATCGGTAGGAGAAACATCGACAGTATGCCAAGCACTGGCGCGGGCGCGCGGCACTCAGCCGCGCGATGTCCAACCTTCCGACAGCGGAAGCAAGTGAGGGATCGACTGGGACGACCACCATTCGCTCGAGCGACTGCACGACGGCGGTTGCTCGACGCGTCAATCGCGTCGATCTCCATCGGCTCCGGAGCTGACTCTTGAGCTTCCGCGGACATTGCCCGCGCGTACGACGCCGCCACCACGTAGTCTTCACGAAGTGCGAGAGAAAATGCCTCCTCGAGAGAGGAGGGTTCCGCTCGAGTCAGACAGTATCGCGTCATGCCTTCACGCATTCCGAACACGAAGACGTGGGCTTGAAATGCCATGTCAATCGGATTGGTGACGATGCAGGACGCAAGGTGGGACGTCTTCTGGACGTAGTCGCGCATGGTCATCTTGCCTTGTCGCAGAGTGAAGAACTCTGCGCGCACTCGGGACTCGTCTTGTGGAGACTCGAAGGCGAGAGGAAGATCACTCTGGAGGGCCTCCAGGGTGGAGAACGCATCGTTATTGACAACCAGTTTGCCGAGCGCTCACTCCTTGGCTTTCCCGGCCAGTCGGGAAAGTAAGAAGTTAACTTTCGCTCCTTGCGCCTCGATCATCCTCGAGGCGATAGCGATGTCAATTTCGCGAAACCAGCGATTCTACGGAAGGCGATTCGCTCCTTCACCGGAGTAGGTTGACGTCTCCAACTTGACGATGTCATTCTTCGAGGAACGCGAGGGAGTTGTCGCTCGCCGATTCGCGTCGGCGAGCTCGCGTTCCATGAACTCTTGAGCTGCTTGGCGTTGTTGATCGGGAGTCGCTGAGCTCAGCAGCGACCCGACAACAGCCTCACCGGACACCGCCGCAAGGCGGTGAAAGGCTTCCCACTCGACACGAGTGAGATGAGGGAAAGCAGCATGCTCCAGGGTTGACCCTGAAGCTTCAGACGTCTGGCCTTGGCTCATTGTGAACTTGGTCATGGGAAGGACTACAAAGTGCTACCAGGTGTAGCGGGCCTAGAGTGTCCGCTACTAGCTTACACGTAATAATGAGGAAGCGTGTAAGTTCCACGATAGTGAAACAAGTGCTTAGTCTGAAGGAAAATCAACTCTGTTTTGTATTTAGGTCCAGGGTAGCTTGCCCTGACCACTCAAATACACGTCAACCCCTTATTGGCTGATAATGGATCTGGCTCCCCATATATCAACCAATAGGATGACGGCAGTTCAGCACACGCTAGCCGTGTGCTGCTGCACCTACTTTTGTAATATAAATCTACCTACTTATGTAATAGTGTGGCCCACTACATTTCCAGACCAAATTGAGAATCTTTTCGTTAAAAATGAGAAAAGCTTAGCTGAAAATCAGCAAACCCGCAATCGCTTATGGAATTACCATCACAACACCTTCAGTAATTAATATAGTGTGCACAGCCGTAGACTTAGGAGGTGCTATATATGGCAGAGCGTTTAGGCTGACATTCTTAATTTTAGCTGATCTAGTTTCGCTCTGAGCCACACCAGGGCCCTCTTTTGTATAAGAGGTTGCCCGCTACGCCGCAAGCCTTGTTGTTACTTCCAGGTAAAGCAGTGAGCCTTCATTAGCCTGGATTATTGCTGAGATGGCACGTACAACGCTCCGTGTACTTGTCGTCCGACTTCAGCCTGAACCGACCTCTTCCTCGAAATCTGTTTCCCTTGACTAATCTGTCTTGACCAGACGACTGGATACCAGAGATACGTTTCTTGTTTTCGCCGATTTGACGCTCGCGCATACCGTCCACGAAGAGGGTGACCTCATACTTAACCTCAAGGTCCACGGCATCACTTAGGGTCTTAGGGTTCTCCAACTGGACGCTACTACGTGTGCGAGATTTGGGTTCATTAGCATAGCGGAGAGTCTAGTCGATTATGCACATGTCACGTTATACGCCAGGGTTGAGACTCGAATTGAGTGCTACAAAGCAAATTTAAGAATAAATTAAATATAAATGGAGAACTTTGTCTTGCTGCGGCTAATGTTGAATGGCAGCTTGAAGTAGAAGAGTCTACCTGCCATCTGAGAGATCGAAGTCAAACCCTAAAGTGTGAATTGAGCAGTGCTGCAGCCGGAGTGGAGGTCAACGTGCTTCTTGCGGGTTGGTCTTCAATGTTGAGCTTCCTGTCGTGATAGCTATGACAGCACATGCCTTCAACGCTGAGGTTAAGAGATGAGTTCGCACCACTATAGGACTCGATATCCGCTGTCTACTTGAGCCGCTGTGGTTTCTCGCGCAGTACAGCTGGAAAATTTTCCACGTGTGTAACTCGCTTCGATTCGTCGACGACCAATCCAACAGCTATCCCGAATCCGGCTTCTCCATTGCTGACCCGGCGATTCCTGGGAGGCGTGTGCTCGCGGCGTTGATCGGAATGACGTTGATGCTGTAGACGTCCTCGATCTGGAACAGCCGTTCGCAAGCGTTCATATCCCCTCTTACCTTTATCATGAGCAGATAGACCGGCACTCGCGTGCGGCTTGCCATCGCTTAGCTGATCTGGTATATATCGGGTTGCAGGCGGGCGCTTGTCGGCATAGACGATATCGACAGGCTGGTGGGAACAGCAAGTACTAATAGTATATCATTTTGGGGGAGAGCAGGACGAAGTAAAAACGATCACCCGCGCTGTTCAGATGCAGGGAGCTTCTATAAGATTCAACGGCATCCTACATCTGCACACCACCTAATTGTATTAGCTAGTACTATTATGTTCCACTATTCTATAGCAGCTTGATTCGTTTCGGCTACATTTACTAACGATAGACGATGTCAGAAACAGCCACAGGATTAAGATGACCATTTCCATATTTTAGACGTGGTTAGACGAATTGGAGGCAAACTATTAGGAGAGAGGATCGCAAATGTTTTCTTAGTACTCTCATTAATAATGCAACTCGTGGCCAATGTTGATGCTTAGTAATATTCGTTTCGGCGGCCTATAAAGCAAGTCAAAATAATAAATTAAACCTTGCCACATTGGCTTGGTGACACGGTTGATTCCAGGTGATATTTCAGCGTAAACGTTGTACCCACCAGGCCCCACACTGTGATTGTAAGTTGAGTCGTGCTTGGTTGTTGGCACAGTGTAGACGCTGGATTTGTAGCGATTTAGCTCGACATTAGGCGTGCTGTGCATTGAATATCCCGAACCGAATGATTTGTTCGATCGCCTGTTCCGCGCGACTTAATACATCAGTCATGCGTCCAAATAAATGTTCTTGCGTAAAACATGAGAGTCACATCAAACTGACACGGATTGTTTTAGTTCAAGCGGCGCGCCACTCGGTATCTCGATTCTCGCCGCTCACATTATTACTTGCTCGTACATAATAGTTCTGATAGACTTCTTTAGTAGCTACAACACACAATGCAGTTAGAAATAAACGGCAAAACAAACATCACATATATCTCCTACCGTTGAAACGCAGCCTCAAACACTTCCCCCTACGCGGATTCGTCTTCAAGGGGGGGTAAGGTAACATTGAACGTAGTTGTGCCCGCAACGCAGACGAAGATCGCGTGCTCATAGCAGACCAAATGAACGAACGGTCGGGGGACGCCGGGGCGTGACGTCTTTGCGAAACAGTAAAGCGGAGGCTGCAACGCGAGGTGAAAGTGTGGCGGCGACTACCGAGCGAGGTCTAGTCGAGGGAGCGAAAGCAGAATAGGCAGCGCCGAGCGATTTAGATTTTTAATTTTTTTTTCTTTTATCCAAGAGTACCCTCAAAACCGTGGGTATGGTTATGTATCGTATATGGACCTTTACGCTGTAGGACTTGGTGTTTCTAGTCACTTCCCTCCCAATAACGGTATTCTGTTTAGTAATACCAGTAGCAGGTTTAAAGCTGCCTTCTTGTGACCACTGGCAATACATGAAGTCAATTTAGCTTCAGATGTCTACTTACCAAACGGTAATGCAGGTCTATAATTATGACCTTGGCTATTTGGCTCAGGTCTATCGAATGCATTTTGCCGTTAGAGTGGTGTATTCTTTCTTTGTTCGTCCTTGAGCGCAATTGCATCGCACGAAGTCCACACACGACCCTTGACAGAATTCCAATTCCACCCGCACTAGTTCTGTCTCTTTTATAGGTGGGCTTAAGGACAAACAAATTCTGCGATCTGTGTAAAAAACGTCTGGCAAGCCGAACCTGACGAAAGATGTCGAGACTATGATTGCTGAGATGCGTCGCGAGCGTACACTCCGCCCGATACCTACGAATCGTATTACGATTCGTCGATCGTAGGCTACGATCGAGGGTCCGATTCGTTGCAAACCTTTGAAGAAGGTCCGCGATAAGTACCAATCATTTATTATTGTTACTATGGTTGACACTGAACATACGTTGCTGATTGTACTTAGGTGAATATAAAGTATAATAGTCGCAGCTGCATCTTCATTCACTCCCTGTTTCTTTTCTTCCGACACAACATATTATTACACCGTGGCTATAAATATTCCAGGTCCGCAACTCCATTTGACGCCATTCCTGAGCGGTGGTCAATTGCAGAAGACTGTAGTGAAGGCGATATTTTAGTGATGGACGAGGACGCTACTCCGGTATGTCAAGACGCAGACGTTGATATTTAAAAGCGGGCCCTATCACACAGCGAGAAGCACAGGACATTCTTTGCTGTGTACCATCGGATAGCGGAATGCGTCGCAGCTATAGGACCTACGGAATTGAAGATGTGGCGCGACCACTTAGGGTTGTTGGAACAAATAGCACGTGGAAACTAGCACTCATCCGGTAGCCGGTTTTTTAGGTCAATCCTAAAAGATGGTCATGTGTCAAATTGCGCTTAGGTCACGTGACCTGTAATGGAGAGATCACGAGTACATGTAAATTGGCATGTATCGTATTTCACTTAAGTACTTCTGCTACGCTATAATTAGCGATGCAAATTCTTAAACGACCGCTGATTCATCATCATCGTAGTCATAAGCGTAGTCTGGCTCGGCAATTGCTTCCTCATTCTCCATGAGTTCCTGTTCTGTCTCCGAGCTCATCCCACTTGTACACGATTCGGCATCCTGCACAGCCGTGCCACTCTGCTTGTTTTCATCCTCGCTCTCTTCTGAGTCAACGATATCGCGGAGGCGTGGGAGCTGAGGAGCTCGTGGCAACTGGAATCTTGTCCGCTGAGGCGGTCTTGCTAATCCTGACTGGACTGCTACGCTTGGGCCACATATTCCCGAGCCATATTTTCAAGTGTGCTGACGAATCGAGTCATGACAGGATGTGGAACTTTAATTCGTGCGTTCAGGTGACGTTGAAATCTCTCAAGATGGTTGTTAGTACGACTAACAATGTCGCGCCTCATGCCGTACACATTCCAGTATGCCGGCGGAAACATGTCGGGCCAGGTCCTTTGAAAGTACCGCCAAAATATACGTTATTTATTTGTAGAGTAGCTCACTTGTTTGGCATCACATGTTATTTTAATAGTATTCTTGGCCCATGCGATTCTTGAACATCGATTTTTCTAGGCTCTATAACAGTTAAAGCGTCAAAGATGTTCGGTGCCATCGCTAACTTGGCCTCAACTCGTGGTACCTTGTATTCCTTCAGCTTTCGGCGGCACGCCTGCTTGAAGTGGAACAGGCAGCCAATTATACGAACTTCCGGAAAGAAGCACTGATAAGTGCGCTCTCAAAGTCACACACGACTTCTTTAGGAGTAAGTTTCCGGCCAGCACGATCCTCTGTGCAGCGTAACAGCTTGATGTAGGATTCCTTCTGCATGGACGTAGTAGAAGTGAATTTAGCTGGAACGTATAGCTTAGTTGAACGATCGTCAACCATTATTGTGGCACACTTCTCGTAACTAGTAGGCGCACAGCGAAACGTTCCATCTACAAACCATGCCAGGTTTTTGAAGCGCAACAAATTGCGTAGTTCAGGGTGAGCCCATGCTATGACACGATCAGCGCCAGA
Source organism: Phytophthora infestans T30-4 (assembly GCF_000142945.1). Lineage (NCBI taxonomy): Eukaryota > Oomycota > Peronosporomycetes > Peronosporales > Peronosporaceae > Phytophthora > Phytophthora infestans. The sequence continues at coordinate 1,656,588 of NW_003303738.1, read as the reverse complement.
AGAATCTTTTTGAGCTTTGATATCGTCATGCCAAGCGTACTGAAACTGAAAAAAAAACTTGCATCGACCCCCTTACTATTGACATTGGAGGTAGTTCAACGGAGCGATTGCGGTTACCACCGGATTGTTTTCCGCGAGCATACTTCACGCGGTCAACGACTGCGCTCTTCGCTACACCCCTTACTGGAGGTCCTGGTTGTATGTAATATTTCTTCATAACGTGAAACCATATATCACCCTGAGTCATATTGGTTTCAACTGCTAGCTGATCAACATCCTGCAGCATAGCCTCGCAAACAATTGCGCAGAGGGTAGCACCTGGCAAGCCGACTCCATCTCGTAATCCTGGATTGGAAGCGGCATGTATGAGGTACGAGACCACTAAAATCAAAGGATGCTGTTTCGGCCATATATAGAAAACTTGTCTTGCACTTTTTGCGATACGAGCTGCACCGAAACGAGATCTTGACGCCTGTTATGTTGGCCCGAGTATACGCGTAGCCCTGATAGTACACTTTGTTACTACCATCCCGTGTTTTCGACACTGAAAGACTTCGAGAAGCTGTCGTTGTGGTACAGTGCTGCATGGCTGCACCATCCTCTGCACTCTCCAAGCAAGTCAGAAGAGAAGGCGATGAAAGCATTGTGGATAATGCTGCTGCGGATTCTGCCGTTGGCTGTGTTAATGGGGTAGATAGTGTCGCTTCAAAAGGAGGGCCAATGACGGGTGTTTCCCCTGCGATACAATTATGCGCAGAGGCCGCGTGTGGTGGCATGTTGCCGGTCCCGAGCGCGAGGCTGTCGAAGAGTATCTGAGCATCGGGCTCATTTGAGTTGATTCGCTGGGGCCGGGTGTTTCGTCCAGACATAGGAGAAAAACGAGCTCGTTCAGGTCGAGTCGAGTGTCGAAACGACGTGTGGATGGGAGGCGGACGAGTCGTTTTAGCTCTACGCCGAGGCATTCGTATTGTTGGGTTTGCAGAAGAAGAAATAAGTGGAGGAGAAGAACCGGTTGTTGTGCCGATGCAAAATGATTAGTGGTGAGGAACGATGCGAATGGGAAGCGCTGCGTTAGTTTCATAAGATTGAGAAATTTCCGACACGCTGGTTTCTAACTGCATGCATTCTTCCATATGTGACCAGTTAACATTGGTAACGTGACCAAATTGTAACTTCCGTGGCCTATTTGCACATCCAGACCGTGATCAAGTGCTCCGATTGACCAGTTTTCACTTCTTTGACTCATCCTCGCCTATAAAAACATGATGACGCGACATTGTTCCTTTCGATGTAAGCATTGGTAATGCTGAAAGCATTGGAGATGTTGTTGGTGACGTTGGTGATGGTATTAAGGACGAAGTTGGCAATGAAGTCACCAAGCCGTTTGGTGACACTGTTACCAAATAGTCACTCGGAGGAAATACGGAAAGGAATCAGATGACTGAGTTTGTGAGCAACTCAGAACTGGGATCTTTGATGGAACAAGTGAAAACGTTAATCACTTTGTTACCAGCAAAAAGGAAACTGAAAATGAAGGACTTGACAGATGTAAGACCAGCTATAATATGACCTACAAAAGTCATATTTAGAGCTAATAAACTATTGTCCAGCCCAACTCAGCAAGCCGAGCGCCTGGAATATGTAAAATTCAAGCAAGTTTCAAGAAGGAGGGAAAGAACTAGGAATTGAAATCAATCGTGATTAACGTGGTTACAATTGGAGATATCTCCCTTGAGAAATTCGAAGAGGCAACACAGGAAAAAGTATGTCGAATGCTGATATTGCTAAGACCGTCACTGCTATTCGCCGTATGTTTAAACTCAGCGACATTCAAGCGCCCGAAAGCTTTCATCATTGAACGTAGCCCTACGCAGCCTATCGAGACCGATGCACGTTTCGTTCTACGAGGTATGTGCGTGACTGACTGTTTCGGCGATGAACGCGTGAGCCGCAGCTACTAAATCTGAACTAATTGTGTCTTACTTATTGTTTTATGTTTGGTGCGAAAATCCTTGGATGATTCTAGAGGAGTATATCAATGGTAGATGGTTGTGGCGAGTGAAGCTGGGGGTTCAATTCTGGGAGTGGAGACGTTCACTGTACGGGGCCTACATCAGATACAATTATGGAACGAGGTATCCGCAAGGGCTGGTGTGGCTCAGGATCTCGCTAAGTTTGTGGAAAATATTGTGATTATAGAAGAGACTGAAAACGAAAAACGCTAACAGATTATTCGCACAACTGCACATGGCTGTGGACACAGTATACCGCCTTGATGGACACGACATCATTTAAGGATTTGGCTGGGTTTGGATTGTAGAACTTAACGGCACTTGTGTCCACTTGGCGTCTCTACGCGCTGCAGAGGAGAGCTTATATGGAGCAAAGCTACGTTAGTAGATATAGTAAATCCTATATATCTTCAAATAGCAGATGAGAAGAATTAAAAAGGTTATTTTGACACTAGTGAACATGGCTTCAGCCAAATGGAATCCAATCGGACTGTGTGATGTCCAGTTTACATTTACGTGGAGCCACACTGGTGCGGCATCGTCTTGGACATGGAAGCGGCAGACTGCGTAGTTGTACGACCTATTCCCCAGACGAGATTTTCCAGATGAAGTGGAAAGAACATACAGCAGTAGCTTTGCTCCTATTATGACGACCGAAGTAAATGTTAAAAACTTTTCACGGCTTTGGTTGCGGTGTACTGGTTGTCCAGGTTTTCGAACTGCATTTGTCTGTAGCGCGGACTACGCCTCTTGAGCACAGCATCCCGTCCCATGGCGACAAACTGGGCCTTCAGGAAATGATGCACGAGCGCTACAAGGTCCGCACTTTCATTGTTTATGTCGTCGGAGATATAATACATGTTTCGTAATGTATTTGTTTGTGGTTACTTTTTAAATGCAGAGTTTTTAAGGTTTGTGATATTTAAGCGGCGAAAGCGCTGCACTGAGCTGTCACTTAGTGACTTCCATGCCAACTGTGCTGCGTATCGTGTGCCACTTAACCCTTTAGGTCCTCAGCCATAATGGCCCTGGAAGGGCCTCAAACGTAAGCATAAGATTGGCTATACACCATTTCCCGGCCAAGTTTCCAGTTTTACCAGCCATCTTGCAAATGGCCGGTTCTTGTATGATCTAATTTAAGGCTCTGTGGAGTCACACCATTTTTAATTTTAGGCTACGGCATTTGGCGCTTTGCATGAAAAAGCCACTTTTCCCACGACTTGAATTTCTGCCCATCCCACTTTTCAAGCAGGTTGCAAACCTGGTCAAATACATAGAGCATAGGTCGAGGCAGTTTCTTCCCCGAATCCTCTAATCATTCGCTTTACCTCATAAAACTATCGTAAATAAGTTGCTGCTATCCTGAGGGAATTTTCGGAGGGAACCAGCTACTAGATGGTTCGATTAGTCTTTCGCCCCTATACCCAAGTTTGACGATCGATTTGCACGTCAGAATCGCTACGAGCTTCCACCAGAGTTTCCCCTGGCTTCACCCTACTCAGGCATAGTTCACCATCTTTCGGGTACCAACATATGTGCTCAAACTCAAATCTTTCACCACGAAGGTTCATGATCGGTCGATAGTGCCACACCGCAGACCGAAGCCCGCAGCATTTCCTACCTCAGACAACTTACGCTGCCCTTCACATTCATTTCGCGCTGGGGTTTCCACACCCTAACACTTGCACACATGTTAGACTCCTTGGTCCGTGTGTCAAGACGGGTCAAATCGCTCCATTTCGTCAACGTCCCGAACGGCAACAAGTTAAAACCCACATCAATCCACACACAACCACACACGCATAGCAAGCTATCCGCACACGGCGCACACAGAGACACAGGGCCACTTAAAAACACGTTGTAGGCACCTCAGTCCCAACCGCGACTACTCGTCCACCAAGATATAACAGACAAACGCAAGCGTAAGCCCTACCTCCTCGGCGGCCATTTCCCGCAGCATACGAGCTGACCTTGACGTCCCACCGTAGCACAGGGCACCAGCAAGCATACACAGCACACACGCCGAGCGCAGCCAAAAAAAGCCGCTGCCACAGTACACGCATGCACACACTCGCCAATGAAATATACCACGGATTATAGACACTGGAAACGATTCGGTTCCCTTTCAGCAGTTTCAGGTACTCTTTAACTCTCTTTTCAAAGTTCTTTTCATCTTTCCCTCACGGTACTGGTTCGCTATCGATCTCGCACCAATATTTAGCTTTAGATGGAATTTACCACCTACTTTGCGCTGCATTCCCAAACAACGCGACTCAAAGAAAACGGATCGTACGCACGAGCAACTCAGGGATGAACGGGAGTATTATCCTCCATGCTGTCCTTTTCCAAGGAACTTGCCCCAAGCGCCCACACTGATCACGCCTCTATAGACTACAATTCGC
>NW_003303738.1:1552174-1649674 GCF_000142945.1 Phytophthora infestans T30-4 | reverse complement strand
TCAACACAATACCAGCCCGAAGACTGCATTGGTTTCAATCTAATAAATGCTACCCGCCCGACAAGCAGTTGGGTATTGATGCATGTATTAGCTTTAGAATTACTACGGGTATTCAAGTAGTAAGGTACTATCGAGTACACTCCTGGACACAACTATACGGCCATCTCGTCGAGTGCCCCTAACTCAGTCAATTTTTATTATTTGACGGTGCGATTTTCACACAAGTTGTAAAACATGCTTCAAAATAGCAAGGATGTGCTAGCACTTTATAGGGAGGCTTCCATTCAAAAAAGAAATTTGTCAGGCTGGACACAATATACGGCCACCATCGGCCCAATACAAAAAGCCTATATAAAATAAAACATGTGTCTATTTGGCTGACTAGAAATTTGTATGGGCTGAGTTTGTGAGGGCGATTAAATGGACACTAGGGATCGAGAGCTTAAATTAGTTGCATGGGGGTGTACACAATACTGTTATATGTAACGTATTGCACTCGCACCTCTGCTTGATCAATATTGATGGAGAACTTTTAAATGTAAGATCGCGACGACTACACGGTGGTCTTCATATGATCTGCTATAGTAAAAAAATGCGGATGGGTCTATTGACGCTAGCTAAAAATTGACTGAGTTACGGGCACTTGACGAGATTGCCGTATAATTGTGTCCAGGAGTGTAGACTATAACTGATATAATGAGCCATTCGCAGTTTCACAGTACAAAATTGTTTATACTTAGACATGCATGGCTTAATCTTTGAGACAAGCGTATGACTACTGGCAGGATCAACCAGGTTTATATCCTCCATACTAAAGAAGACGACAGGTCGTTCCCAGCACAAAACAACAACACAGAGGCCAGCCGCAAACAGCCCCGCAACTGCCGAAACAGTCGCTAGGCCACTCGCAGCTTTTCTCAAAGCCGCCATTAATAGTCGAGAATCTTTTTGCACAGAAAGACAAAAATATGATCCTCACTTCAACAGTTCCACCTAAAAATAGGTAGATCAAGAAGCGAATAATAGAGCACGACGCAGCATACTTTGGGTTGTAGTCCCCTCCGCACGCCGCATAGCTAGCCCCAGATCAAAAACGGTTCTACCCGAAATTGAAACTTTCCACCGGAAAAATCCAGCGCAAAACGCACCACAGAAGGTATCGCATAATGACACACAATCCGAAAACTGCACGAACACTATACAACCAACCGCAACACACTTTCGCACCGGCACCGACAGAGCGTTGATGTAGCACCTCGCAACGTCAGCAAACGCTTCCTCGCATCCAAGCACACACAGTCAGGTCACTATCCCGAAAGCACACACTCGTCAGCAATTCCACATCGCTTCAACGCAAAATACCCAGAGCAACGCATATAATGCGTCAAATAAAGCTATATTCTTATGCAGAGCATACGAGTACAACCTCAATTTCTGCACGCACGAAATAATCGCTCTAAGTTTCCCAAAAGCAATAATAACGCACGATTTTTAAAGGTTTGTCCTAGCCCCTTCGCACTTACGGCTATTTTCGGTCCCTGTCTACGACCCCACATGTTGTATATACAACATGTAAAAAAGGCTAAGCTTGAATTTTGTATTGACCTCCGTAAGTACGAATACGTTTTCTGCACCGCGGGAAGATCAGACGCTCGGTGATACATTGATTGCGAGCTTCTTCGCAGCGCTATGTAGCCACATGGTGTCTAAGACACCCACGCTGCGCCAACATACCTGAAGAAGACGTATATCCAACATATTAGAAGAGTCCCTATTACAGGGCTTGAACATGCCATGTACGAAGCGCAATAGCTATGTGTACAGTCATCAATGATTGCAGCACATTTATATTGAATCAGTTTAGGTATTCATCGACAAGCCCACTCTTACTCGCTATCGTCCTCTCCAGCACATCCCTCCCCACCACTTCTCTCTTCAGCGCCGACATCAGTGTCGGAACCAGCGCCCCCCTTCACAGTACCGCTGCCAGCGCCTCCTTCCTCCGCACCGCTGCCTGTGGAACCAGCGCCTCCCTCCTCCGCACCGCTGCCTTCGGAACCAGCGCCCCCCCCCCTCCACAGTACCGCTGCCAGCGCCTCCCTCCTCCGCGCCGCTGCCTTCTTCCGTATCACTAGTGGCGCGTCGGCGCTTCTTTGCCGGGCTGCGCATCTGGATTCCACGACCAACACGAGGGTGAGGCCGCTCCTCTCCGTTCTTCCACATGACATGCCAGATTTGGTGGCATGTCATGGTGTTTCCTGGGTAGTGGCCCGGCCGGACTCGGTCACAGAGGTAGACACTGTGCATGAAGAAGTACAATTAGTCAAAGTACGATTGCATAGGCCACTGTCACACTTACTACTTGTTGCCGTCGCTGCATGCCTCGCAATAGAACCTCGTTGCACTGCGCTAGCCGACCTTCTGCTTGCGAATCGAGCAGGCCTTGCACTGGTGCTGTGGCCTCTTCCGAACACCCTCCTGGATCTGGGTCCACTCTGGAAACTCGGTCAATTTGTGGGCAGCTGATATCGAGGCCACATTTTGGTCGGAAGGTGCTGGAGAAAATGTCTGCATGATAATGAACGAGTCAGATACGATACAACATCTACCACATGATAGCCGGCAAACATGTAGTATATACCTCATCAATGAAGTCAGCCGAAGTGACCTGCAAAAGCTGCGCCTGTAACTCTGCTAGAAACTCGGCATGATCAGCACCTTCATTAACCATTTTCCGAGCCTCATGGAAAATGATATAGGCATTCACGAGTGCCATGTCGACTAGGCCTAAGAACCGTCTTGTAGTACTTTCGAAAGCGCACCGAGAGTTGCAGCGAATAGCGCTGTAGCCTTAGCTGGTCGTGGATATCAACCCCACCCATCAAGCGATGATAGTCGCGCATCGCTGATGTGCAGGGTATGATTTCCTTTCTGCCGCCACATAGATGCCGCCCTTCGATGGTACAACAACAGCATAAGTTAGACCGTCGTCACTAGGACACGACCCAAAAGTAACTTACCGCAGGTTTCAAAAGATGTACTGCTGCCGGTCGAGAGAAGGTAGACAGGAAGGCGGTCCCACCAAAGCATTACCTGTAGAAGATCGCAGCCCTTTGCGACGGCGATCGTGCTGGTCCCGCGGGGGATATGAGCTGGACGAGTTGCTGCTTTGGTCACGAGAGCTGGCGGAAACCCTTTCTTGTTTGGCTGTATAGTGCCAACCGTGTATACATTCCGAGCCAGGAGCTGCAAAGCTAGTTGGATCGACGTATAGAATCGATCCGTCACCACAGCGTGGTACACACCTTCTTCTGGGGCAGGAAAAACATCATGCAGATTACGGATAACCGCTGCAGGGCCAGAGTTCGGGTCTGCTAAAAATCGGGTCGTCGATTGACCTCCGAGCTCGTCTGAGCGCTGGTTAGTCCCACAAAAACTTCCAGACTTCGATGCAGCACAATACAACATTCCAAACAATACAGAGGTAGACAAATACAACATGTGAGACTTAGCCAAAAAAAATACTCCACGATGGAGGCCGTCAAACTACGTACCGTAGACAATACGCTGTGTCAGCACAGCATGTCATAAACTGTTTTGTGCCCCATTTGTGGGGCTTGTCCTTCATAAATTGCCTGGTCACGTTGTGACGACTTCTTGATGGAATCATGGCCTCGTCGAACGACACAGCGGGAGGAACGTTGTATCCCCTTTCAAACGTCTGCTGTAGCGTGTCCACTACGGAGCGGACTTTCCAGGCGCGGTCCGTTTCAGCTCTCGAGTCTGTGTTGTCGGTAAAATGCAGGTTTTGCATGATGCGCTCAAAGCGCGACTTCCCCACGAAGTCGCCAAATGTGCCTTTTGGGACAGCGCCTACCCGGGTCGTTCCCCAGTGATCCGCAAAACGGCGCTTGTGAGGGACCAACATCCTCGCGATAAGGAGCCCGATACAATGCACAATGTGCTCTGGCTTTATGTCCTTGTGTTTCTTGGTCTCCCGCAACATCACAGTTTCCCTAGTCAACTCTGCATCATCAGCCACTCGCTTCGCATGATGATAGTATCGATTACTCTCAGTAGCTATTCGGCGCCAAAGCCGACGAGGCATGAAGAAGAAGAAGAGCTGTAATGGGGACTCGGCTACTTCAATCGCTGCCTCCGTTGGTCCGTTGTCACCACTGTATAGAATCGGGTATGGTTCTGCTCGTTCAGGATGCGATGCGGTATCTAAACATCATACAACATATACCACATTAGTTTCATGTTGTATATACATTATCTCACAAGCCTTACCAAACTCCCAGCCGTCTACTCGCATCTTCTTCAGAGCAGCATCATCCTGCGCGAGCGCTTGCATCTCGTCTTTTATCAGCGTGTCCCAATTGTTTGTGGTTGTGTTCCAGCCACGTCGCAGCTTGCCGATAGCTGCCTGCAGACGTCGCTTCTCCAGCTCTCTTTAAGCTTTCCTCTTGTCACGATTGAGGAGCGCTGCACCGTCCAAGCTACCATCACTATCACTTGAAAGCATTTCATCTGCATCTTCGCTGAGAAGGTCGTCGTCCGTGTGCTTTGCAGACAAGTCTTGCTCCTCAATATTACCAGTCATCCGAATCTTCGCCTTCGCCATTCAAGTCCGAGTTGAGAGCTCCATTATCATAATCTTCAACGGATGCATTCATGGCTGGAACGGAAGACGTGAGTGGCTCAGTCGTATCCATACTCAAAACCATGTCCCAAAGTAGTTCACATCACGCGTCAATATACATCTTCTATGCGCTCACACCTGCAGTATATATATCATCGCAGAAGCTACCTGGCCGTTTGATGTCTGGTTGGAGGCAGGGCTGTGGCTTCGAGTGGTATTGGTGGTGATCTGAATCAACATAACATCAGATACAACATTAAAAAAAATAGTTAATGTAGTATGTTCAGCATGTCAAGAATCACGTACTTTGATGCAGACAGCATACTCTCGTCGTCTGCATCTGAATCCTCAACTGGTTCAGCAAGGTGCGGACTGGCGGTTTTCTTCTGCTTCTTCGCTGCGGGAGACTTTGACGATTCCTTCCTCCTTGCTGCTGCTAATGCTTTCAGCGCTGCTTGGCGCGCTTCAGACCCGCTGCGTTCTTCGTCGACCACGTGCGCACGTTCCCTTGCTTTCTCGGCATCACGTCGTGCAGATATAGACTCCACACGGGCTACAGCTTCCATTTCTTTGAACGCGTTCCTTTCCTTCGCCAAAGCTTCGCGCTGGGCCTTGGTCATCTTCTTCTTCCCTTTTCCAGGTTTTTTCTCCGCTTTGACCTTAGCTGCGAGACGAGCTGCCCGCAGCTTCTTTGCCGCTGCAATGTACGACGCCGTCTTTCCAACAGGTGGTCGGCTCGGAAGCGCCGGAATGGATTGCCCACGAGTCATAGCCGTCGTCGTCTGCCTTACCTTCGTCGCGGCCACCGTAGGCGTCTGCGTTGCCCCCGCGGCCTCGTTCCCGAAGTCAGCATCCGTCTCCCTCTCTCCGTTCAGGTATGCTGTGTGTTGGGCAGTCAAGTGCACCCGATCCTCCGAGCTTTTGCCTTCCAGGCGGGCGAGGAACGCTTCTGACTCGCGACGCGTTTTGCGTCGGCCAGCCATCTCTGGCCCACGTGGCTTTTTCTCGAATGTGTGAAATCAGTGGATTACACGAGGCGAGAGTCAGCAACCTTTGTGACAATTCGGAGGAGTTTTGTGTGCGTGTTCTGTGCATTTTTCAGCCTAACCCTGTGCATTTCACTGTCTTGTACATGTTGTATATACAACATGTGGAAAAACAGGACCTGGCGCACCTTTTGGTCACATGTCGTCAAATACAACCTATAAGTGCGGGGGGGGTTAAAGACACGTCTTAGAAAATGCAGAACTGTTCCTACAAAAACACATCTAAAAAACCATAAATCGCCAGAGCTCACTCAATCTTATCCAAAAATAAGACCGAGAAATCACCCTAAACAGCAAAGTAACGCCTCAAAAACCAAATATAATCTTAGAAACCCACACGGAATTTCCAAAATTACACTCAGTAACCGACTTGTCACCTCACATACTAGGAAACCGTCACAAGAAAGATACTCGCTTTTGTTTACGTCGTCTTAACAATAATTTCCGTTAATCTACAGCAGATTGACCGGAATTGACTACTGCTGACAGTTACAGACTACTCGTTTAACATCTTTTTATAGCTGGAAAAGTAACCGCCGCGCCAGCAGCTAGTCAGTATCTTTCAGTTTTGTTAGAGCCCATCAGTCACCCATCAGGTAATTTACATAAATTACCCGTTCTAAGTGCGAAAAGTTGTTTTTACTAAGTGCGAATAGTGCCTAAGTTCGTATTTTATGGACTAAGTGCGTATTTTATTATTACGTTCGCGTTAGAGGACCCCCCAAAATGAACATGTTCTTGCGTCTTGGGAAGAGTATTGTAGAGTGCCCCGTAAAACTTTGTGGTGTTAAGTATGATACTAAAACACACTAACTGCCCTAAGGATCCACGTCGATTTCATTGTAGGAGTCGAGATATGTTGTTTTAAGTTTTTGGGATGTCATGGATGCAAATCGTTTGCTACAGGCTCAAGAACGCACTTTTTGTATTTCATGTTATTTTAAGAAAATGTCCGTTTCGATGCGCTCTTCAAAAATGTTTTACTTGCGAACCATGATTTTCTGCGTCTGTGCCGCGTAATTCAGCAAAAAGAGCATGTAATGGAGTGAAATGAGAGGGAGTGTCATCTCTAAAGTAAAACAGAAAAAGGGCGCTGGTGACAAAAAAAGTACTAACGATTCTGTTATTGTTTTGATATTCTGTCATCTTAGACTCTTGCGCATCTGGTGACCTATTTTTTATTCGCTAGCTCCGAGAAAAGTGTCGTTTCGATGCGTGGTGGGCCCGGGATGACAGTTCGAGTTGAGTTGGAAGCTCATGTGAAGTCCTGGAAACAAGAAAAAAAGAAGATCCACGCTTCCCTAACTCAAAATGTCATTAGAAACCGAGGGTAGCATGTATAGTGACTTTTGTTCCTCGTGCGCTAAAACGCCGAATAAATTTTTTATCAATACTTAACAGGAGAAAAGTTGCCTCCTTCGCGATATATAGGCAAATAAAGAATGGGTGCTATCATTTCGGGACAAAACAGGTGAAAATTTAGGTCGAAAAATGTGTTTATAGACAAGGCATTTGAATTTAGCCAAAATCTGACTTGACCACGGGAATGCGCGCATAAAAGCACCCCTAGGGCAGTTTTTATACGGAGCAGTCTCATTTGCTTCCTGGATGTGCAGGGCCAAACATGGCCAAAAGTGGTGATTTTGGCCGTCCAAGGTGTCCATTTTCCGCGAAAATGGCGCTTTTTGGCGTCACTAAAAAATCATTGCAAAGCAACTACTGGAGATATGGTCCTGAAACTTTGGAAGCGGTCGTGCGGACACATGCGCCAAGTTTTCTGCTACAGTCAGCAGGCCATTTCTTCCGGTGCGCACATAAAACCGGGAAAACCCACCTAAAAAAAGAGCATGCCAAACAAAGTCTCCCGTTTCGCCGAATAACTTTTGATCTAGAGGAGTTAGACAAATTCTGATTTACTAGAACGGCTCCACCGTGTGTTTTTACATATGTCTATGTCCCGTAGATAAAAAGTACATGTTGTACATAAATCTACCTTTGATATTCGGATTCCCCTTCAAAAACAATGCCTAGGCCGCAGGGTTACAAAGACGAGTCATTGCACTTATGCCCTTTTATAGACGCTTTTAGAAATCGGCCAAAACAGTATTTAATAATTTAGACAGTGTTCCGCTGACATGTCGCATGCTGCGATATGTCTACGTGAAAAAGCACCGAGAAGCACCCCGAGAATACCCTATAAACCCGTTCTAACGGTTCTCTTTCATCTTCATAATAATCAAATTAAAGAACACCATACAAAAAACAAGATCTCGTGTGTAGTGGCTCGCCAGGCATACTAAAACCAAGATGTCGTGTGGGCACATGCCAGACATCATATATTGCGTTTGCAAACACACGCAAAGTCGTTAAACAGCTTAAAACGGGCTAAAAAGTAGACAGCACCCGGACTTCCCCGGTGGTCACCCACCCGAGTACTACCCGAGCTTGAGGCTGCTTAACTTCACAGAGAAACAAATTGCATTACACTTTTTATCCAGCAAAATACCTAGCTACTTGATCTTGTCGAACTAAATTTCTAGTGCACATAGACTGTAGGTGTGGGGAAGTCATCGACGGGGTGGGCGCTGAGGGCCGTGGAGGCAAACTGAACGCAAGTGAGGGCATACAAACTACAAGTCACAGTCATGACTCGACTTGTAACCCTTACTTCCAACCGAGATGCAGATACCGGGCCAGATGTATAGGGTGGGAATTGAGAAATTAACACGCGCTTTGGTGCAGTGAAAATGACTGAGGTATCCATGTTGGATACTGAGGGTTCGTGTCCCTCCGTGAACATACTTTTCCAAGGGTATACCAAATGTATAGTCGGCGTATACCATCGTATAGTATACAGATTTGGGCCCGACAATCGAGAATGGCTTTCAGTCTTAAATTTCTCAGGTGGGGCGCAGGTGTGCCTTACTTCTTCGGCAAAGTGCGATTTCTACAGTACCGAAACCAGCACTAGAGGACTGACAAAGGCGTGTGAGGGCAGGGCCCGCTGCGTCGCCGTCATAACATGGTCGCTTGAAAGGGGCTGGTAGGTGTAGTGGAGCGCGAAGTACGATACCATCGCTATCGAAGCCAGCAGTGGAGGACCGACAAAGGCGTGTGAGGGCAGGGCCCGCTGCGTCGCTGTCACAACATGGTTGCTGGAAAGGGGCTGGTGGACATGGTGGATGGGTCGTGGCATAGTGATTCGATTCTTGACGTTGAAGGCAGTGGGTTGTGTAGCTTGCTACTCGCCGCAGCATTCGAGTTGGGGGTCGTCAGTGGCAGCTGGCGGTGGGATTATAACAGAGATCCCAAGGGTTGTTACGAGTCTTTGCAGATGTCGGCGTTGACACCCGGAGTGGCTCAGGGTCTTGAGGAGAAGGTCCTGATAGTAGCGCTCAACGTGGAGTGAAACGACAGCCTTGATCCGAGCCTGAACGTCTATCAGGTTGGAGGAGAGTCATGGAAGCGGATATCGGTCCGGTGCATCCACAAACACCGCAGAACCACAGCCCGGACGATATGAAGGATCACAAAGAGGCTGTAGCCATACTGGTCTTGGCAGAGGGCGTAGGCGTGATCTTGAACCAGAGGAGTGATTCCCACTCTAGTGAAGACGTGAAGAGGCGTTGGAACGTGGGAATCCAGTCGTTCCACACTCGCGCGGCGAAGTCGCAGTACCAAAAGAGATGGGGCGCGGTCTCCAGCACTCCACAGTCATGATGGCACAAGCGCTGTGCTTCTTGAATATGCTGAAGCCGGTAGCCGAAGAAGAGAGCGTTGTGTTGAAGCCGATACAGAAGATCCGAATAGACGGGCAGGACGTGCTTCCCCATCTTGATGTCACGTATCCACATCGATTGCGGAGGCCCTCTTTCGACACCTAGGCGGAAAAGGGGGAGATCGTGGGTTGGAGCGGTGACTAGGGTGTTCCGGATACGAGCAACGCTAAGTTCCGCCACTTCGTAGGTGTCAAACACCCACGTATGAGACGCAGCGTAGTATCGCACCGTCTGGCTAGGGCCAATTGGGGGTATCGTAAGCGAACCCAATAGACGACCTGCCTTATCCAGAAAGTTGAAGCAGGATCGCACACTGGAGATCCTCCCCGTGACGAATCGGCTAAGATATTGCGATAGCGTCTCGGCTGTCAAAGGGGTTTCACAGGCGCGGAAAAGCTCCAGTGGTCGAAGAATACCTTGCTCTGCCAGGATGGCGATTAACCCCAGTGGACGAGACGTTCCAGCCAGGGTACTACCTCGGTAGCTGTAGGCGATATCCGCGTTTTCCAGCAGAGGTGTCGTCATCTTGTCAAACTTGACTTGGAGTCGAGCGGCTTTCCCGCGAAAGTGGGTGTTCCAAGTGAAGAGCACGAAGTGCCAGTAGGCCCCGAGAGCAGTCCAGCGGGGAGATTGACGGGAGATCACGTAGTCCGGACTGGTAGACACAGGCGCGTACAGGATATCGAAGTCCCGTCCCCAGGGGGCTACAGCTAGGTCAAAGAGACGAATAACCGGTTCCGCCCAAGAAGGAATGGCCGTTGCTGGAGGGATTCTCCCAGCAAGAATCACCTTGCAGAGCATGTGCAGCTGCAGACTCTTAATCATGTCGCAAATGGGCGTAATGCAAATCCACCGTTGTGTGGAGGAAGGAACCACCAGGCTCTAGGCAGAGCGTTGGAAGACCTGAAACGGCAGATGAAGCGCGATATTAGCTGGAGAAGCTGGTCTTGGAATCCGGTCTGGGGGATATGGCAGACACTGGATGTGTACCACAGAACAGGCAGAATGACCTGCTGCAGTATCACCACTTGCCCTCTCAAGGTTCGGGCTCGGTGCAGCCAGAGTGAACACCTGGTCTTCATCTCGAAGAGAAAGTGTTGTAGTCGGTCGGCGTCGCTGAGGTTTGGACCGTAGAAGATTCCGAGTAGCTTGGTGCGTCCTGTGTTCCCGACTACAATCACCCCCACATCGATTAAGGCGTGGCTCAATGGCTCAGTCTCAGCTGTCCACGGTTGAAAGGGAAGGACCACAGTTTTATCCTTGTTCAAGCTCATGCCTGAAGCCACGCAGAAGTCGTCTACCAAAGCGAGGAAGAACTTGGTATGGCTGAGATCGTACAGAAGGCCAGTACAGTCATCAGCGAAGCTAATCACTGAGTGTGTAATGGACCCACTGCGTAGTCCGACTTCGCGAAGTCTGACCCGAAGGAAATTGAGCAGGGGTTCGATAAAGAGCACGAATAGTGCTGGCGAGAGAGGATCACCTTGGCGGACACCGGCCCCTAGCTCAAAGGGGTCCAGAGGTGGCCATTAAACATGAGTGAGACCAAGAGTTCCAGGGAACAGGACTCTGACCCAGCGTCTGAAGGAGTCACCGAGCCCGAAATGCATCAAGACCATGTCCAGTGCGTCCCACACGACACTGTCAAAGGCCTTCGCGAAATCAAGCAGAACTGCACCGGCCGGTGAGTGATCATCAGCGAGCAGCTGAGATAGCGCTTGGAACCGCAGATGAGCATGGCGGATATCACGTCCGGGCACAAACTCATATTGGTCCGAGTGAAGAAGGCTTCCCAGAGCCGAGCCAAGCCGATAAGCCAGGATTTTAGGCCCCAACTTGGCGTCGACATTGAGCAGCGAGATTGGTCGGTAGTTACTGGGGAGCTTGCGATCGCCTTTCTTGTACAATAGCAAGACTTGAGCACGCCGTTAAAACTTGGTCATTCTCCCACGCTGGAGCTGAGCAGCGTACACTACCTCAAGTATACGGCTCCAGAGAGGTAAATCAACCTTGTAATACTCAACTGGTAAGCCATCCGGTCCGGGGGTCTTTCCAGTGGAAGTATGGGATAATGCCCAGTAGAACTCATTCGCCGTGAAGGGGCTGTTCAAGTAAGCCTGGGCTTCCGACGTATGGCGTGTCCGGGTATGTTGGTGTATCTGGGAGAGCTTGATGCGGTCCCATTTGGGCTTGTGGTGCCCAAATTCTTGCGAAGGCGAGCAGTAGATACGAGACCAGTACGAAGAGAAGGCCGTGCAGGTGGATTCTAGTTCTTCAGCCGAATCCACAGGAATAGGAGTTTTGTGGAGTACTTGGGGCGGCCGGAAGAAGGGTTTGGAGCAACGCTCAGAGCTATCCAAGTCGGAGGCGAATTTTTGCTTGGACGCGTAGTAGGCTTGTTCTTCCAGGTTTTCGTTGAGGGCAGCTTTGGCAGCTGCGATGCGTTCAGAGTAATCAGCTGGCTCTGTGGCTTGCGAGTATTGTAGCCCGTTCACTCGTAGGTGAAGATATTCAAGTACCCGCTGGCGCTCATTTTTCTTGGAAAGGAAGAGCTCGCGGAGAAATATTGAATCGCTCCGTTTGTGCTCATCCAAGAGGCAACCAGGGCTGTAAGCTTTTCAACTGGGGGACCGGAAGGAGGTTGCTAGCTCGCTCAGTGAGCTCAGCAGGTGTTCTTGGGCTTCGGGTAGCTGGATGACCCAGGGCGGGCACTTCCACGGGGCGCGCGTGGGAGGCTTGAAGCAGGATGAACCTAGCCGAAATGAGATTCCAGCGTGGTCACCTTTGCCTGCCACCCCACGAAAGTCGTGCCTAACATCTTGGACTGCGGAGTGGAAAAGCCTAGAGCTAACGAGCACGTAGTCAATCCGAGAACTGCTGTTGGGGCTAGTAAACTCCTGGAGTTCGGGGTGTTGAAGGCGCCAAGCGTCGACCTAGTGTAATTCGCTCATCCATCCTAGCAGAGCGTCGCGCCCTTGGACACGATTTCTGTCGCCTTGTCGAGCTTAGTCAAGCTGACTGGAAAGGACGGTATTCAGATCCCCTAACACAATGTGGTGGGAGTCGTCTTCAAAGGTGCGGGGGAGGGTAGCGAAAAACTCCGCCCGCTGGCTTGGCTGGACTGGGGCGTATGCCACGTGTATGTAGGTCGCAACGGAGTCCAGGGCGCCGCGCACTAGCAAGTACCGAGGCATCAGGTCCGAAGAGCTGACATGCCGGCGCGTGACGTCTTGTAGGTTTCGTACGGGACAAGATGGCGTAAGTAGTAAGCCCACATCGGCCTGCCCCGTATAGGTGGTCATGTTATCTTGTGACCAGAAGCTGGAGTTTAGCCGGGAGGCTGTGCTCTAGTGGTGTTTTGCTCTTTTGAAGCTTTTGATACCCGTAAACTTGGTCTCTTGAAGTCCCACAAGGTGGAAGTTATTCGAGAAGAAGTTCAGGGTACGCTGCGTGACATTATTCAAACCATTCGTGTTGAGAGAGAACCCTCTCAGGGCCCGCTGCATATTAGAGGCGAGTGGGAAGAGATGTAACCACCGAGGCGGCCTGTTCGCAAAGGTACTCAATCGTAGAGCGAAGGTCAGTTGGGAGAGGCCCAGCCACAATGCGGTCCATCAAGGGCGATATTATTACGTTGGCAAGGGTCGAGTCACCCCAACGAAACCACAGAGGGTGAGGTAGTGCCGATGCTGCCTTCCCTGTCACCGCACTCAGCTTAAGGGGATCCGCATAGATACTGGGTGCAATGATCTGCAGCGCCAGGTCAGCTTCAGCCAGCCGTAACTTGAGCCAGTATTGGGACTGGTCTGAACACAGTTGCCCTAATATGGTCTGGAAATCGAAGTCATGCTGGTTGGGGTAAAGCGTGGAGAGCCGGCCAGACACGCTGCCTTCATCTTCCGACGGATAGACTTGAGAGGACAACTCTCGAAGAACGACGTGTCCAAAGGCCTTGGAACGGATGTGGTGGAAGTTGCTCACCGCCTTGGAGCCTAACAGGACGCGGTGAAGACTAGGTTGGGCATGCACCGTTGACAGCACAGTATCCGGGTCCATCGCAGAGCTAAACGATCCCAGAAAGTCCTCAATAACGGCGCAGAGTTCCTGAAGGGAGAGTTGTTCAACGTTGCCTTGATAGACAGCCGCATTGAGCACGCTCTCAGTCACTTCTGATAGCCCCACATAGGAGGCTACGGACTGCGGCGGGTCGTTCGACCTGTCCCAGAGGATGAGATCTTGGTCCGGCGGTATAGGTCCGTTCGCACCTTCACTCAGCCACTCGTACGAATTAAATGACGCGATCGTCGGGTATTCCTGCTGCGACGGAGGAAGACGTTGAAGGTCGACCGCCGGGTCAGCAATAGTACCAAATACCATGGTCTTCGCCCGTTTGATACGGGCTGGCGTGAAGTCGGTGGCCTGAATAGAGCCAACCGGGAAAGTTGGTACCGTTTCGTGGGGCCAGACCGATTTGGGTCGAGCCACGACAGCGGCCTCAATACCATCCATGGTACAGGACTCCTCATCAGAGTGGTCCCCACTATGTGACTCACCCTCTGAGGCTGAGTCGTCAACTATTGCGGCACCTTCGCTGGTATCGCTGGAGTTGTCAAACGCCGGTGGGATGCTGCCTGTGTCGTCTGCTTCGGAGGCTGGCGATACAGGCTTGGACAGGCGAGTCTGTCGTCCTTTTTCGCAAAGTACCTTGATGAAAGGTGGAATGACGCTATTGTAGGCGCGGTTTCGATGGTGCACCACCGAGTAGCCTTGACCCGTGAACTGGATCTGGCGGAGCGGGGTGCGTTTATCTAGCATCACTGATGCCGGGGGCAACTTTTGGTTAAAGTAGACTCGTCGACTGCGCGAGCGGAGACCACCTACAACATGAGCCGGCGTGATGTACACCGGTGGCTGACCCTTGTTGGCAAGCCAGTCGTAGATAAGTCCATCCGTTGCGTCGTCGGGCAGGCGTTGAAGGTCCACGTAGTACCAATGAGAGTACTTAGAATACGGTTGGACTTTGAACTTGCGGCCACAAATAGTCACAGGTTCTCCCCCCAATTTCGTACAGATATCACGGTCGTCACACTGGAAACTAATACCAGCATTTCGGATGGTCTTGAAGTCCCGAAGATGTCCGAGGTTGGACGTCCACGTCGTCGTTTGGGGCGTAGATCCCATCGAAGTCATAATCTCTGTATCCGAGAAGGTGGCAGTGAGTTCCCTGGCAGGGATCCACATCGGTAGGAGCAGCTCGGGGCGACATCCTGGGGCGTACCCGTGAGTGCCGCGAAGCGCTTGTCTGCGGGGGTGCGGTCGGGGTCCAGCATAACGCTTTCGGCGTTCTCAAAGACGGCGTCTTGAGGTCGCGAGAATTCGGCGCGGGATGCAGCATTTTGCCACGCCTGACGCCACTTTTTATCCCGTTGAGGTCCGGTCATGACCTTGGTGGGTGCGGTGCTTGACCCGAAGAGGGAAGGAAGCTTGGGTAGGCTATAACGAGGTCCGGCAGGCGGAATCGCGTTAAGGCAAGGGCTAGCTGAGGGAAGCGAAGGAGCGAGCTTGGGCCCGTCTCTTGTTCACTTCAAGGGTAGCTGGCAAATTGCGGAATGCTTAACTTCACAGAGAAACAAATTGCATTACACTTTTTATCCAGCAAAATACCTAGCTACTTGATCTTGTCGAACTAAATTTCTAGTGCACATAGACTGTAGGTGTGGGGAAGTCATCGACGGGGTGGGCGCTGAGGGCCGTGGAGGCAAACTGAACGCAAGTGAGGGCATACAAACTACAAGTCACAGTCATGACTCGACTTGTAACCCTTACTTCCAACCGAGATGCAGATACCGGGCCAGATGTATAGGGTGGGAATTGAGAAATTAACACGCGCTTTGGTGCAGTGAAAATGACTGAGGTATCCATGTTGGATACTGAGGGTTCGTGTCCCTCCGTGAACATACTTTTCCAAGGGTATACCAAATGTATAGTCGGCGTATACCATCGTATAGTATACAAATTTGGGCCCGACAATCGAGAATGGCTTTCAGTCTTAAATTTCTCAGGTGGGGCGCAGGTGTACCTTACTTCTTCGGCAAAGTGCGATTTCTACAGTACCGAAACCAGCACTAGAGGACTGACAAAGGCGTGTGAGGGCAGGGCCCGCTGCGTCGCCGTCATAACATGGTCGCTTGAAAGGGGCTGGTAGGTGTAGTGGAGCGCGAAGTACGATACCATCGCTATCGAAGCCAGCAGTGGAGGACCGACAAAGGCGTGTGAGGGCAGGGCCCGCTGCGTCGCTGTCACAACATGGTTGCTGGAAAGGGGCTGGTGGACATGGTGGATGGGTCGTGGCATAGTGATTCGATTCTTGACGTTGAAGGCAGTGGGTTGTGTAGCTTGCTACTCGCCGCAGCATTCGAGTTGGGGGTCGTCAGTGGCAGCTGGCGGTGGGATTATAACAGAGATCCCAAGGGTTGTTACGAGTCTTTGCAGATGTCGGCGTTGACACCCGGAGTGGCTCAGGGTCTTGAGGAGAAGGTCCTGATAGTAGCGCTCAACGTGGAGTGAAACGACAGCCTTGATCCGAGCCTGAACGTCTATCAGGTTGGAGGAGAGTCATGGAAGCGGATATCGGTCCGGTGCATCCACAAACACCGCAGAACCACAGCCCGGACGATATGAAGGATCACAAAGAGGCTGTAGCCATACTGGTCTTGGCAGAGGGCGTAGGCGTGATCTTGAACCAGAGGAGTGATTCCCACTCTAGTGAAGACGTGAAGAGGCGTTGGAACGTGGGAATCCAGTCGTTCCACACTCGCGCGGCGAAGTCGCAGTACCAAAAGAGATGGGGCGCGGTCTCCAGCACTCCACAGTCATGATGGCACAAGCGCTGTGCTTCTTGAATATGCTGAAGCCGGTAGCCGAAGAAGAGAGCGTTGTGTTGAAGCCGATACAGAAGATCCGAATAGACGGGCAGGACGTGCTTCCCCATCTTGATGTCACGTATCCACATCGATTGCGGAGGCCCTCTTTCGACACCTAGGCGGAAAAGGGGGAGATCGGGGGTTGGAGCGGTGACTAGGGTGTTCCGGATACGAGCAACGCTAAGTTCCGCCACTTCGTAGGTGTCAAACACCCACGTATGAGACGCAGCGTAGTATCGCACCGTCTGGCTAGGGCCAATTGGGGGTATCGTAAGCAAACCCAATAGACCACCTGCCTTATCCGGAAAGCTGGCGCAGGATCGCACACTGGAGATCCTCCCCGTGACGAATTGGCTAAGATATAACGATAGCGTCTCAGCCGTCACAGGGGTTTCACAGGCGCGGAAAAGCTCCAGGGGTCGAAGGATACCTTGTTCTGCCAGGATGGCGATTAACCCCAGTGGACGAGACGTTCCAGCCAGGGTACTACCTCGGTAGCTGTAGGCGATATCCGCGTTATCCAGCAGAGGTGTCGTCATCTTGTCAAACTTGACTTGGAGTCGAGCGGCTTTCCCGCGAAAGTGGGTATTCCAAGTGAAGAGCACGAAGTGCCAGTAGGCCCCGAGAGCAGTCCAGCGGGGAGATCGACGGGAGATCACGTAGTCCGGACTGGTAGACACAGGCGCGTACAGGATATCGAAGTCCCGTCCCCAGGGGGCTACAGCTAGGTCAAAGAGACGAATAACCGGTTCCACCCAAGAAGGAATGGCCGTTGCTGGAGGGATTCTCTCAGCAAGAATCACCTTGCAGAGCATGTGCAGCTGCAGACTCTTAATCATGTCGCAAATGGGCGTAATGTTCAATCCACCGTTGTGTGGAGGAAGGAACCACCAGGCTCTGGGCGGAGCGTTGGAAGACCTGAAACGACAGATGAAGCGCGATATTAGCTGGAGAAGCTGGTTTTGGAATCCGGTCTGGGGGATATGGCAGACACTGGCTGTGTACCACAGAACAGGCAGAATGACCTGCTGCAGTATCACCACTTGCCCTCTCAAAGTTCGGGCTCGGTGCAGCCAGAGTGAACACCTGGTCTTCATCTCGAAGAGCAAGTGTTGTAGTCGGTCGGCGTCGCTGAGGTTTGGGCCGTAGAAGCTTCCAAGTAGCTTGGTGCGTCCTGTGTTCCCGACTACAATCATCCCAAGATCGACTAAGGCTTGGCGCAATGGCTCAGTTTCAGCTGTCCACGGTTGAAAGGGAAGGACCACAGTTTTATCCTTGTTCAAGCTCATGCCTGAAGCCACGCAGAAGTCGTCTACCAAAGCGAGGAAGAACTTGGTATGGCTGAGATCGTACAGAAGACCAGTACAGTCATCAGCGAAGCTAATCACTGAGTGTGTAGTGGACCCACTGCGTAGTCCGACTTCGCGAAGTCTGACCCGAAGGTAATTGAGCAGGGGCTCGATAAAGAGCACGAATAGTGCTGGAGAGAGAGGATCACCTTGGCGGACACCGGCACCTAGCTCAAAGGGGTCCAGAGGACGGCCATTAAACATGAGTGAGACCAGAGTTCCTGCTTAATTTCACAGAGCAGACGGGATATGGTGCTTTCAGCCTAAGATGGCCGTCTACATTTGACTTTGACCGACACGCCTATTAGTGTTTACCACTCGTTTACATTGGTACAACACATTTACACACTCACATGTCCACATACGTGGCCATAGACTGCACACGGTGGCCCCCAATACCCCTTCTGGCCCTCAGAATTGGCTGGGTGGATGGCTACACTTTATGTAGTCACAAAACACAACGGGGGGTGGTGTGGCGCACTCCAATACAAACGTGTGGCCATCAGCTCACTCCTACAACGCAGCATACGTATTCTCTCCGATAGGAACCCCACACAGACCGACACCTTCATACACAGCAGTGCAGATAGCCGCCGCACCCCATATTCGCGCATACGCGGCCTGAAAACAATGTTAAACCACCTAAGTGGCCATTTACGACTTGCACAACCATACCTACGCTTCCTATGCGACATGACATGTGCACGTACGCGGCTTAACCAATATGAACACCTTCGACATCTTCATACATGCACAGCGCGCGCTCCGCTTAAGTACGACACCAACTTGTCATATACATCATGCGTTTCCTCCCGTCACCTTTCATCACCTCCATATCCACACCCATGCGCCGTCACCTTCATCGCGCCATCACCTTCACCATTTTCACCTCCATATCCGCGCTTCCTCCGCCGTCACCTTCCGCGTACGCGTCCATATTCGCTGCGTTTCCTCGCGCTTCCTGCCTGTTATTATTCCGAGCCAAAAACATCTCCAAACCCATACAATTAGAACAGCAAACAACTTCGCATTTTTAACAAAGTCCTCAGCTTCATTTTGCATACTTTATCCTAGTCTAATTCGCGCTATTCCGCTCTCTTTAACATACTTAAACCAAGTCTAATTCACGCTATTCCGCTCTCTTTTAACATGCTTAAACCAAGTCTATTTCATGCTATTCCGCTCTCTTTAACATACTTAAACCAAGTCTAATTCACGCTATTCCGCTCTCTTTTAACATACTTAAACCAAGTCTATTTCATGCTATTCCGCTCTCTTCAACATAGTTAAACTAAGTCTATTTCATGCTATTCCGCCCCCTTTTAACATACTTAAACCAAGTCTAATTTTACGC
Organism: Phytophthora infestans T30-4; assembly: GCF_000142945.1. Lineage (NCBI taxonomy): Eukaryota > Oomycota > Peronosporomycetes > Peronosporales > Peronosporaceae > Phytophthora > Phytophthora infestans. The sequence continues at coordinate 1,630,578 of NW_003303738.1, read as the reverse complement.
CCTGCCGTCTAACTTGCCCTGTTAAACCCCCGTACTAAAATCTCCGAATTTGGCTCAGAAATCATTAGCGCTGGCACTTAGCGATTTTCACGCAAAGTGTTTCTCGCTTTCTGCCTGTTATAAACCCGATATTAAAGTCGCCGAATTTGGTTCGGAAAACAATAGCAGCGGCACTTAGCGATTCTTGCGAACAAACCTCATTAAGCCAAAACAAAGCCTTTGACGATCTTAAGCTTAACAGTATTGACTCTCTACCAGCACTTTGACCGGCGGTACCTCTTGGACTATGTACGCAATCGTAGAAAGCGTCAACATTCGCAAAATGTTGACTCGCAGACGTACTAATATATCTTTGCATCTCGAAAGTGATCAGCATTTGCTCGATTTCGTCCGAAGCTAGTGAATACCAGGTGCCCCTGGTACCATGTTAGCAAGCTCAATCAGACCAAGCATGGCCAGCACCGATGCTAGCTCCAACCACGTCAGGAAACTCGCAACAAGGTCAGGGCCCAAATGTCGTCGACACGAAGTATTGACCAGCGCCAATAGCAACTTGACACCGTCAACAACCAGAGCCAGCGGCATCTCGCTGGCGTCAGCAACCAGATCTACTGTACAGCAGACCAACATCTCGGTCCCGCCAATAATCCTAGTGGCATCCCGACGCCGCCAATAACTAGCAGCAGCAATACCGAGATGTCGGTCCCGCTCATCGGCAGTCCTTTTGCAGGCGTGGCAGAAGTGACTATCGTACGCAGCAGCATCTCGACGCCCGTGACCGGCTCGGTCAATGACCAGGCTCAGCAGTATGGTGTTGGCTTACATGACCAGCGGCATCCTCTCAACGACCTCGTAGGTCAGAACGATTAATGTCACCGCAGCGTCAGTGTTGGCTTACTTCAGCTGAGCCAACACTCACGGGTCGACACTGAGAATAAACTGCGCGAGGCATTCGCAATGCATGTGTCCAGGCAAGTCAAAAGGGCCTATGTGGATGTTATGTGCAATTTTTCAGTAAATTAAATAAAAAAAGCTGGATTCGGTCCATATTTGAATAATCAACATGAATTTATATTCTGTTGACGCATTTGAAGCATACTTAAGTAATTGTTAGAGCAATGGATCCTTGCATCTTATTACAAGTAAACTAAATGACAAGGTGCTGCGATAACCATTTAAATAACGTGCAGCTTTAACCGTGTCGAAGCACTTAATAGCATCTTCGAAGCGATGCTAACTGGAAAAATACTTTGAGTAGCTTCGACAAGCAAGAGCTCCCCCTAATTGGACAAATGCATATTTAAGCTCATTGTGTCTAAACAAGTAAAAGCTCACTATTCGTTGCCCGACAGATATTTCTTTCTCGTGATACCTCAGGGACCATGTCCAATTGCTAAATGGTGCTGTACATTAGTAGACCCCAACAAAGCACTAACACGGTCAACGATAGTTAAAAGAGAAGCGCGTCTCTCTCACTTAGAGAAAATATCAGCGTGGACCAAAATGGTAACTTTGCACGAGCGGTGGTCCGGTCGACATGAATTTAACGTGCTCAGCGTAAGAGTGATGATTTAACTAGAATGTCAACTACGCAGGGGCGTGCTGATGGCGCTAGTCAGCTCTTAGAGTCGAGGCAACTGTCTCTTGTGAGCATTGTGCCGCTCCTCTGTACGATACAAATGTATAGTACAAGTAACCTGAAGTCGTTTATGTATAGCAATGCAGTTAGGCTCAATACTGCCGGTTCAATTTGAGACAACCCAAAACAAAATGATACTTATGAACCTAAGTACGAATCGCGATTTAAGCACTCTAAACGAAAGCGGGGCGTCTCCTCTATCTTTTAAGCCCTTATAAGCTGCAGAATGCTTAAAACTGAAGAAGTTGTGGTCGCTCAAAATTTTATCTTCATTTATTGGCCCTCGAAATGACTATACATTTAGGAGTGTTGTGAGCTCAATATTGTTTTCAATTTTAGAGATTTAAGTGTTATTTAAAAGCTCTTGCTAAAAGCAATTGAATAAGGGTAGTTTTAAAGTTGTTTCGATGGAAGTTTACAATAAATTTCACTGTTTCGGTTAGGTGCGAAAATCAATTGGCCAACTTTAAGCTCGATTATAACTCTAAATGGTTCGTAAGTATCATTTTGTTTGTCTTAGACATATTATGTCTTCATTGGTATGTGTACACCGTTCACTCTAATTAGTCGTGCTTCGAAATTAATCGTGCATTCGCGCTTTAGTGACGTCACAAATCTGGGATATTTTAGAAGGCTCATCAATTCTAGACAAAAGTAACGGTTTTGGGCAGATCTCGGCAATTACTTTATTCTATTGTGCTTGGTTTGAAATATGAGCTATTAATAGTAGTTTTTAACCCCTCTAGCCCCGCGATTTAGGGCAAAAATTACCCTGTATTATAAAGGATAGTGTTTTATCTTGATTTTACTATTTACGGAGTTTTGCGAAGCTCTCAATCCTTACTCCTTATCTACCCTGTTCCGTACAGGTTATCAGTCAATGTACGGGATCGTGTACTCTGTATTAACCAGGATTAACACATGAAGATGTAGAGAAAAATTCCAAAATTCTACAAATGCATTCACTCAAACGGACTACAATCATTCCTAGTGTTACGGGGTTGGCACTTCATACAGCTTTGTATTAGATGCACGCAGTTTCAATACTGCCTACGTCTCCTGCACTAACCTCGATTTCTGCCTCCCTTGAAGATTCGTTGGCCGAGCTTTCTTCTTCATCGCTGTCATCAATATTTTCTCCAGTGCGGCGCGAGCTTGAGCCGCTTGGTGAGCGCATGCGAATTGTCTTCAATCCAGGGGGTATACGAGCACCAGCGCACCAAAGGTTGTGCCAAATCTGGCTGCAAGTTGCTGAGTTTATTGATCCCGACGGGTCGTGCTGGCGAACCTTTTGGCATAGGTAAATCTTTCCTCGTGCCCCCGACTGGCGATTCATCCTTTCCTCTGAGCACTCAACGCAGTAAAAGGTAGTCTCCCACGGTGTCTTTGCCGGGCGAAGTAATGAACACACTTTGCATCCGTACTGACGTCTTTTGCACGATTCTTTTCCGGTTTTTGCTCTTGTCGTGCGAAAAATATCCACTTGGCGAGGTGTGTGATGAGCCGGGAGTGTGTAGCGAGGGTGTGTCGACGGCACAACGCTTGTATCAACCAAAGCTTCGACAGATAGGTCTCCTTCGAAGTCGGCAGCTCCCACGTTCAGCAATGCGACTTGCATAGATCTCATGAATTCTGCGTGCGTGGGTGGAGCACGACCTGAGTTCAATCTTGCTTTGACGCGGCGATGGATGATGTAGGCATTGACTAACGCCATGTCAATGAGTCCGAGAAAGATAGTATGATAGTACTTTTTTTTTTCATTTTCATCGCTCCCTGTAGTGTACAGGCTAACAATTGTCAATATGAAACTAAAGTAGTGTAGGATACAAATGGTAGTACATGTATTGAATATCGTTGGAGCCGCAACTGATCATGTATATCTGCGCCTCCCATGCCTTCTTGGTAGTCCTTGACGAGCTGGGGTGCTGGGACGTCAACAGTGTCAGCGCCTGCACGTCTTACCAAACTTACCACACCAGTACCGCAGCCCGTGGCAATGAAGTGAACGGGACGGTTGTCCATCCACAAAACTGCCACCATGCTTGGCTCTACCTTTGACTGTGCAATTCGATACAGCCCTCTCTTCATCTTCTTTGGCCTCTTGGCTTGCTTGTATGGAATCGTGTTGCAATATCCGCGCCGGTTCGTCTGAATGGTGCCCACGTGATAAAGACCCCGTTGTAGGAGATTCGAAGACAGCAGCACGCTCGAGTAGAACCGATCCGTAATGACGAGTCGTTTTTTCGGCAGTCCGTCGAGCACATCATCAAGGTTGCGAATTACCGCGTTTGGTCCCTAGTTCAGATCAGCACTATCACTCGTCAGCCGCCCTTGATAGATTTCAGCCCTGCACAGGATAACAATCACAACTTGTTAGACGCTAACCTGTAGAATATATAGATTCTCTTTGACATACCTGTAGCAGTAACCCGTTGCAGCGTCGCACGTCAAGTAGCACTTGGTACCCCATGGATGGGGCTTGGCACGAAGGTATTGCCGCATGGGGTTATACTTGCTCTTCATGGGTATCATACCTTCATCAAATGCAATGCGCTGTCCAACACTCATGCCTAACTTGAACGTCGTATTGATTGTATCGGCAATGGGCTTGATCTTTCAAGTCTTGTATTGCTTTGCAGAGGCGTCGTCGTTGTGGCTAAAGTGCATGAACCGCACAGTTTCTTCGAAGCGTTTTCTTGACATGAAACGTCCGAAGGTGCCTTTTGGTACCGCGCCCTGTGCATCGACTGCCCAGTGTTTTGCTAGCTTCTCGCGATGCGGGCATAATGTTCTTGAACATAGTAGACCAATGAAATGCACCAGTTCATGCGGCTGGATAGGCTTGAATGCGTCTAGCTCCTTCTTCACTTGTTGCAGAGTCTTCATTTTGTAGTCGGGGCGTCTCTCCTTCATGCGGCGCTGGCGAATCATGATCGATTCAATAGCTTGGGACTGGAGCTGGCGCTGATAGCGATTGGACTCCTTTGCTATGGATATTCACATCTCCTTGGGGAGAAAGAGGAAGAAGAGTCCTTCCATATTACACCCGAGTGCTTGCGCGATCTCAGTTGGAGCTGCTGTGCAGTTGGTCAGACTTGCCGAAGGCAAATCGAGAGAGCTGCCTGCATTCAGCACACAGTTTTCAAAGTTAGCGGATCACACAAAGAGTTTGATGAATGCAAACCTGTACCGTACAGGATTATACTTACTTTCGGCTTCGAAGTATGTTGTCCAGCCCGTCTTCGCATGCTCGCTCAGGTTTCCCTTGCTCATTCTGTCAAAGGGCGTACCCACCGACAAATCCACCGCATCTTCTTCATCACTTGTTTCCTCGGGATCACTAGCATCACTTGCAGAACTCTCGCTGGCCGCCTCCGCGTCAGAATAGTCGCCATCCTCCAATACAAAGTCGTCTTCGTCTCCAGACTCCATTCTGTCGTCACCCGTCGATAAATCCACCAGATTTGTCGCTGCGGCTACATGAGTCGGTCTCGGTGGCGTCGATGACGTTGGTTCAATCGTTGGAGCGGTGGACTTCCTGGCTCGTTTTTTTGTAGGTGCTGGTGATTGCTTGGCCTGAGCCTTAGCCGGTGTCGTGGATGGGGTCGTGGCCGGTGACTTGGGCGGCGTCACTGATGGAGTTTTGGTTGGAGCCTTGGGCGGCGGCGTGGATGGGGTCTTGTCAGATGACTTGGGCGGCGCCTGGCCTGAAACCGTCGTAGACGATTTGCACGACGTCTTAGCTGGGGCTTTGCGTGGAGGTTTGGCTAGTGCCTTCGCCGGAGGCTTGGTCTGAGCCTCCGCTGGTTTGGCCCGGGAGGTTGACCGAGCCTTGGTCGGAGGTTTTGTAGTTGATGCAGCAGGTTCCATGTTCAGCTGCTTCTCAACAGGCGCCGATGCAGATGCGGATCGCTTGACAGGAGGAACCTCATCATACAAAACGTTGGAATATTAGCCACTAGATTGTAGGTCAGTACCTTCCAATCGACATACCTTCCACGGGTAAATGCTTCCATACTTCATCTGGCCCATCGAAGTAGTCGACAAGATGCGTAGCGTTTGGTCTTCTTGACCAGCCTTCTGGCGTGAGGTATCGGTTTTGGCTGGATAGCCCTTTAGGTCGCTTGAATTGCCATCCTAACCTTTTTAGCTTCGTCCAGAGCTTGCCCCAAGGTATTGGCCGGATGTGCTTCCGCTTTGGCATGAGGCCGCTCTTGCTGATGTCCGTCCGATTCGCAAATGGCGCGAAATTTGCGCGCCGCTCGCTCTCCCTAAATCTCGAAAAAGTCGTAGCCACGAATTATTGCCCCGAGGTTAGCAACGTGATTCTAAAACTTTATAATTCAGTGGACACTTGAAGTTTGTATGGAAACACTTACTTTTTGTAATGAGGAAAATGGCCTTTTTGTTATCCTGTAGAATACAGGATACGAAAATTTATATCCTGTAGAATACAGGCGGCGGGGCTAGAGGGGTTAAATAACGGGCAGTTAACTTTCCAAGATTTTGTGCTCCAATCTAAACACCATAATTAGTCATGGCATGACTAATTAGAGTGAACGGTGTAGCTTCGATCACCCTATCATTTTTGCTTTCATATCGCTTTATAATAATTGTATACTGGGAATATCGAAGAATATATCACCTTAGATTTTTGGAATAACTCAGGCTTTGGAATAAGAATTCTCTTCGTCCGAAAATATATTCCAGTGGAAAACGAAGCTGGAATAGAGTACTGGAATATCGATCGTAGCCTAAAATTAAAAAATGGTGTCGATACACAGCCTTAAATTTGAAAATCACAAGGACAACCCATTTCCAGGAAATGGTGCACGGTAGTCGTTTTGCTGTGCTTTGCAGAACCAGAGTGTCCATGCAAACAACCTCCAGCAGTTTAAGAAGCTTTACTTATGGGGCTCTACCCATGGGCCCTGCTAGCTGACGCAGTCTCCATGAATGACATCTGTACCGGGTTTCCGGTTTTTGCTAGTTTTTAACCTGACCTAACCCCTTGATCGTTGTAGACTCTGACACTTTCTAAAATAGAAGGCGTATTTTCCCGGTGAGCCTATTTTTTGTATTTGTGTTAGTGATCTCACACGGATGCGGTGAGTCGTTCTTTTTATTATTCAGGCAACTCGCTGAACCTCTTGGTGTATCTCGGTAGCAACTCATCGAAGTTTTCTACACTACCAAATATCCGCTCTAAATCGGCTGGTTTCTTCCTTGCAACTACCCACTTGTCGATAAGTGCATCCTGTAGCTCTGGCGCGAGCCCCTTCGTAGAGGATCTTTCATCAGTATTAGAGGTATGTCGAAGTCGTGGTAGGTAGCTCGGCATGCATTGTACAATCCAGTGTACCGCAAGTTACATAAAGAGTTACTCGTCACTCTTGTGGACGGTATCAGGTGCGCTAGGAGCCGGTCATAGCATGACTACTTAGCTCCGCTATAGTTAATCTTTCGTTTGTATCAGTCTTACATCTTCTCTTTTAAGTAGCAAATTTTTCCCACTGAGGCCGGGAACACGTTGACTAACGTTCACTATGGTAGTAAATACCCTTAAGGACTTCCTCTGTGAAGGTGCTGTGTGACCCCGTCACACTTGATAGCACTCGTAGTCAATCCTACACTCCTTCACGGGTAGATTAAACTATCTGAATGTAACGGGGTTACATGGTGTGGAGCACACAGGGGTACGACGTACCCGGAGAGTTAGCAAACTCTCAGTACATAAGTTGGAGAGCTAACAAGGTCTCTCAGTACGTTGGCCGAAAGCCACACGTTATGCATACGATCAGGTTTAACTATGCTAGATAGTTAAACAAATACATTTACCCTTAGGCGGCTTGGCCGCAATAATAGTAAATAAAACACTTCTGGTTTTGAAGCATAAAGTTAAGGTATTAACTTTGAGCCCTGGTCTTGGGCTGTAAGTGTCCTTTGGATAAGGAACTTAATATTAGTGACTCTTTGAGTCGAACGTCTTCCTCTGACGCTAAAGCTACGGCAGCTCCGCTGCACTTGGTAGCACTTGTAGTCAATCTCGCTCCTGAGTCGGTTGACTATATCCTCTGCGAGGATGGAACACCCCGTGTTCGCGAATTTGCCCCCCCGGCGCAGCAGGACGCGCTTACTAAGCTTATGTCCTTGCTTGTCCCGGAGGTCGTGGCTCATCTTGCATCGCAAGGTCCTGAGGCGGTCACTGCCAGGCTGGAATCGCTCTCCCGCTACGAGAACGCGCTTTTGGAGCATGTTCAAGAGAAGATGAGCGCCGCAACGGCGGCGGCGTCGATGACGCGTGAAGAGTCTATGAGACTGAAACCGCTCATGGTGAGCGTAAAACCTTCGAGGGGAAAGATGGAGAGAATCTCCTTCTCTGGACCCGGGAGGTCGAGATGGCCATGGGACCGGCCCTGCTCCAGTGTGAGCATCAGCGTGTGGCGCTGGCTATCTCCAGGCTTGGAGGTCGCGCTCGCGAATGGGCACTAACGTGCGGCACGTCTGTTGACGCTGCATTTCCCACCTGGGATCAGCTGAAGCAACAGCTTTCGCGCGTGTTCGCGCCGCCTAATCAGGCGTACCTTATCCGGTCATGGTTCCTTGCTACCCGCCAGGGTAAGAAGGAGTTATTGGACTATGTCCAAGAGTTGAGAACTCTTATCACCGGAATGACGGCGGACCCTCTTCCGGAACTGGTCAGCGTGACCATGTTCATGGAGGACTTCGTGTGAGCGCAGCTCGAACGGAAGTGTTCCGTGTACACCCTAACGCTTTCGAAGAGGCGGTGAAAGTGGCATTTAATGCCGAGCACAACTTCAGGTCGGCTCGACATGGTTGGAGCGCTAGTAGCGCAAGCTCTTCGAGCGGTCCAGAGCCGATGAACCTCAGCTATGCTGAAGATGAAGAAGCGGAGCTTCTTGCTGCGGAGCAGCGCGCCGGCATCCGCCGATGCTTTGTGTGCAATAGCACTAAGCACTTGAGGGCATATTGCCTTCTGCGCAAGAAGCGCGGGGCTCCGGCGAGCCAACCCTCGGATCATCGCCGGGAAACGGCAATTTCCAGTAGGCGCGGGGCGGCCGACTGGGGAAGAACTGAGTTCTGTTGTGACTCGAGGAGGTAGAGAGCAAACGGGGCTCAGCCCCGAAGAGAGCTGGGCTCTCTTTACGAAAAGAGTGTATGCAAGCCGGGCTTGCTGGTCGTTCAAGCGAACGTGAAGGGCGTTTCAAAGCCATGGAGAGTCTTGATTGACTCGGGAGCCTCGGGCAACTACGCCCGTCGCTCCACCCTGGAAGGTAGTCAGCTGTATGCTGAGGCACTGGAAGTGCCAACGAGAGATACGATCTCTGTCCGTCTCGCGACGGGGACACTGGTAACTGTGTCGAAGGTCTCTGTCGATCTTGGAGTGAAGTTAGATAACTTCGATAGCGTGGAACGCTGTTTGGTCTTAGACCTGGATGCGAGGTATGACCTCATCCTTGGCATGGCATGGCTGGAACGCCATGAGCCATGGATCGACTGGAAGTCGAAAACGCTGGGTGCGTCGCACCCTGCTCCTAGTGGAGCTTTGGTGAGTCATGAACCCACCTCTGCTAGGAAGCAGAAGCGCTTTTGGCGCGAGCACGAGGCCGAGGCGGCCGTAGTGCTGGACATTGGTATGTCCGAAATTGTTAGCAACGAGGTTGCTGTTTGCCCTGAGGGCGTACGTGGTGCGGCACGTTATCCGCTGAGCGGTGCAGGTCAGGTCAATGACCAACTGCTGGGTCCGGGTGAGGACGAGCGCGGAGTGGCGCGTAATCCACTGAGTGGTACGAATCTGGTCGATGACCTACCGCTGCGTGACCCGAGGGTCGCGGTCGACTGCGAGTCGAGGCATCATGGGCATGGCCCAGGAGATGCAGGTGAAGTGACACCTAGTTTACTGTGTGAAGGTCAAGGACCTCTTGGCTTTCAGCCGAGTGTCTTGCGAGACACTGTATCCTCTTCGAGAAGTGATGGTGCTGCTGCACCCGGTGGTGGTTACGGAGATGTCGCCACACCGCCCTCATCCGGCCGAGAGATCCTCATCATGAGGAACGACTGCACGAGGGTTATCCTCAGAGTCGGTGCTGTAGTACAGCAGGCTGCCATCGAGTGAGTATCGATGCAGCCTCGCGCGTAAGCGCCCAGACAATTCCTTGTCAGAGTCTTTAAACTCTTCGCTCCCAAGAACCCGTAGCAGCGCTACGCACATGTCGTCTTGTGCATACGCTCCGCGTATCAAGTCAGGCACTGACGACGTCACTGTCGTGACATGAGCTAACTCGTAATCCGGCCTGCGCGAGAGCGCATCGGCCACTACATTAAGCCGCCCCGGCTTGTACTTCACCTCGAAGTTATATTCGGCAAAGAAGGAAAACCATCTTGCCATTCTCTGAGAGAGATGAGGCGACTGTGTCGCAGTGCGTAACGACGCATGATCAGTAAAGATCACAAAAGGCTTAGAGCCTAGCAGGTGTACCCTGAATTTGACTAGAGCATACTTCATTGCAAGTACCTCTTTGTCATGAACTGGATAGTTCTTCTCTGCAGATTGGAGCTGGCGAGGCTCAAACGCGATCACGCGCTCACGCCCTTCGGCGTCTGCTTGTAGTAAAGCACAGCCGATTGCAAAATCGGAGGCGTCACAGACGACGCTAAACGGACTATCCGGGTCCGGTAGCGCAATGATTGGAGCCTGGAGAAGGCTCTCCTTCACAGCCTCAAAGGCTCCGTCGTGCTCGACGTTCCAACACCATGGTGCGTCCTTCTTAAGGAGATCTGATAATGGCCGAGCCATCTCCGCGTAGTTCGCGCTGTACTTGTGCAAGTAATTGGCTAAGCCTAGCCACTTGCGTAAGTCCTTTTGGGTCTTGGGAACCGGCCAGTCCACGATGGCCTTGACTTTGGCAGGATCTGCCCTTAAGCCACGCTTCCCAATGAAGCACCCGAGGAAAGGTATCTCCTCCGCGCCAAAGACGCACTTGTCCAAGTTGGCATGCAACTTATTAGTGCGCATGCACTCGAGCACCGCTCGCAAGTGGTCAATGTGGGTTTCCACGTCTGACTTTCCGTGCTCAGCACGACTATGGACGAATATATCGTCAAAGTACGTTTGAGCGCACGCCCGGTGGGGCCTAAACAACTGCGTCACAAGACGATGGAACGTTGCTGGTGCGTTCGACAGCCCCTGGGGCATCACCAGCCACTCCCAGAGCATACCGCTCGGAGTACTCACCGCTGTCAGCGGAATGTCGCTCGCTCTCATGAGCAATTGGTAGTAGCCATCGACCAAGTCGAGCGCGCTGTACAACGTACAGCCTACCATGTTGTTCTGCAGAACCTCCTTGCGAGGAATCGGCGTTTGCGCCGGGATAGTGGCCGCATTTAGCTTGTTAAAAGCATGAACAATGCGCCACTTGCCGCTCAGCTTTCTGACACAGAACGTGGGTGTCGAGTGCGGAGACTTACTCTCACGCACCATCCCTGCCTCGTGCTTCGCACGGAAGAATGCGTCAATGACGTCACACTGCTCTCTCGGCAAAGGCCATTGCCTTGTTACGCAGTATTTGGTTCCAGGAACCAGGTCAATCTCATGACACACGCCGCGATCCGGAGGCAGGCCCGTCGGTGGGTCTTTCGAGACAACGTCTCCATACTCCTTCACCACCGGGTAGAAGGGATCCGAAGGATCTTTGAGGATCGCCGATCCACTTCTTGCGCTCAGCGCCTTCTTGGTGTCCTCTAGGACCGCGTCGTCCACGACGGATGAGGAGTTCAGCTCCCCCTCAGGTCCCAGCAGGTCCACCTCGGCTAGCTCGCCTGCCTTTAAGGCTTCGCCAAACTCGGCAATGGACATATCGTCCAGCTCTAGCAGAGCGTCTGCAGGGGGCAGAGTGTCAAGGCTGATATCTGTAACGGGGTAAGAGATACCGTTACTAGCTTACACTGTAATGCGGAGGAAGCTCGCAATAATAAAACCAAGTCTTAGGTTTGTGTCAAATTCAACTCTGATTTATTAAGGACCAGGGCGGCTACTCCTGGCCTCGTGTGAACCACTCAAACACATGTCTATATCTGATTAATCAATAAGTGAGTCTGGCTCCTCACTATCAACCAATCAGATGATGACACCTTGGCACACGCTACCCGTGTGCCACTTTACCTACTTATGTAATAACTCAAGAAATATCTACCTACTTATGTAATTGGAGTTGGGCCCATTACATCACCCTCCTATCTAAGTTGCGCTTACGCAACATAAGCGCACGGAACACATTTGAAGAAAACTCGAAAACCGACAAGGCGGAGACATCGGAGACAGCGCGGAGAGCGGCAGCGCCAGCGCGTCGCTGGCGGTGGTAACAAGGGCAAGCCCATGGTCGACAGGTGCGCCACAAGCTCTGGATGTACTGCGAGGACCGTCACTGCGCGTCTCGGCCCCCAGGACACACCTCGACGAAGTGCCCAGCGTACATGCGACTTAGAAGACTCCGAGCTGGAGGCACTTGGATCACAGACACGAGGAACCTCACGAAGCCGACTTCGTGGCGCAATGGTAAATGCATGGGGCTTCCAGTCAGGACGCCAGGGTTCGATTCCTACCAGGTGCATTCACTCACGCACCCGCGAGTGTTGTTTTGCTGCCAGAACGGAATAGTTTCGAACATCTCGAAGACATGAGACTTGTCGACGGAAGTCAACCACTTGAGCAACCCAAGTGAGCATCACACTGTCACCACTGGTGTCACCAGAATCAGGTATTTGTTGACCACCGTGTCGCCGCTGGTAATCGAAGTCGTTTCGGCGCCGTCGTAGCGTGTCGGGTTGACAACCCACTGGTCACCGGTTCGATGTCGCCGGTGGTTTCTTGTTTTCATTCTTGCACTGACAAGTTGTGTCAGTGTTCGCCGCGGGTCACGCCGACGTTGCACGCGTCGGAGCGCGGCGTCGTTGTCGCCTCCTTGTGCGGGTCGTTCTCGTGGCCGTTCTCGATCTCGTTTACGGTCTCCGCGGGGTGACCCGCGGAATTCTTCTTCTCAAGCAGCATGGTCTCATACTCGTGGACCACGTCCGGAACGTCGCGGAGAAGATTGGCGCGGGGCTCCCACGTATCATGCTCTGGGGGATAACCGGGCCAACGTACCAAATAGCGGCGCGCGGTTGGAACCGCGCGAGGGACACGACTACGGACGTTCCGTTGGTCGGTCGAGCTGTGGGGATCCTCGTGGTCAACGATACGCTCCACAATCCAGCACGCATCACCCACCGAGTCAATTATCGGTGGTGGGCCTTCACGATGATACGGCATACGCCCTGTACGTTCAGGGCGAGGTGGAGACTGTTTCGAACCGTTCGTTGGACACTCAGATTGAAGCTGAGCGGGCGGAAGATCGTGCCTGACAGACGCGTCAGGCTCGTCGGGCTGGTCGCCCGACGCATGCTCCGTCTGCTGGCTCGAATCAGGAATCGTCGCAGGGAAGTACCGCTTGAGTCGCCCGACGTAAAACGTCGGGTGGAGTCTAAGTGATGACGGGATGTCCAAAGTGTAGGCGTCGCCCACAGCCTTGGTTACACGAAAAGGACCGATGAAGCGTGGGGCAAGTTTGTTGGCGCCGAGGTTGGTCACGGCGGAAGCGCGGATTCCCTCGGTCGATAGGAGAACGCGATCTCCTATCTTGAATACATTCACGTTCTTTCGACCGTGCTTATCAGCTTGCTCCTTTTGCTTGTCCACTGCGTTCTGCAGTGCGTCGCGGACGAACCTTGCGATGGATTGCCTTTGCATGACGAATTCCGCAACTGCCGAGCGATCGGCAGGAAGCACCGAGGGTTTCAGTGTATAGTTTGCCGTGGTAACTTCTTGCTCACGAATCCTGCTGCCTGGATCGATCAAGTTCTGCGACGTCCATCTCGTTATCGGAGATGCAGTATGCCGAGGAGGCTCGATGGACTGCTTGGACGGAGAACGAGTCAGGGCGTTCGCACTGCCTACACCCGAAGATAACCCTGAAGTCGAGTGCGCCGGCAGGCTTGTTGACACCGGTGAGGCTACCGGTGCGTGCTGAGACACCGGTTCGCGTACCGGTGATGACCACAACACGGACACGTTGTCCCTAGAGCTGAGCGCAGCTTCAGCATCCATGTCGACCGAAGGAGGTTATCCCCCACCAAGGGTGGAGCCGCCAGCATCCGTGGGGTGACCCACGGCGAGGAGTGCCGGAACACGTGGGTGGCGAGCGTTGTTCACGAAGAACGGCGTCATACCCGTCGAGGAGTGCTCGGCGTTGTTGAGTGCGAACTCGGCTAGCGGTAGGAACGAGCTCCAGCTCGTGTACGAAGTTGCGTAGCTTCGGAGAACGTCTTCAAGGACGCGGTTGACGCGTTCTGTTTGTCCATCCGTCTCCGGATGTGCCGCAGTTGACATCAGCAATTTGGTTCCCAAGAGCTCGAAGAGGCGTGACCAGAACGCGGATGTAAACCGCGGGTCGCGGTCGGACACGATAGACTCCGGCAGGCCGTGGTGACGAAATCACGTCGACGAAGTGGGCCGCGGACTCTTCCGCGGTGATTGAGGCCGCCACCGGAACGAGATGGACCATCTTGCTGAAACGATCGACGAACACAAGTACACCTGTGCGCCCGGCTGTATCGGGCGGAAGACCGAAGATGAAGTCCATCGAAATGGAGCGCCAGGCTTCCGTGGCGACCGGAAGAGGGCGCAATGGGGCCTGAGACGTCGAAGACGGTTTGACTCGCTGGCAAGTTTCACATGTGCGGACCCACTTGCGTACCCACTTGTACATGTGCGGCCAATAGAAGTCTCTCGACAGAGCCGCGTACGTCTTCTCGAGACCGAGATGTCCTCAAGTCGGGGCGTCATGATACTCGTGGATTATGCGCGCACGTAGATCAGCGTCATTTGGGACGACGACTCGAGGTCCATCGAACCTGTCGATGCTGTACTTGAGCAGATTACCGTCCAGTCGATATCGACCGATCTGATTCCGCGTGGTCTTTGACAGGGCACTTAGCGTGTCACTACTAGGAGCACGCAGGTGCTTCATGATGGCGCCGTATATAGGGTCATCATCGTACGCTGTAGCAATCTCGTCGCCCAGCGGGAGCGTGGGCGTGGTCAACGTCAAGTTGATGCCTGACGACACGCAGACCGCACATTCGTCGTCGTCCTCATCAGCGAGCTGATGTCCTAGCGCTTCACGGGGATCGTAGTCCGGACGCCGAGACAGCGCGTCGGCGAGAATGTTATTCTTGCCCGGCTTGTAGTGAACAACGAAGTTGTACTCGGAGAAGAATGACAGCCAACGGGCCATCCGTTGCGACAAGTGAAGGCTCTTCATCGCTGTCCGCAGCGATGCGTGATCAGTGTAAACCGCAAATGACTGTTCACCGAGCAGGTACACTCTGAATTTGATCAGAGCGTACCGCATTGCCAGGAGCTCCTTGTCGTGGACTGGGTAATTCCTCTCGGCTGGCTTCAGTTGGCGCGACTGATAGCTGATAACGCGTTCGTGTTCGTCATCATCGAACTGCATCAGCGCACAGCCGATGGCGAAATCGCTCGCGTCGCAGACGACGTGGAATGGCTTTGAGTCATCAGCAAGCTTCAGTATCGGCGCAGACGCCAAGCTCTTCTTCACCGAGTCGAATGCAGCTTGGTGGTCCGATTTCCACTCCCAGATCACGTCCTTCTTCAGCAGCGAGGACAGCGGCTGGATCAACCCAGCGTAATTCTTCGTGTACATGTGCAAGTAATTGGCCATACCAAGCCACTGACGCAACTCAGTGGGGCTTGTCGGCGTTGGCCAAGCACAGATAGACGATACCTTCTTAAGATCCGCGCGTACACCGTTCTTGCTCACGTAGCATCCCAACACCGGATTTCCGGTGCGCAGAAGACACATTTCTTCAGGTTTGCGTAGAGCTTGTTCTCTCGCATCACCTGGAAGACTTGTCTCAGGTGTTTCAGATGTACGTCCACGGCACTGAGGTTGCCCTCAGCGCGGCTGTGCACGAAGATGTCGTCGAAGTAACTCGGCGCGAAGTCTCGAAGCGGGCGAAGCACATGGGAGACCATGCGATTGAAGGTGGCAGGCGCGTTCTTGAGGCCCTGTGGCATCACGAGCCACTCCCAGAGCATCCCGCTCGGTGTACTTACGGCGGTGAGAGGTACATCAGATGTTCTCATCAGGATCTGATAGAATCCATCGGTCAGGTCGATGGCGCTGTAGATGACGCTGCCAGCCATGGAGTCCAGTACCATGTCCTTCCGAGGGATCGGAGTCTGCGCGGGGATGGTGGCATCATTCAACTTGTTGAATGCGTGAACGATACGCCATCCCCCTGTAGCTTTCTTCACACAGAACGTTGGACTGGAATGGGGAGAGGTACTCTCACGCACGTGACCCGCCTTTCGGCGGCCCTCGAAGAAGTCATCGATCGCTTTCACTTGATCACGCGGAAGTGGCCATTGTCTGGTAACGCAGTACTTCGTACCTGGCGCGAGGTCGATCTCATGCTGAACTCCACGATCCGCCGGTAGCTCGGCGGTGATCTCATCCGGGAAGACGTCGGCGTACTCGCAGGCGGTGTCGTATACGGGATTCGCTGACTCCCGCAAGGCCTCCCAAGACGGGCGTTTGGAATCGTTCCTCTCGAGCAGACTTAGGTTCAGCACCTAGCGGACGTGAGCGTACACTGTCCGTTGCGACCGCATTTGCTGCCTCATCCACCGAGACTGCCTCGGTGACCAAGCATACTTGCTCGACGTCTCCAGCCTTGAGGTCCCGAAGAAAGTTCTTCCAGGACAAGCCTGGAAGGCGTGTGATCGCCGCCGCTTCGCGCGGCGGGCTCGCGATTGCGATGCTGCGCGACCAATTCGGGCCTCCTTCCACGTACTCCAGCGCGCTGACCGATTCCATCGGCGGGCTATCGCTGGTCGTGTAGTCTCGACGAGGTTTAAGGCGTCGTCGCTTCGACTTCTTCTTCGACTTCCTCGAGCTTACGCTCGAGTCTGACGCACTGCTACTCGACGATGCATCACCCTCCTCTAGGCGCGGGAGACCGTACTCGACCGTGCCGGGAACACGCGGGAGCCCCTGCTCAACCGCGGCATCGTTTAACGGGAGCCCAATGTGCTCGACCGCCGAATCGTTCGGCGGGAACCTCTGCTCTACCGCCGTCTCGTTGTGTGGGAGCCCCTGCTCGACCACTGTCTCGTGTTGTGGGAGCCCCTGCTCGACCATCATCTCGTGTTGTGGGAGCCCCTGCTCGACCACCGTCTTGTACTGTGGGGAGCCGCTGCTCAACCACCTCATCATCTACCTCGCGAAACCGCGAGGGCTATTCGTCCAACAACGTAGCACAAGCCATGCAGAGAGGGCCATCGCTCGCTCTGTGCACTGCTTGTGTCGTTGCTGTTTTGTCTACGACTGTGACGTGGGGCCAGTCTCTTGGCGCCACCAAGAGGTGTGTGAAGACCTCGCTCACGTCGAATCCACGTAGACGCTTGACCGATTGGGCCAGCCAGTCAATCTCTGGCTGATATCGCGCAAGCCAAGGGATGCCCAGGATGCAGTCAAACGCGTAGTTCATCTCGATCACCAAGAAGTCGTCCTTGCTACGGAAGCCGTCGAACGTGTACGACAAAGACACGTCACGCCGCGCAACGCGGCGAGCCTTACCATCTGCGAGTTTGACTTGGATCTCGCCCGGACCATTCCGGACGCGGACGTTCTTGGGTAGTACCGACAAACACGATGCGCGAAAGAAGTTGTTGGTCGCTCCTGAGTCAAGGAGCGCGCGCAGTGGTCGCCGGGCACCGGTGACGTGGAGGCTGACAACGATCAGTCTCGAGTCGCCCGGCGTAGTGGTGGCATTGGTGTGTGCTTGGAGCACGGGAGGGCTCGAAGGTTGGGCTGCCACCGGAGGGCCCGGTCCTTCGTTAAAGCCAGTAGGGCGCCCCGCACCTACTGGTCCTGGTCGTTTTTTGAATGAGCGACCGAGGAGTGTTCCGCGTCGACGTGAGAGACGACGGGAGCTGGCGCGCGGCACTCCGCCGCGCGATGACCCTTCTTCCCACAGCGGAAGCAAATGAGGGGGCGATTGCTTCGCCCAGCGCTGCCGCGGTAGGACCCGCGACGTCGATTGCTCGACGCGTTGATGGCGTCGATCTCCATGGGCTCGGGGGTAGACTCTCGGGCTTCCGCAGGTATGGCTGCGGCGTACGATGCAGCGACCATGTAATCCTCGCGAATCGCGAGTGCAAACGCCTCCTCGAGACAGGAGGGCTCAGCTCTGGTGAGGCAGTAGCGGGTCATACCCTCGCGCATGCCGAACACAAATACGTGGACTTGCGAGGCCATGTCGATTGGCTTGGTCACGATGCATGACGCCAGATGTCGCGTCTTCTGGACGTAATCACGCATGGACATCTGCCCTTGCCGCAGAGCGAAGAACTCTGCGCGAACGCGAGACTCATCTTGCGGGGGCTCGAACGCGAGGCGCAAGTCGCTCTGGAGAGTTTCCAGAGTCGGGAAAGCCTCGGGGTCGACAACCAGCTTCCCGAGGGCCCATTCTTTGGCCTTCCCGGCTAACCGGGAGAGGAGGAAGTTCATCTTGGCCGATGACGCCTCGATGCGTCGCGAGGCGATAGCGATGTCAATCTCGCGGAACCACCGGTTTAGCGGAAGCCGGTTTTCACCGGCGCCAGAATACGTAGACGTCTCCATCTTGACGACGTCATTCTGGGATGGACGCGAGGGAGTTGACACCCGCCGATTCGCATCGGCGAGCTCGCGTTCCATGAACTCTTGTGCTGCAAGACGTTGCTGGTCGGGCGTCGCTGAACTCAGCAGCGATGCGACGACAGCGTCTCCGGACACCGCCACGAGGCGGTGAAGCGCTTCCCACTCCACGCGAGTGAGATGGGGGGAATGCAGCATGCTCCAGGGTCGCCCCGGAGATCTGGACTTGGCTCATCGTAGACTTGGTCGTTGGAAGGACTACTAAGTGCTACCAGGTGTAACGGGGTAAGAGATACCGTTACTAGCTTACACTGTAATGCGGAGGAAGCTCGCAATAATAAAACCAAGTCTTAGGTTTGTGTCAAATTCAACTCTGATTTATTTAGGACCAGGGCGGCTACCCCTGGCCTCGTGTGAGCCACTCAAACACATGTCTATATCTGATTGGTCAATAAGTGAGTCTGGCTCCTCACTATCAACCAATCAGATGATGACACCTTGGCACACGCTACCCGTGTGCCACTTTACCTACTTATGTAATAACTCAAGAAATATCTACCTACTTATGTAATTGGAGTTGGGCCCATTACAATATCACCTTCTACCTCCCCCGTCACTCCGTTAACGAGTGTATACAGCTGCTCACAGCAATCACGTGGAGCATCACCGCTCGTCACGTTGGACACATCGTCCGACGTCGAAGACGTCACAGACGCCCTGCGTCTTCTTCTCCTCTTCCTCCGCGACCGAGAAAGTATCGAATCCTCTATGAGGTTCACGATACGCCCGTGGGCGGGCACTTAGGTCGGGAGAAGACCTATGGCTCGGTGAGCTCGATGTACTGGTGGCCCAAGATGTATAATTGGGTCGGCACCTATGTACGCACGTGTTAGACGTGTCAACGGACAAAGTCCGCGCCGAGCACGGCAGCGCCATTGGCGAGTTTGCCTGTCCCAAGGGATGCTGGCAGTCCATGCGTATGGACTTTGTGCTTGGCCTTCCCAAGGATAAGGCTGGAAACACGGGTATAGTGGTTTTTGTAGACCGATTGAGCAAGATGGCTCATTTAGCGGCAGTGCCGGACACCATTGATGGTGAAGGTACAGGTTTGCTGTTTTTAGACCGAGTCTTTCGCCAACATGGCTTGCCTGAGGCAATTGGCTCGGATCGAGACCCGCGCTTCACCGCGAAATTCTGGACGTCCCTCTTCAGAGTGCTCGGCACTCGTTTGGACATGTCCACAGCGGACCATCCGCCGACCGATGGTCAAACCGAACGCGTGAATCGCGTTGTGGAGGATACCCTCCGAAGCGTATGCGCTGAGGTGCCAAACGCTGGATCCAGATGCTCCCACTCGTTGAGTTCGCATTAAATAATGCAGTGCACGCCTCGACAGGCTACACTCCGTTCTATGTGAACGGCTTGGTTAGCCCTCGCGTCCCACTGACGCCGCCACGCAGTGGCTCAGGGCTTGATGGGGGAGGGATAGCCGAGCAGCTAGCTGATGTCAGCCCTGTTGCGGTTCGCAAGCAAGTCGATGACTTTGTCTCTTTTAGACTGAGCGTAATGCGTCAAGTACGCGACGCTATGGCTGAAAGCCAAGACACGCAGAAGGAACATGCAGATGCAAGGGCAGAAGCAATGTTGAGAGGTTTGAGGTCGGAGACCAAGTTTTATTACGCGCTAAAAACCTACCTACTCAAGCAGTGTCTGCAGTCTTCAAAACGAAGTAAGACCTCGGTTCATAGGACCGTTTAAGGTCGTGGTCAGGAAGGGCCTAGCGTATACGCTCAACCTTCCGAAGAAGATGCGCACGCATCCGGTCTTCTATGCTGGCTTGCTGAAGCCATATCAAGACCCTGCTCAGGTGAGCGCGGAGGCGTTGGCACCAACGGTGGCTGGGTCACGGACAGCTGCAGGGCAGCAGGTGGTAGAGCCACGGGAGGCTGAACGACAGCAAGTGGTGGATCCACAGATGGCTGACCAACAGCATGTGGCAGAGCCACAGGTCGCGGAGCGAAGTGCTCGAGATGCAGGAGCAAGGCAAGCTGAACGTTCAGCCGAGCGACTGGACGCTCAAGGTCCGAGACCTGGTTGTGAGTCAACAGTGGTGGCTCTAACCTATCCACAAGGTGATCATCTCTTCGAGATCGACCGATGGCCCGGTGAGCCGTGACCGTTCGCGTCGTGGACCGCCGGCGTCGTATGGACGCCAGACGCCGTTCCGGCAAGTGCTGAGGCAAGGCCTCCCTCCAGCTCTGCTCGATGAGCGTGGTGAGCTCCACTTTCCACGTGGACCGCCTTGTGGCGTGGCGTAGCCGCCAGGGTCGTACCCAGTACTTGGTGAAGTGGAGGGGTTACCCTCACTCACAGAACTCATGGGAGTTTGAGGCTATCCTCCGGCAAGATTGCCCTGACGTCGTTGACGCTTACGACCGGGCACATCATGTGCCAAAGCGCCACCATGGCGTGCGACAGCGTAGCCAGGCGCTGGGCGCCTCTCACTAGAGTGGGGAGCGATCAGGTCAGTAGTTGAGCTCAGGCTCTGACCAGTGGCTGTAGCAGCCAGCTCGTACGTATGAGCGGTGCTCGCAGCGGGAGCATGAGGTGGAGAGACCTCGTAGTGTTAGGGACATGGTCCCGAAGGAAGCAGGTGCTTCGTGTTGTGCTGAACAAGGTTCAGGCACAAGCGTCTCGATAGAAGCATAGTTGTTTTGAAACAACTTGCTCGATGAGCATGATCCAAATGTGGATGCGCTTTAACAGCGAAAGTGGTGTCCCGGACGGGGATCGAACCACTGGCCTTTGGCTTGACAGGCCGGAGCTCTACCATTGAGCTATAAGGGCGATGCCCGTACGTCAGTCCGATAACGGACTACTCATGGTATGAGAGGGCTGCGCCCGGGTGGATTGGACCCATCGACCTGTGGCTTCCAAAGCCAGCGCTCGACCACTGAGCTGAAAAGGGCGCTGCCCTTAAGCTTGTCCATTCAAGGACAACAGTTCATGGAACGAGAGGGCTGTGCCCTGGTGGGCTCGAACCACCGACCTGTGGCTTCCAAAGCCAACGCTCGACCACTGAGCTACAAGGGGATTACCCTTAAGCTTGTCCAAGCGTGGACAATCGTTCATGGAACGAGAGGGCTGTGCCCTGGTGGGTTCGAACCACCGACCTGTGGCTCTCAAAGCCAACGCTCAACCATTGAGCTAAAAGGGTGCTGCCCTTAAGCTTGTCCAAGCGTGAACAATCGTTCATGGAACGAGAGGGCTGCGCCCTGGTGGGCTCGAGCCACCGACCTATCGCTTGTGAAGCGAGTGTTCAACCGCTGAGCTGTTGTCGACGACTCGAATGAGTCAAGAGCATTGCTCTAAGGAGTTTGCAGCTCTTGGAGTAGGCGCGGAGCGCGAGCGTAGGTCTGAGACCGCTTGAGAGCAAGATGCGCGCTGCGCTTGGAACATTGGGCCGTGGGCCGACGACGAGAAGTTGGGGCATCAACGATGCGTAGGCGTTTCTGAGCTGACGGAGCTGTACAACGCTGGGGTGAGGTGTAGTACCCTCCGCCGTCTTAACAAGACGTGACCTCACTGAGGAAAGTTTCGAGAACGGAATGCTCTCATCTTAGTGGGGGAGATTGTAGCGGGGTTAAATGGTGTGGAGCACACAGGGGTACGAAGTACCCGGAGAGTTAACAAACTCTCAGTACATAAGTTGGAGAGTTAACAAGGTCTCTCAGTACGTTGGCCGAAAGCCACACGTTATGCATTTGATCAGGTTTAGCTATGCTAGATAGTTAAACAGATACATTTACCCCTAGGCGGCTTGGCCGCAATAATAGTAAATAAAACACTTCTGGTTTTGAAGCATAAAGTTAAGGTGTTAACTTTGAGCCCTGGTTTTGGGCTGTAAGTGTCCTTTGGATAAGGAACTTAATATTAGTGACTCTTTGAGTCGAACGTCTTCCTCTGACGCTAAAGCTACGGCAGCCCCGCTGCACTGAATCTATACGTTTGAGCCACAATGGGCTGAAGTGGGTTTCCTCGCTTGAACGACTCACAGTACGGGTCCGTTCGGGAGATAAGAGGCATCTTTGGACAAGATGTTCTTCGCAGCTTGGCGACGGTGACGCCTGCCGAGCAATACACGACTTCAACCAGCGATATCCAAACCAGAGGGAGACTATGATCGATGGTATGCAGGCTAACTACTACGACATTAGCCTCATTCCGATACTCGATGCTGGAATAAATGTCCCGCGAACGGAGAAACTGGCGACAAACGTGCAGAATGCGCTTTTCAATAAATAGATTGCTTTGAAGGAGAAACCGGCAGATCTTGCGCGGAGGTTCAGTAATGCTAAGGATGTCGATGAAATGATCAAGCAATATATCAAGAAACCCGTTGTGATCCCTGGAAATACTGACAACAACGGTGAAAGTCACCCCCCCCCCTCGTAGATATTTATCTTCAATACAAAATGAGAAAGGCCAACAAGACAGAAAAACTCGACCCCTTGCGCGGTATCAGTTGCGATTGGTCAAAATGAAAAAAGACTAGCAAAAATCGATAAAACAACCGGAAAAACAAAACGAATGTACATGTATGTTTTTGATCAACACCATCACTACAGTCGTAGACATGTTCTCCCATGCTAAATGTGACTTTCGTCTTTGCTTCATGTCCTTTTGTCGTTTTGCTTGTCTGGGCACCCTTGAACTCAAACTGCAGATTTGCCTTTTTCCTCCATCCTTTTAGTGTACTCAATGGAATACTTAGCACCCGAGATGCAGACCTACATATCTCCAGTGCCATCCGCTCGATCGCTTCCCGCCTCTGTTTACCGGTGTAATTGTTTTGGCGACGAGGTGCATCCATCGTTTCACAGCCATTAGCAAATATGGCGCTCACATGGCGTGCTGTCCAATAATTCATGTGAAACGCGTTAATTGGTTTAAAATTAAAGCAGTCTTTTTTGTTTGATTACTTGAGCCCAAATTTGCACTTGGTCGAATGTTTGTGGGGGGGGGGGTAGTTTCACCTTCGTTGTCTGTACATCCTACGCTCTTGCTACTCCTACCGAAAAAAAAACATTAGAGTCAAAGCCATGTTTTTATCTTGCTCATATTATGTAGTTCTATCCATGCTATGCAGCACGCACCGCTAGCAGTGCATGTCTAAATTTCGAGATTTATCTTCCATCGCGTTTTTGGTCGATGTAGTTCGTGCACATACCCAAGTCTCGAAGTCGAAGATACGGCACCAGCTTGTAAAGGCCCTTGTGCCACGGAGTACGAGCAAATGTCAGCTCCAGTACGATCAAGCACCACAGTCCACAGCTGTCGCTGTCTTCTTGAAAACACGAGGTAAACTTGCAGTAGTTGAGCTCGACGTTGACCGAACGATAAAGCGCTGGTTGGTTTGTGCCGAAAACGATTGCAACGCTTCATAAAATCAACTCCACGATAACCAACGCGAAGGAAAATCCTCCAAAAAGCAAACACAGGAATTCAACGAGAGTGGTGGTAATTCGGCTGAGAAGTATGCCTTATTGTGCTCCATCACGGGTCTGGTTTGATTCTCCGGTAAGCGAACGTGTATTGTTATCGGTATAGTTTGCACCAAATCAACTTCATCTTCTGACGATTCACTTATACCAAAATACTCCCTAGTTTCCTGGTCACCTTGCAATCCGGCAGCTCAGTTGGTACACGAACTCAATACCACCAGCCTGATTATCATCGGAATTCGTTGCGGATGTCTCTTCCTCCGCGTCAACTTAAAAATCAGAGTCACAGTCGTCGTTCAAAGGCTCATCAGAGTCTGAGTTATCAAAAGCATCAGCGCGTTGCTGCTCGGTGAAAACCCTTGCCACCGTCCTGCATCGTTTAGACACTGGATTTACTGCTTCTCCAAAAGCGTGCCGAGCAGCGTACTGCTCTCGCTTCTATTCAACGAAGTCGGTCACCTCCGTTTGAGTCAAAGATGCATGAATGAGCTTAAAAGTAGCGAGCTGTGTAGCCGCATGCAAGGCTCAAGAGTCTTTTACCTCGGTTCGTCGTGCCGTTCGCTCAATCTCTCGTCGCTGGGCTCGAAGTCCAAGCAAGCGCGCGCGGCGCTCCAGCAGCGCTACTCCACCGCAAGATCCTTCACTCTCGTCGCTCTAGGTTCACGGGTAAGCGCAACAACATGTTCATTCAGCGTTCAGCACCACTCGAACCAAGCACGGACGCTCCACCTACCATTTACGGGTCGATTTGGGGAATGACGGGAAAATCTCTTAAACTCTGAAAACAGGCTTCCCATCTCGAATTTGTTCACTTGACTCATAAACACACTGGTGCTACCGCAGAGCACACTCCTCCTACCGCATTGCGGTAGGAGCAGAACTTCTCGTACATCCTAGGGTATCTTATAATAACTGACTAATGCGTTTAAAATCTCCTGATATGATCATACAGTATTACATCAGATGAATTTACTATATTTATAATATTACATTTTTATAAAAAAAAAATTAGTACTACTAAGTAATCACATGATCTTATACTGGCCGCTACCGGTAGCAGCGGAAACCTCGACAATGTAACAAGTTTATTGGCGACGAAAGTGGGTGTCAATAGCACAGACGAAAATGGCTGCAATGCACTTCATCACGCGGTCGCAAACGGACACGTCGACGCTGTTCGTGTTTTGCTGCAGAATGGAGCCGACGTCAACTCAACAGCTCAAACAGGCATTACACCTCTCTTCTGCGCTTCTCAGAACGGTCAAGTGGATATAATTCACCTCTTATTGGCGAAGGAGGTCGACTTAAATAAAGCCAATGAAGACGGAGACAATCCTTTGAGCGCTGCTGCAGTTGGAGGACATGTCGATGTTGTGCAGCCTCTATTGGAGAGCGGAGACAACGTCGACAAGACGTGCAAACATGGCAACACCGCTCTTATCTGCGCAGCTAAGACAGGTCGATTAGGTGTCATACAGCTTCTAGTAGAGAAAGGAGCTCGCATTAACCTCTCGAACGAGTATGGGTCCACTGCGTTGTTGTGGGCTGCCGACTGCGGTCACCTGGACATCGTGACGTTTCTAGCAAATAACGGAGCTGCTACCGATCAAGCTACTAAGGAGAAAGTTACTCCGCTAATGTATGCTGCCGGGAACGGCCACCTCGACGTTGTGCGCTTCCTACTAGATCATAGAGCTGACGTTCAAAGAGTCGATGAAGATGGCTACACAGCCATAACGTGGGCAGCCGAAAATGGCAGTGTCGACGTGGTGCGGCTTTTACTGGAGTGCGGAGCTGGGCCACAAACAACGGACTGACGCCAGTCAGTTGTGCTTCTATAAAGGGTCATGAAGCTGTCGTGCAGTTCCTTATAGAGAGAGGAGCGGACTTTAACAAGCCAGACGAGAATGGAGACACACCGCTCTCTAGAGCTGCAATGAATGGCCATGTGAACGTCATTCGACAGCTATTGGACAGCGGAGATGACGTTGATAAGGTGAATAGTGCAGGCAATACAGCTCTGTCGTGGGCTGCTCAGACCGGTCAAAGCGACGTCCAGGGATGCCGAAAAATAGGTTGGTGCTGCAATTATTGCAATAAGAAAGCACCAATTATCTATTGGAGACTTCTGGAGAGGAAGATCAATTATTTATTTTCGCTCCCGTTGTAGCACCAATAATCTATTGGGCGGTGTTTAATTGGCCATACATTCTTTAATACTGGTGCCCTCGCTGTGTACCAATTTTGCTGCACCAATAATCTATTTTTTGAGCTGAGGAAGTTCAATAATCTATTTTGGTCTATTCAGCTCTCTAACCCAATTATTTATTTTCTGCTTTGATTAGCAATAGATAAAAATACAATATTCGGCATCCCTGGCGACGTCACGCAGCTGCTGCTCGAGAGAGGAGCGAGCGTTGACGTGCAGAACTCGATCGGCTGTGCACCGCTCATCTTCGCCGCTGGACGAGGCCACGTGGATATTGTGCATTCTCTAGTTGAGAAAGGCGCTGCAGTTGACTTGGCTTCACATGATGGAGCCACTCCATTCATGATCGCTGCTGCAAGTGGCTACATTCATGTAATGCAGTATCTCTTGGACAATGGAGCTGACATGGGTACAGCTCTTAATGATGGCTACACTCCGCTTTTGTGGGCTGCTGGTCAAGGTTGGACCGAAGCGGTTGAATTATTGCTACAGCACAACGCTGAGGTCAACAAGGCTGCAGCCAATGGGGTCACGCCACTCATCGGAGCGTGTGCATCCGGCCACGTTGATGTCGTTCGAATATAGTTGGAGAACGCTGCAGACATTGAACAGACCGACGGAGATGGCTTCACTGCATTAATTCGCTCTGCACAGAGCGAACACGACGAGCTGGTACGACTTCTCATCGACAGAGACGCCCATGTCAACGCTAATAGTTCGAATGGTTCCACGGCGCTGTTCTGGGCTGCTGCGCGAGGACATGCTGACACCGTGAGGCTGTTGCTCGAACGTGGGGCGGATATCGATCAGACCACCCAGAACGGTGCCACTGCGTTAGTCGCTGCTGCTCAGGAAGGTCACTTGGCTGTTGTTCAGCTCCTTCTGGACAACAAAGCTGACACTGAAAAGGTGTATAACAGCGGGTCCAGGGCGCTGGCTATCGCTGCTGAAGCTGGCCATGCTGATGTTATCGAAGCGCTGCTACAAGGCGGGGCTGTCGTCGACGCAGTGTCTAGTCAGGACGGGTCCACCGCGCTGTTAATCGCTGCAATATTTGGCCAATTGGACGCCGTCCAGACGCTTCTGAAGCATGGCGCGAGTATCGATTTACCTGATGCAGACGGCAGTACGCCACTGATGATGGCGGCTGGGTCCAAACACTCGGAAGTATTGAAGTTTCTATTGGAGTCTGGCGCGTCTGTGAAGCGCACGGCACCGGATGAGGAGACCCCGTTGCGCTTCGCTGCGTCGACAGGCGATACACAGTGCATTCAGCTGCTGCTGGACCATGAAGCGGGTGTCAACGAGACAGGCTACAACAACTGTTCGGCGCTTCAGAACGCAGTCTTCTACGGCCACACGGAAGCGTTCAAACTCTTGTTGTCCAGTGGCGCAGAGATCTCGATAAAAGACAACGACGGAGACACGATACTCCACGAGACGGCGCTAGCGGGACAGACCGATTACTGTTGGAGAAAGACGCTGACGGCTTCACAACGAGGACACGTCGATGTCGCCACGCTTCTGCTTGGCCAAGGAGCTGACGCCAATATGCAGACGAGGGATAACCGGACAGCGTTGATGCTAGCTTGCGACGGAGGACATGCGGAGATCGTCCGGCTTCTGTTGGACAGCGGGGCACACGTGAACGTGGCTGACTCGGAAGAGATGAACTCGTTAATGAGAGCTTCGTGTAAGGGACACGAAGAGATCGTTCGTCTCTTATTGGACAGTGGAGCCTTCTTAGCTCTGACGGACAGTTGTGGTCGAACCGCAGCTGAGTTTGCTCGTTTGAACTGCAGATACACGATTCGAAGCATCCTGTGCGAGTACGAAACTAGTCAACTCCATGCTCAAACTCCAGTTACAGACGTCGTCTCAACGCGGAGGAAGCCGGATTGGTACATTCCGAGTCGTGAAGTTCGTAAGGAGCAACAGCCGTTCTTGGTGGGGTCTTTCGGTAAAGTGTACAGAGGATGGTGGCTGAGTACACGAGTGGTGGTCAAGACTGTGACGGTAGCTACCGACAGAGAGAGCCGCACTTTCCATCGAGAAGCTCGCATCTGGCAGAAGGCGAGACACCCGAACATCGTGCCGTTCTTTGGCGCGTGTGACGAAGGCTCGACGTATTTCTTCGTGTGTGAAGAAGCCAAGAACGGCAAGTTGGTGGACTACTTGTACCGCGCACGACAAGAAGGACGGTCGCTGGTGTGGAGGAAGCTGCTGGACGCTGCGTTGGGGCTACACTTCTTACACGAACGACATGTTGTGCATAGCGATCTCAAGTGTAACCAGATCCTTGTGAGCAAAGACGGTGTAGCCATGTTGACGGACTTTGGCTTGAGTTTCTTAGCGTCCGAGACGAGTGGAGACGAAGAAACAGTCGGTGCAATACGTTGGAAGGCGCCGGAAGTGATCCGTAAGGAGAAGCCAGTGGCACCAAATGCGCAGTCGGACGTGTACTCGTTCGGTATGTGCGTGGTGGAGGCCGTGACGAGTGACGTGCCTTGGGGACAGGTGCCCGACCCGGTGGTCAAGTTTCATGTGACTCGTAAGAAGTCTCTACCTCGTCCGAAGGCGTTTGAGAGCGACGCACAGTGGGACTTAGTGCAGAGACTCTGTGCATTCGAACCATCCGAGAGAATGAAGCTGTCGGATGCCATTGAAGTGATCCGTGGGTTTGCAGAGGAGGAGCGATTCCAAGAGCGTCTTCGGGAAATGACGGATGATGTAGGTGATCTGAAAGGCTCTCCGGATCTGTGTGCGTGCGCTGACGAAGATTAAGTCCATGGGACGGTCGATGCGGCTGATGTAGCCATCATGGCTTGAAGAAACTTCAATGTTACATCATATTTACATAATATATGTACACCACGTCAAGAATCGGTTGGCTACAATGCTTGACATTTAACCAGTAGATGGCCATGGCGGAGGTGACGGTGTCTAAGGCTGCGCAGGAGCCGCCCCAGGCCGAGAAGCCGCAAGACGCTTCGTCTGATAATGCGCCTACTAGCGAGGAGGAGCAGAGCAATGACGAGGAGGACGTGCAGCCCCAGAGCTCTGATGAGGAAGACGAGACCCACGACGCCGTGGGCTTTGGAGATGCGATGAGCAAGATTCTCGGCCAGAACGTGGCGGAAGACGCGCTGCCGATTCTGGCCAAACGTACGACGGCGCGTATGCGTGAGATTCAAAGTGACAAGAAGGAAACGAAGACGGCGCGACTGAGTGCTGCTGAGAAGCGCGAACGTGAGCAGAAGGACATGGCAGTACCTGACCATACGACGGCGGTACAGGACCGAAAGCTGCGTATGATCGCGACGAAAGGAGGTGAGCAATAGAGCTGGGTATATTCTATTCACCAGAGATACTGACGTGTAGTTTTGCTGCAGTGGTGGCTCTGTTTAACGCCATTGAGAAGCACCAACATCAGGGCGGCAAGAAGGAGGACAAGAACGACAAAAAGGTCAAGGAGATGTCCAAGGACAACTTCTTGGGTCTGCTTAAGGCTTCGCAACAGAAGACTACAGCGAAACCTGCCGCTAAGAGCTCGTGGTCTGTGGTGCAGGACGACTTTATGATGGGCGCCAAGCTCAAGGACTGGGACAACCAGCACGGCAAAGAGGTGGGAAGAGTGCGGCAAACGGGCGACGTTGACGTCGAGGCGGCGGAGGATGTGGCGTGGAAACAAGCCGGAGACGCGTTGGATAGCGACAACGAGGCAGTAGAAACCAGCAAACCCACCAAGCGACGGACATCCGCGTCTTCTAAGCGCAGCAAGAAGGTTAAGCGCTCATAGACTCAAAGATCAACCCATACATTTCCGTATCAAAACGACCGCCTTATCCATCGGGTAATTTACCTCTATATACGAACCTAGTCAGTTAGGTGCAACTTTCACTTTTCTATAAACTATTACAAATGTCATTAAAACCAGGTAGTCAGTGTCATTCAAGTCTTCCGGCCAACTACATTCACTCATAACGGCTCGAGGTTTCCGCGCCCAAGCGCCGTCTGCTTCATGGTGCGGCTCGTAGAGTATTCGGAGAGCTCGGACGACGACCACGACGTGCACTCTGATGGTAGTCAATGGTCTTCTTATGGTGAGATCCCATTGAGCCCCACAGACTCGTTCTCCTGCCCCATGCCATCTCCAGAGAGCGATGAGGAGGACGACGACGACTACGCTCCGTCTGAGACGTCGCTGGGCGACGCAGGCTCCGTCACTAGCTCCGTAGACACAGATGACTTGGATCCAGACAACGATTTGGACATGCAGCAGTCGGATTCCAAGATGGACACTTTGGACGGGACAGAGCAAGACGAGGTCATCGACTTGCCCCAACGGGCCAAGAACAACGGCGTTTTCTACGCGTGGAAGGACCTTCAAGCGGCCTTTGAGGACAACCCATTTAAACGTCGTAATGTGCAGATAGAGGAGGCAGACGAAGAGGAGCAGACGGAGGATGAGGCGACGGAGACGCCCAATTTGTTCGACGTGGAGGCGGGACAGTGGCGTTTCCACGCTGGAGTGGCAGACAAGAGACCATCGAGGAGACGGACATCTACAGCTCCGTGTCGTCCCACAGGCGTGTCACCGAGATTCTCCACGCTGTTTACTGGAGAGAAGAGGACTGCACCGAGCACTACAGCGACAGATTTCTCAATGAATGACTCGCAGAAACACCACGAAGATAAATCAGCGTTTAACTTCCCGTCAGTGGAGATACCTGCGTTCTCTAACCAGCAGAAGACTGCACCTAAGACGCCGGATTTTACGTTTGGAACGACAGCGTTCAGTGATGACGCTCCTATGCGCAGTCCAAGTCCACAACACACGCCGGTTGAGAGCGGATTTACTATGGGGCAAAGTGGGAAACCCCCGAAACCTTATACTTTTGCTGGACAGGGCGTGGACAAGCTGTCATTTAAGACACCACCGCCGGTTAAGATCGTGGACGATGGAGATGACACTTCTATGCGGAGTGCAAGTCCACAGGTGAAGCCTGCGAATGGGGAGTTTCTATTCGGACAAGCGTACAAGAATCGAAACCCGTTTACGCGACAAAACAGCAACGACTCGATCCACGCGAATGAGTCGACAGAGTCTGCACATGGAGCAAACGTCCCCACTAGCGGCACTTCAGGTGGAAGTTTGGATTCCGCAAAGGTGTCTGCGTTCTTTTCGACTGGTGTAGCTGGCCCAAAGCAGCATTTAGATCGACGGAAGAAAAAGAACAGCTTGGGAGCTGCGTTTACACCTCCTACAAGCAGCACAAACTCGTCGCCTTTCGGTGTCTCGTCATCGATGCCAACGTTTGGCTCGTCGCCTTTCCAAGCTGCACCAGCTACTCGCGTGGGCTCTAATACGACAGCTGCAGCTCCGTTCGGGAGTACACAAGCTCGTGCGTCGACCACTGCGATGCCGTCGAAGCAGCCATCCACCGACAACACGAGCGGATCATACGTGTTCGGAAGCACAGAAGGTAATCCCTTCCAGACACCTGCTGCATCTCCCTTCCAGACTGGCATTTTCGGGTCGAAAAGCTCCTCGACGACCGCAAACACCGACGCCAGTGGACAGCTTTTGTTTGGTAACGGTACGTCACGTCACCCTTTCCAGTTTGGAGAAACAAAACCCGATTTACAGCCAGGAGCAAGTGCTAGTGGATATCAAGATGGCAATGCGTCAACTCCGACTAGTGATGGCTTCCAGATTGGCAGTTCAAACACGAAAAAGAGCTCGCGAGTACGTCCCAGGAAGAGCGGGATGTTCACACACAAGAACAGTCCCAGGAAGGATGCCAAGATTGGGTCTTTTGAGCCAGAACCGTCGCCCGGATTGGCTCCCTCGTCTCCAGCGACGCCGTCTCCTTTCGGTATGCACAACCGACGCAGCCGCAAGAATGCTCGTCTTCGACGTCACGGACGCAGTCCTCCTGCCGACCCGTTTGTGACGCCTACTTTCCAGAGCCACGCGACGTCGTCACCGTTTGTATCAGCACCAACCGTACGACCGACTGTTAAAGCTGCGACTCCAAGTACTAATCCTTTTGGCTTTCCGACACAGCAGAGCCAACCCGGTGATCCAAAGCCAAGTCATAGACCCGTACCTAATGAAGCCAGACCACAGAAAGAAACAACCCGGCCTGCGCTTGCTGGATCGCGTCGTATTCTTCGTGCAGCGCTACGGAACGTTGGGGATCGTGCAAGGTCAGTTCCTCTTACAACAAGCAGCGGTCATGTCGAGGGTGACACGGAGATGGATAGCGAAGATGAACGCGACTGGGAGGAACTGAAGCGACTTGGTGGCGTCGCTCACTGCTCGAGGAAATACCACGAAGCAGCTGAGTATTACCGTCAGAGTATTGAGGTTCTCGACTCCCTGCTGTATCATGACGCGATTGAAGATTCGAGTGAGATCAGAACGGACAAGGCCAAGCTCCACGCGAATCGAGCGGCGTCTCTGATGATGCTGATGCAGATCACAGAAGCTCAGCAGGAATGTCGCCGTTCGATTGAAGTGGACGCAACCTACGCACGCGCGTATCTTCGCTTAGGTCGAATCCAAGTGCTGCTGGGCGATACTGGCCATGCGCAAGCGAATCTGGATACTGCGAGGCAGTTGATGGAAGGACGTGGAGGTGAAATTCGAGCAGGAGACCAGGCAGACCACGCGTCGCTCACCAAGATGGAAGACACCATCAAGAAGTTGACGGTGCTACAAGGCGAGATCAAGTGGTACGTTGACGCTGGCGACTATAAACAGGCTCTCGTACACACCGACAGCGCTCTGGCTCTCGCTCCAAGCAGCAGAAAGCTACAGGTTCAAAAAGGCCAAATTCTACTTGGTCAAAGGTACGCAATACGTCATTGTTCTGGTTAGTATAGAGGCTAATTGTTGTTTGTCGACAGAGAATTCGATCAACTCGTCGAGTTTTGTGACTCAATTATTGAAAAACAGCAAAGAAGTCAGCGAAAGATGCCTAGTCCTGCGAGTGGAGATGGCATGAACGTCAAGACGCTGAGACGCCAAACGGTGGAGAAGATTACAGTGGTGGGCATTGATCTGGGATTACTGTGGGCCACATCGCTGCATTACCAGAACAAAGTGGACGATGCCGTGCGGATACTTAACGCTCTGGAAGTGGTGGCACCTTGCAGCTCGCACGTGATTCAGCTGAAAAGACAGTGGCAAGACATGAAGCAACTTAAACACAACGGCAACGAACGATTCAAGCGAGGAGAGTACCAAGAAGCCGTGCGGTTCTACTCAGAGGCGGTGCTGATCGACCCACAGCATCAAGAGTTCTGTGCGGTTATCTATTGCAATCGTGCAGCAGCTCAGATGGGGCTGGCACGCTATCACACGGCGATTCTGGACTGTAATGAGGCGTTGCAACGCAAGTCAACGTATCCTCGTGCGCTGCTACGTCGAGCTCGCTGTCATGTGGCGTTGGAAATGTTCCACGAAGCGGTCAAGGACTTTGATCGCTATTTACGGGAACAACCGCGTGACGTGTCCGTAGACGGCACTGCCGACGTGCGTCGGGAGCGTAACGAAGCGAAAGCAGCGATCGCGAAAGCGCGGGAACAAGCGAGACAGCGAGAGGCGACCAAGAAGCGTGCGGAGCGAGAACAACGTCAGAGACGTCAACGCCGCTGGGAGGAGCCGTCGTGGAATGATAGCACCTTCAACGAGAACTTCCGGCGGAATACTGGTAGTAATGGCTACGGAGGACACCAATCGTCTGGTGCTGGTAGTCGAGCTTCGTTCATGGCGCCGAAGACTCAACGGCGAACGCATTACGATGTTCTTGGGATTGAGAAGGCAGCAACGACAGACCAGATCAAGAAGGCGTATCGTAAGCTGGCACTTGTGTATCATCCAGGTAAGTGGATATTTTGGGTGTGTGTGTGGAGGAAAGGTTATTGACTATTAGGGTGTGTATGCAGACAAAGCCAAGACGTCGACTCACGCGGACTTGTTCAAGGAGATGACAGCCGCGTACAATGTGCTTTCCGACGAAAGTGCTCGCTCCAAATACGATCGAGAGCTGATCTACAATCGATTTGGCAACTTTTACGAGAATTGACGGAGGAAAGTTTATTTTGTCGAAAAGAAAAACGCAAATGTTGCCCAAAAAAGTGTTTTCTTTTACTTTAGGTAAAAATGAAGCTCTATCTTCGCCCATTTGTTACTCGTCTGCTTCTTCCTGTCTGTCACTTGCCTTGGGCGTCTGTATCTTGTTACAAAACGCTAGGATATTCGGCTGTAGATAGAGGGACTTGCGCACGTGACGCTTTTCATTGAGGTAGTCCTGCGCCTCTCGTGGTGTCATGCCTCGATTAGCGACCAGCCAACAAAGCGCCACAGCGGCACTGCGTCCGGTTCCTCCTTTGCAGTGTACGTAGGTCCTCACTCCTCGTTGCTTCTGAGTGCGGATGAAGGCTACAGCAGCTTCCAGAGATGCTAACGAAGGCTCAGAATGGTCGACTGTAGGGAGACGAAGCTGTTGTATGTGTTGGCGTTTGTACTGCTTCTCGGGACCTGCATACTCGTCGCACATATTGACCACCGCACGGACTCCACGAGACACCAGAGCATCTACATGAGGCATGAACGACATCGGAGCGGCCCCCAAAAGGACGTGAGAGTCCACCAACGTCCAGTAGTTTTTCCGTCGCGAAAGGTACGTGAGCGGCCACGTCGGATAGAAATACAAGCGAGCCGCAACTCTGGCCAGTCCTTCGGGCAAGAAGTGGAGCTGGAAGGCGACGTAGAGCATTACAGTGGCCAACACCCAGGCCTGCCAGCTCGTGACGGCATACAGAAGCATGGACAACGTCCAGTGAGTCATCGGCTTCGGAGTATTGAGGACTGTAGCTATTAATCGTACTTAAAAAGTACGATTGAAACATTTCTAAATGGAAATTCAAAAATTCAGATTCGAGTAAAAATGAAAATAGCTTCATGGAGCTCTTTTTAGGAAGATGCAGCAGTAGCTTGCTCCACATACTTGTCCGAAGCGGCCTCGTACTCCGTGACGAGCCACGCAGCCGAGTTCTTCTGGATGAATTTGAGGAAATCGTTAAGACGCGCCTGGATCTGGTTCAGCTCTCGCGGAGAGATGTTGGAGCTCGCCAGCAAAACAGGTAATCTCACTAAAACAGACACACCGAAAATAAGCAATGCAGTGAAGTAACAAAGTAACATAACACACGTACCGAAGAGCCGAATTAGGTGTTCAGCGCCGTAAATCTGCGAGAGCGGCACTTCCTCGCTCTGTTTCTGTCGCAGCTCCTGGTACTGACGACGCTCCATGCGGTAGAGCAAGATGGAGCTCAAAGCTCGATCAAAGTACGACTGCACGCCCTGCATAATGCCTTCGATGTTCTTGTACTCCTTCTCCTCGCTGGCTTCTCCTGTGCGCACTTTGCTCTTCTTAAATTCGAGGTACGTCTGGATAATCTGACTCACATTGGGCTTCCTAGGTAGCGGCACGAGCTTGTGCGGCGCATGAGTCACGTTCTTCCAGTCCTCCACGAGCTGTTTCTTGAGTGAAAAGGGCATTTGGATGTTGATCTGTTTGGCGGACGTCCCGTCGTCCGCAGAGGCGTCATTGGGCCCCGGGAACTCCTCGTATTCGCCCTCTGTGCTGCGTTTTAAGCGTTTAAACGGGGACTTGCGAGAGCTGGGGGCGTCTACGCCGGCTGAGCTTATTTTCTTCTTCTTAGACAGACGTTTCTCCTTCTTTGCCTTTGCGACATCCTCCTTGGCTTTCTTCTGCAGTGCGCGGTTGGTCGGCGTGTCCTCCAGCACGCGGCCGTGACGCACCCATTCGTCCCACTTCTTGGCCCAACCCTGGTAGTGCAGGTAGTATTGCGTACTGTCGGTGGGGCGACCCCCTGCGCCTGTCGTCTCCAGCACACCCTGACCGTTGTCCACTTTCTGCACTTTGGCGTCGTAGATCATTAGCCCATGGTATGCCAACACCGTGTCACCTACGTTGACCGTCATGCTCGCGTCTGATAGAATTAGGATAAGTGATGGCGGGAAAGCTGCGTCCGAAAATAATACGAAAATGTGTACCACGTACTTTTGTGTCATTTGTATTAAAAAAAAGAAACGTTTGTAAAGAAGATGTGCAACTATTTTTTTTTCTCGTGAGTGTGCGTGCGTGTGTGGAGGGGAGGCAGATAGTGTTCGTTATTACCGGGTCGTGTTCCTTTGACGCGTATTAATTTCTTTCTATATATGCTTGACTACATGGCACACTCTACGTCCAACTCTTGAATGTGACCCTCGAACACGTCGTCTTCCTTTGGCTGAAAGCATTCGTTCAGGTCAGAATCGATTGGTATTCCGTCGGTAGTTAAGTCTCCTCGTTTCCGCACGATCTCACTCAGTTTTCTAATATATGTGGCTTGAACTTGAGCAGTCACAGTCAGGGCTCGCTGCTCGTCTTCGGCTAGCAATCGTTCTTGGCGCTGCTGAATAGCGTTAGCTTGCCAGAACCAGAAGCCGGATGTCTGGGCTGCGTCGAACGCGGTCTTCTCGTCTTCCTTGGTCTGGCGTAATCGAGATAGTTCCTCACTTAGGATGCTGAATTGTCGTCGCAGTTCTTGGCGCTCACTCTTCCGAACCCGTCGATACACTTGTCGTTTACGAGCATCAGCCGCTCGACGAATCTTGCGCTTACCAACCTCGGCATTGTCGCTGCTGCTAGTAAGGTGCTTGATGTTATCACTTGAGGCCAGTTCACCACTACTTTTGTCACCGATGTACATTAACAGTGATTCAGCGTCTGCGAGTAAAACCGCTGCGTCCAGGTCTTCCCAGGCAAAGTTGACGGAGGCCGCATTCTCAGACTGCATGAACATTGTAGGTTTGCGATGAGGCTGGTAGCTGCAGGCGTTTGTGCTTTGAGCTATGGTAAGAAGATGACAAGTCACGACACGTTTGAGCACGCTGTAGACACTTCTGTGCAAACATTTTAGTCGGTGTGTTTACTGCGTGCAGCACCCTCACGCAATCGCTGTTTGCCCCAGTATTACAATCATGTCCGCTGTGACCAATTGTGTGTGGTCCTGAGCAGCTCGTCATATGATTAAATTTCCCTCTTATCGACTATGCCATCCTCAATCCAGATATTATCTATCTTAGCTCTTTTATCAGGCTCCTTTTTGTTTTTATAAAACGTTTTCTTAGAATCCAGGCTCCGGCTTTCGCCACACCTACCAACTTTTTATAGCTGCGTTGTCGTAACATGGTGATACCGGTGCCGTAAATCTCGACGAAGCTAGAAAACAGATAATTTGGAAATGAAAAGTGTATTTTTCGCATCCTTCGTAAAACAGTTTACGTGCTCTAGATGCTCGACGTGATTTGCGGTATATGTACTTGCGAAACTCTGATACCGCGTTCAGGGACGAAATTTTAATAGCAAGCAAGATCAAGATCATCCCATACAAGGCCAAAATCAAAACTTTTTACAGTATCACTTGTGATGATCCATGTCTAATGAACAGCGCTGGTATTAATAAAAAACGTCTGCTCAAAGAACGTTTAAGACGTCCGTTTGTTTGAGCACTTTTTACCGAGCGTAAATCCCCTTTTTACAGACACTCAAAATACACCTACGGGTAATTAAGGGTGCGGTTTTGACTTGATGATACAGAGGGCTGACTGCCAGACAATGAATAGTTATTAGTTCGTTCAAAAAAGAAGTGAGCTGGAGAAAGTAGAGTTTAAGTTTCTTTTTACGAAGGCTTGTGTTTCTGCCCTCCTCACCTACGATCTCTTAATGATCCTATTTGCCATCGCCGGTGACCACGCTCGACACATACTCCACCCCCGAAGACACGGCTCCCTTCGCTCGCTCCATCAACGACGGCTCCTCCGGGTTCAGCTTGCTCGAAGCTTCGGACGCCTTGTTGGAGATACCGTCGGCTGCGGCGGACGCTCGCTCTCCCATCGACTTCTTGGTGGCTCCGAACTGGTCCTGCAATGACTCGAAGCCATGGAATGTCGACTCCCGGGTGGAGTTCAAGAGCGATGAGATGGAGTCTTGCATCGATGACAAAGTGCTGGAGCCCTTGTCCTTGGCGGTGTCCACGCCTGAGCTGACGTTGTCACGCGCACGCTGGTCGTAGTCACGGGCGGAGCTGCCCAAGTCATTAAGTGATGAGTTCGCTTGGTCCATGGAGCGCTTGGCGGCATCGACAGCATCGTCCGACGCGTCGTTCCCTTGTCTGCGCACTTCTTCTGCTTTTTGCTTGAAATCATCCACGGATTTCCTGGCCCGGTCCATGGCGCTCTCAAAGTAGGATGAGGCCGTCTCCTTCGACGATGTGTGCGAGCTGTCGTAGTCGGTAAACTTGGACTTGAGTGAGTCGAGGTAGCTCGTGGCTTCGTTGGCACCGTTCTGCATCATATCTTGCAGCTTCGAAAACTCCTGCTGGGCGGTGTTGTTGCTCGAGATGTCGTCGGAGATGGTCATGGTCGGTTTGCTGGTATGAGGTGTGGTTTAGCTTGTGTGTTTGAGATCAAATGTTGGAATGAGCAGTGGGATGTCGAGCATCATCAGCTGGTCACTGTTGCTTGTAAGCGTCAGTCGGGTGCATTGCGATCATCGCAATGGCCCTGTGTCACATAGGATGGAAGCCATCTATTTTTTTATGGCTGCGATGGACGTCTCAACGGTGAGAAAAATAAAACTACAGTCGGCGTCCAACAGGTAGGACGTAACGGTAGCATAATGGAGATGTCTTAAGCTGACAGCAAAATGCGTGCATGTACATAGTGGACTTGTGGCTGGTAACTGAAGTGTTTGTGTGCTGCTGTTTGTATCTATGACAAGGAGATGACAAGTCACGGCACGCTTGATCACGCAATGTGTGCAAACATCTTAGTACGTACCCCTCATGCGATCGCTGTTTGCGTAACGTCGTGTGGCACGATCGCTGCTGTGACAATTGTGTGCAGTGCTGGTGCATATCCATCCAGGATTCCACCCGTCCCACGTAACAGCCGACCCCGGCATCGCCGGGCGATGTCCTGTCGACATCGCGACCCTTCAGCACAAATTTTGTGTATCAGGTCGTCAATTTTTTTTTGTGTTTCCTCAGTAATTCTAGATCCATACACACTTGCATTCTCTCTGACTTCGACGGTCGCTGCGATGCTCCTTCTCCAATCACTACTGCCCGCCACGTTGCTCTCAAACCGATCCATCTAAGCCATCCTGTTTCAAGGAGAAACTCCGTAAAAATTTGTCCGCAATTGCTGCAGCCGTATCTACCGCAGCGCGCAAAAGCTTACCAAGCTCATGAACCATATTCGCCGCCAAGCTACGAGGCGAAGGATAGTGAGATGAATGCATTGCACCACTAAGCTTACACGAAAGCGGGGCAAATTTTGCACTTTAGCTCTAAGCTTACACGCTTTAGAGTGGTTAAATCGCGATTCGTACTTAGGTTCGTAAGTATCATTTTGTTTTGACGCTGTCTTAAGAAACATGATCATTTATAATTGTGAAAGTCTGAAAGCAAGGTTGGAAAACTGAAGAATTGGTCGAGCTAGAGCGCAAGCCCAATACTTTCTGTCCCCAGAGATTGCCTGGAATCACATGTCGACATGGCAGCTTCTATAAGTGGACTTCAACAGGACCATGAAAATGGCAGATTTGGCGAAGAGATTAAACGGATTCCTACAAACAAATAAAAAGGAGCCTTGTAAAAGTGCTAAGAACGATGGCATCTGGATCGAGGATGACATAGACGATAAGAGGAAGTACACATGATATGACGAGCTGCTGAGGACAATGCGTGCCACATGCAGGGCTAATGGTAACCAAATATCATATAATATTTTTGATAGAATAGTACTATTTTCGAAATTAAATTTTAATAGTAGCTCATTTTTGCAAAAGTTAACATAATATTTTAATACTAGCTCGGAGAACTGAAAAATATTAGATACTACAGTAGTACTACATAATATTTTATGATATTTTCCCACTTAAATACGTTTCTTGCCACCTTACCCGAGCGGAGCCAAAATCCTTTTTCGATCAGGTTCTAGAAAAGCAGTCGGCTTTAAGACTGACAAGTATTTGCTCTAGTATTTCACTGTGACACAGACAAAGGCGATCGAGATGGAAAACTGCAAACGCTTGCAGCTGTTTAACGTTGATAGAGCGAAATCAAGACATTTGTTCTTGTTCTCTACCGATCTCCTCGTCCACATCGTGCGTCTTATAAACCTGCTGCCGGTGGCGCTAGATTAATGCGCTCAGCAGTGCCAACACACGACGCCAACCTTGCCGTCACTCTCACAATTGTCGTTTGATTAGTAATACTTCAGCTATTCGAGCGTTAACGACATCTGATTGGTGAATTTAGCTCGATTACGCAATCTTTAAAATAATTAATATCCTATTAGCTAATATTAAGTTGATATTTACTAATAACATATTGTCTCAGAGGAAAATATTAGGTGATATTTTCTTGTATTAAAAACGGGTCAACAGTTGATATTTTCGCAATATTAACTTCACAGAGATACCATTAGCCCCACGCCACATGATTGTATTACTGAGACAAAGTGAGAGTACGTAGTAAACACACCGACTGAAATGTTTGTGCAAAAGTGACATGCATTGCGTGATCAAACGTGTAGCTGCAAAATAATAAGTCCACAATGAACATGCACGCATTTGCGATGACGAGCTGCAAATTTTAGAACATCCATCATGCTGCTAGCACTGAACGCTATCATTCTCCGTTACCGAATGCTGAAAAAAAGTTTTTTTTCTCACCGTTGAGACGTCCATCGCAGCCATAAAAAAATAGATGGCTTCCATCCTATGTGACACAGGGCCATTGCGATGATCGCAATGCACCCGACTGACGCTTACAAGCAACAGTGACCAGCTGATGATGCTCGACATCCCACTGCTCATTCCAACATTTGATCTCAAACACACAAGCTAAACCACACCTCATACCAGCAAACCGACCATGACCATCTCCGACAACATCTCGAGCAACAACACCGCCCAGCAGGAGTTTTCGAAGCTGCAAGATATGATGCAGAACGGTGCCAACGAAGCCACGAGCTACCTCGACTCACTCAAGTCCAAGTTTACCGACTACGACAGCTCGCACACATCGTCGAAGGAGACGGCCTCATCCTACTTTGAGAGCGCCATGGACCGGGCCAAGAAATCCGTGGATGATTTCAAGCAAAAAGCAGAAGAAGTGCGCAGACAAGGGAACGACGCGTCGGACGATGCTGTCGATGCCGCCAAGCGCTCCATGGACCAAGCGAACTCATCACTTAATGACTTGGGCAGCTCCGCCCGTGACTACGACCAGCGTGCGCGCGACAACGTCAGCTCAGGCGTGGACACCGCCAAGGACAAGGGCTCCAGCACTTTGTCATCGATGCAAGACTCCATCTCATCGCTCTTGAACTCCACCCGGGAGTCGACATTCCATGGCTTCGAGTCATTGCAGGACCAGTTCGGAGCCACCAAGAAGTCGATGGGAGAGCGAGCGTCCGCCGCAGCCGACGGTATCTCCACCAAGGCGTCCGAAGCTTCGAGCAAGCTGAACCCGGAGGAGCCGTCGTTGATGGAGCGAGCGAAGGGAGCCGTGTCTTCGGGGGTGGAGTATGTGTCGAGTACGGTCACCGGCGACGGCAAATAACAGATCGCAGGTGGAAAGGGTAGAAGTTTTCATTTAGGCTTGCTTTGATAAGAAGAATCTACTGAAACTTTAGCCACTCTAGTTTCAATCGACTGGGGATAAGCGTCTGCGAGTAAGGGCCGTGTCTCAGACTGGCATCAAGTTACGCGTCAAGCGCTTTCCAGCCCCCCCCCCCTCCACGCACGAAATTTCAAGCCAAGTGACCAACGCGAAGCTTATTTTTTTACTTTCTCACTTTTCCATTGGAAAATAGCATAAGTGCGAACACCAAACGTGTCACTACCGAAGTTGCAGCAATGGTGCCAAAATTGCTAAGGGGCAAGATCTTGCGAGCGGCTGAAGCTCGTAAACGACAAGTGTTTTGTCGGGCTGTGGAGAATGAGCGCGAAGAGCCACGACGAAAAGTCGAATCCAAAGATTGCGAGTTCAGTGGACTTAAGTACCGAGAAGACAATTTTTCCACCGGTTACTTTTTTTTAGAATCGGTGCTATTTCTAATGAATCAATTGGATAAGTATCCACCAAACCTGCATTAGTGACTGGTTACTTTTGCAAGTTTGGATGCAACAATTGCTATAAATACATGTAAACAGTTATTTGGGCCTTTTCGGACTTTGATAGAAGCTGCAGAGCCCAAACTTAAGACTTTGGAGAACGTGAAGGCCGCGCGACATTTGCTGAGACGGATCCAGCGCCGAGCTCACCAGCGCGCCGCGCATTGCCCACTTCTGAACACACAAATAAGACGTGAACTAGAACAAGTTATGCTAAAGTTTCAGCTAATTCTTGTTACGAAGGCTCGTCTGAACGAAGAGAAGACCACTATTCTGCCCTTCTCACCTACGATCTCTTAGAGGCCCTATTTGCCATCGCCGGTGACCGCTCTCGACACATACTCCGCCCCCGAAGACACGGCTCCCTTCGCTCGCTCCATCAACGACGGCTCCTCCGGGTTCAGCTTGCTCGAAGCTTCGGACGCCTTGCTGGAGATACCGTCGGCTGCGGCGGACGCTCGCTTTCCCATCGCCTTCTTGGTGGCTCCGAACTGGTCCTGCAATGACTCGAAGCCGTGAAATGTCGACTCCCGGGTGGAGTTCAAGAGCGATGAGATGGAGTCTTGCATCGATGACAAAGTGCTGGAGCCCTTGTCCTTGGCGGTATCCACGCCTGAGCTGACGTTGTCACGCGTACGCTGGTCGTAGTCACGGGCGGAGCTGCCCAAGTCATTAAGTGATGAGTTCGCTTGGTCCATGGAGCGCTTGGCGGCATCGACAGCATCGTCCGACGCGTCGTTCCCTTGTCTGCGCACTTCTTCTGCTTTTTGCTTAAAATCATCCACGGATTTCCTGGCCCGGTCCATGGCGCTCTCAAAGTAGGATGAGGCCGTCTCCTTCGACGATGTGTGCGAGCTGTCGTAGTCGGTAAACTTGGACTTGAGTGAGTCGAGGTAGCTCGTGGCTTCGTTGGCACCGTTCTGCATCATATCTTGCAGCTTCGAAAACTCCTGCTGGGCGGTGTTGTTGTCGGAGATAGTCATGGTTGGTTTGCTGGTATGGGGTGTGGTTCAGCTTGTGCGTTTGTGATCAAATGTTGGAATGAGAAGTGGGATGTCGAGCATCATCAGTTCATCGCTGATGCTCGTAGGCGTCAATCCGATTAAAAAAATAGATGGCTTCCATCCACCCTCCATTGCGAT
Organism: Phytophthora infestans T30-4; assembly: GCF_000142945.1. Taxonomy (NCBI): domain Eukaryota; phylum Oomycota; class Peronosporomycetes; order Peronosporales; family Peronosporaceae; genus Phytophthora; species Phytophthora infestans. The sequence continues at coordinate 1,587,032 of NW_003303738.1, read as the reverse complement.
CGATTGACTCAATCGATCGCATGATTGACTCAATCGATCGCAATGGAGGTGGATGGAAGCCATCTATTTTTTTATGGCTGCTCAACGGTGAGAAAAATATACTTCTGTGTCAACAGTCGGCGTCCAATACAGTAGGACGTAACGGAGAATGATAGTGTAGCATGATGGAGATGTCTTAAGCTGACAACCTGTCATATCAAATGCGTGCATGAACATTGTGGGCTTGCGGCGAGGGTGGGGCTGTTTGTATCTAAGTCACGACACATTAATCAAACATTTTAGTCGGCTACGGTACTATGGACACAAGTTCATGTAGCGTTATTAATAATACAATTATGTGGCACGAGCACCGCTGTGACAATTGTGTCACACAATGTAGTGCTGTCGACGTCGGGTGTAGCCGAAGTTATACACCCGTCCCACGTAAAAGCCGACCCTGTCGTCGTCGCAATCCTTCAGCACCAATTGTGTGTAGCAGGTCGTCATCTTTTTTGTGTTTCCTCTGTGATCCTAGATCCAAATACACTTACATTCTCCAAATATTCTCTCTTTTGTGCTAAGGCTCTTTGTTTGTACGTAAGTTTAACAATCTACAAAGCGGACGGCAGTTTAGCCCCTCTAGCCCGTGTTTTGGGCCCAAGTTATCCTGTATTGTACAGGATAACGAAATGACTTGCCATAACTATTGCGGAGTTTTTGTGAGGATTGTGAGGATACAATCTTTTTTTTGCTATCTATCGTGAGCAGCACAGTGTATTTTGAGGAGAGGTGATGGTGGATCCTGTATTTCCCAGCAACAGTTTATGTAATCGTAGAGAAAAAAAAGTCTAAATTTACAACTACCTTCATTCACAAGTATACATACATTCATTTGACTAGATCACTGGGGTCTCCACGCCGCCATCAGCTTGCGACCCTCCATCACTACCCGACCTGGCGCTACAGCTATCATTAGGGACATTATCGTCTCTGTCGGATGTCTGCGCTCCTTGACCTGCTGGAGCACGCAGCCTGCTCGTCTTCAGCCCCGGTGGAATGTTAGCGCCGCCTCGTGCCAAATTTGGCTGCACGTGGCAGAGTTTGTCGCCGCAGTCGGATCGTGCTGTCGCACCTTTTGACATAAATAGATCTTGCCCTTAGCACTTGAACTCTCGTCGGGTGTCCCCGCAAATCTTGTCTCGGTACACTCAACGCAATAGAAGGTACTTTCCCACGGATTCCTCGTCGGTCGCAGTAACGATCATACCTTGCTAGCGTACTGTCGACGCTTTCTCGATTCGTCGCCATTCTTGCCTCGCGCCGTACGTTACACTTCGACTTGCTTATTTGGATGGCTTGTCGATAGTCTGTATCTCGGAGTCGCCGTAGGGGGAACCGGCGTGTCAGTCAGCGCGCAAATCGATAAGTCACCTTCGAAATCTGATGCGCCAACAGCCGGCAGGTACATCTGCATTACTCGCATAAAGTGGGCATGCGTTGGTTGAGTTGAACCAGCTGTGAGATCACCTTGCACGCGACGAAAGATGATGAATGCGTTGATCAGAGCCATGTCAACGAGCCCAAGGAAGATAGTGTGGTAGGTCTTCCGCATTTGCATGGCACTCTGGACAGTACAGGATAAAGTTAGATGTAGGTCAGTTGATCGTGGATTATACAGGGTTAAGTGTAATGCGAGTAAAACGGGCCTAAATTGAGTATCTCTGTAACCGCAATTGGTCGTGTACGTCAGCCCCTCCCATGCCGTCTTGATACTGCTTGACAAGGCGCAGTGCTGGTACATCGACAGCTGCGGAACCCTCACGCCTCGACAGAGTTGCTGGTTCCGTGCTGCAGCCCGTGGAGATGAAGTGTACGGGACGGTTGTCCATCCACGACACCACAATCATGCTGGGTTCCTCCTTGGAATACGCGATACCATATGAACCTCGTGCCATAGTTTTGGGTCGCTTCGCATTCTTGTACGGGATAGCTTTGCAGTGACCACGTCTGTTGGTTTGAGTTTTACCAACATGGTATAGCCCACGCTGCAGCTGAATCGAAGACAGCAGTACGCTTGATTAGAGCCGATCCGTGATAATGAGTCGTCTCTTGGGAAGGCCGTCGAGGACCGCATCAACATTGCGCAGCACGGCGTTGGGGCCTTGGTTCAGATCCGCGCTGTCTGTGTCAACCTTTCCTTGATAAATTTCAGCCCTATACAACAAAGGCGTGAGTTTTCGCTCTGTATCATACAGGAACATAATATCCATACCTGCAGCAGTAGCCGGTACGAACTTCACACGTCAAGAAGCACTTCGTACCCCACGGGTCGGGCTTTCCTCGAAGATACTGGCGCATTGGGTTGTACTTGCTCCTCATAGGTATCATGCCTTCGTCGAAGGCAATTCGCTGACCCACCATCATCCTCAGCTTGAATGTTGTGTTGATTGTGTCGGAGATAGGCTTGATCTTCCACGCCTTGAACTTGACCGCATCAGGATGACTGTTGTCATTAAAGTACAAGAAGCGCACGATTTCTTCGAATCACTTTCTCGCCATGTAACGCCCAAATGTTCCTTTGGGAACCACACCTTGAGCATTAACTGCCCAGTGCTTTGACAACTTTTCTTTGGGAGAACACAGAATACGGGCGCAGAGTAGTCCGATGAAGCTCATCAACTCGTGGGCTCGAATAGGTTTGAATGCTCTCTGCTCTTTCTGAACTTGCTGCAGTGTCTTCATCTTGTACGCCGGTCGTCTGTCCTTGATGCGTTGTTGGCGAGCCATGCTCGCTTCCGCCACCTGCTCCCGGTACTTGAGCTGATTACGGTTTGACTCGGTAGCAATAGCAGGCCACATCTCTTTTGGTAGGAACAAAAATAATAACTTTTCCAGGTTGCATCCCAGTGCTTGAGCAAGCTGGGTGGGGGCGGCGATAGCACGCGCTAGATCGGCAGCAGGTAACGGTAGAGAAGTACCTACATCAAGCATCGAAGACATAAAATTAGTGTCTGGCACAGGATTCCGTTACGGTTCAGAAAATGACATCCTGTATTATCCAGGTTTGTACTTACATTCTCTTCGAAAAAGGGTTTCCAGCCAGCTTTTGCTCAATTGCTCCTTGGTGATCTTGTCAAAAGGGACCCCGTAGAGAGATCAACCGCGTCCTCTTCATGTCTCGTCGCTTTAACTCCGCTACTGGAACTTTCACTGGGGGCTTCGACATCGGATTCAATATAGTCGTCGTCTACGGCGAAGTCAACTTCGTCACCAGAGCTCATCCGGTCAATGTCAACCGATATATCTACCGTTTCATCCACTAGGCGCGTGCTTCGGGGTGGTTATACACGTGTCGGTGCTGGTACACGTGGCGATCGCTGTGGTGACGGGTGTTCTCGACGCAACCGCCTTCGTTGCGCGCTTCTTAGGGGGTGCTCTCACCGGCGTTTTGGGGCGCGCCTTTGCTGGGGGTTTGGTGCGAGACTTGGCAGGATACTGGCCGGGCGATGGATCAAGTGACTTGGCCGAGGCCTTAGCAGGAGCTCTGACTGAGCATTCGGCTGGCGATGTGTCGGATTGGACTGCGGGTGGACGAGCGGGTGGTGGTGGGATTGACACTTCAGCAGCAACGCCAGCGTCGTCATACAGCACTACATCACAGTTAGTCTCTTCAACATTAGTTTAATACGCATTTCAGGACGTACCATCTTCAGGCAAATGCTTCCATACTTCATCGGGACCCTCATAATAGTCAACAAGGTGGGTTGTGTGTGGTCGTTTCTCCCAGCCTGCAGGTGTATAGTAGCGATTCTCAGCTGCAAGGCATTTTGGGTGCTCAAACCTCCATCCAAGTTTCTTGAGTTTGGTCCATAGCTCTTCCCAGGTAAGCGACTTAATCCGCTTGCGTTTTGAAATTCAGATTTGGCTACTGTTGGCCGTCCGTCCGATTCGCAAATGGCGCGAAACCTTGGACGCGCGCGAAATCACTAAATCTGAAAATCTCGAAAATAAATTGCCCCTATGAGGTTAGCAACAAACATATGGCCTTCAAATCATTACATATTACTAAAAAAAACTTGTAAACATGACTAGGTTTGAGTATTGACCAATATTTATCCTGTATTAGACAGGATAAGATTTTGAATATCCTGTAGAATACAGGACGCGGGGCTAAAGGGATTAAAGTGCGCTTAGGCTTCAGCTAAAAAATTTATGAGGTCTTGTCAGCATCCCTATACCATTGCGTCATACTTCAAGCATAATCGTCCACACATACGGGTCAGCATCGTTTGAATTGAGATCTGCCGCTGAAGATTGTCTTGTACTCATCCAGAACCTCGAGACTAAAGAAGACCTGCTCGGTGAATCAACGGCCCGACGTATATCCCTCACTATCTTCACGCTGGCCACCCTAAGCTAAAGTGCTTTCATCGACCTACTACCAGAAATAGAGGCCGTTTGAACGAAAATATATATACCAGAAATAAAGTCCAGATTTTCTGAGTTTGCTAACCGAACACTCCTCGGCCTTTTCGATGCTTTATCCATTAGCTCGAGCTTGCTGAGTAATGTGACTTTTACCTTCCGTTAATATGGGGCCTCGGTGTTACCATCGTTTGGAACAACAGAAGCGACTTCTTCAACATGTATATAATACCATCCGTTGGGATAATAAAAAGGGCAAAATTTGCTTTCTTAAAAGATTTGAATCTGGACACACGAGAAACGTGTAGGGGTTTAAAAATAGGTTTTTTTTCTTTGGATCAAAATAGTACTCGCTTGGCACCATAACGTTTTTGTTTTTCCCTCGTCACTGAGAGAAATAGTGTGAATGGTATTGATATGATTGGCATCCTTCTCACGTGAGCTTAGTCATTTTTCATTTTGACCTGTAAAACACACCGTTTTGTTAGGGGCTTGAGCCGATGTTTTTGGCTGCCCGTCATTTAGATGAATAATTGGATCTTCGCCTGGTCCTGTCGAACCTGGCATACTTCGAGACTTCGGAGGTTTTAGAATAGGGCTACCACCTCTATTTGCTGCAACAGTATCCAGCTCGGAATACTTTGAGAAAGATGTAGCGACGACGTTGAAGTCGCTGTACAGCTCTTCACGTTGGAAGTGATTGAAGAAGTATCCGTAGAAGATGAATTTAACGAATTCCTGCCAATAAAATAATTAAAAATCTAGAACTGTTGCTACTGTATCTGCTGCACATTTTGCGCGTGAATAGCTCGCGTACAACTAGTTTGTAATATAGTGGGTAACTTTCGCGGACGAAAAACTTTGCGGTTTTGTCCGGATATCGCAGAGACAGCACAGCAGGAAAGTCTTCTGTGCGTCGCCGCCACTACATAAATCGAGTGAATTACGGTCGTCCAACGCCGCCTTGGTCTGATTCTCCTCGAAGTCGTCGTCGATCTCCATCATTTCTCCTGTTTCGATTTCGTTTTATGAATAATTCTGGGCTGCCTTTTACCGGTTTAGAAAACACACAAAAACTGGTCGCAGACCTTAAGGCGAATCACGACAAAGAGCGGACTGTTGTGGTCGTACTACAGTAGTATTACGTATAGCAGGTCAGTAACCGCTTCTTTCTACAGCTTCTTAGGGCCATGCCGATCCGGAAGATCGTGATAAGTCGAACACAGCTATTCTTCGACGGATATGCCTTGGAGTTGAGGGTTCCCCCACCCGATTCCAACGTTGAGGCGTCCATAGAGCGGTGCAGCTCATCGAACCCAACGAGGCGTTTAATGCGCTCCTCCGCACTCATTTGTCGACTGAGCCGAAGGTTGCGGCTCGTGCATTCCTTTCGCAACTGCTCAACACTCCAGGTATTGTAGTCGTCCGACGTTGAAGCAGGAACTGCCCCAGGCTTCGTCACGGTCCAGTTTGATGCAACAGTACTGCCTGTACTTTCAGTAGCACCACCACGACCACCTTTGCCAGCACCAACACCACTAACGCTCCCAGCGCCTTCACCAGTGATCGTGACCGGAGCACGCCCAGCTACCAGCGCGTCACCAGTATCAACATCTCCAGCTACAGCATTGCTTCCAGCAGCGGCTAAAGCAGCCAGCTCCTCCATCCTCGTTCGCGCAGGCCTTAACGCTCCACTTGAAATCACAAAATGGTGCTTAGTGCCCGCCGCAACACAGCGACCTTCCGCTACGAGTTTCGAGAGCGAGTCATTTGTGTGCTGCGAAGCTGCGTATGGAAGAAGTTGCTGCTCGACGAAATCTGCATGGCATGCACGGTGGCACGAACCGATTTCGGTTCGGCATGAAGAAAATGGCACCTGAGCTGATGCCTACCCCTATGGCACGGATGGCACGATCAACGCCCGGTTCGGCATGGCCCTTAGGGCCGTTCTTAACAAGGATCATGGGGTTATGATTCAAAAGTGGTTTAGGTTAGTTTGTTGTGTGATCCCATATTGGTTCTTAACAAGCTCATGATCCCATTCAATTCTATATTAAGGCATCACTTTGTGAGGTGTTCGATTGCGCGGAGCGACACCATTTCTGGAGTATTCTAGAGCGTAATGGACTCAGCGACAGACACTAACACGGTTATGACTACAACCAAATGGACCGCAAAGCAAAAAACAGATAGTAAGCGCGCTGTGCTTCCTCCCACATCCGATGACTACAGCGAATGGACCGTTGACCAGCTAAAACTTGAATGCACAGCTCGTAAGCTGTCAGTAGCCAAGAACACCAAGAAAGAAGACCGTGTCTCAATCCTCAATGCTTACGACCAATCCAAAGGCGGTGTAGCACTGCTTTTGGAGAGGCAGAGACTTGGTAAAAAAACAAAGTCATCTTCAGAGACAACCGATGCTCGCAGAACCAAACATTGTTTATTTCGCTTGGTTAACGTGCTTTTTTCAGATGAATTCTTTGGCAAATTTGTTACATCTGGGAATCAGCTAACGAGAAAGGAGTTAGATGAAGGAGGGAGAAACTTTTGGGAGTCTGTTGCGGCAGCATTTAACACTTCAAACGAGATCTACGATCGGCTTGTATCTGACGATTCTCTTTTTGATGGCATTTCTCCAGACCAAATTACGGTACATTCCGCCGCCAAGTTGAAATCGATGTGGAAAGATGTCCACGCCGCATTCTCCCAGGCTGAAGCTAATTCTAAAATATCCGGCGAGCACGCAGAATTTTGGGATTTTTGTCGTGGAGATAAAGCCGTCATGTACCTCAGCCTATGGTGTGATTTACGCGGATCTGGGCGCGAATTTTGTTCCGCTTGTGTGTATGAGGAAAACGAAGATGATTCAACCAAAGAGGAGGAATCTAAAACCACTTCAAATAAAAGCAATAGAAAGCGACAAAAGACGGATGATTCGATGTCAAAGCTTACTGCTATTATAAAGACTCTGATTGATGTGGAGACGAATAATAAAACTGAGAAAGCCGCTCTGATTCGGTTGCAGCGTGAGCGCATGGAATTGACTGCGAAAACAGACAAGTTAGCTGCAATCGAATCGATATTGAGCCGTCACCGCCACAACCTCCAAGAAATCGATGCACTTATTCATCAGCAAAACATCAAAGGAATGCCAACATCCTCTCTTCGAAATGACAAGAAACAGATTGAACTCCGTATTAAATCTCTCCAGGACAAGGCAAGCAAGCTTGAAGACCTGATTATTGACAGCTAACTAATATCAGGAGTATTCGAACAAACTACAGATAGTAGGGAAGAACAAGATATAAAATCAAAAGTATAAAAAAGCGTCTGAAAAAAAATGTAATATGGCCGAGCCATGTTGTAACTTTGAATGTGTTCTAAGACTACTTGTCGTAGGATATGACCATTTTTCACTTTGATACAAGAATTAGACGCATCGTCATTAACTGTGTGCTGATAGCTGCAATCTTCCATGGCGTTAAACTCCTGCAGTATAATTTTGCTACTTCCAGCGCTCACCGTAGCTCCCAACCGATCGTCAATACAATAGTTATGCAACTTCATGCAGGTTTTGATCACAAGGCCTGTGTGGACATAGTCTACCACCAATGCTCTCTGAAATATTCGCCACTTGTTGACAAGCAGACCGAATGCCATTTCGATTCTTATCCTTAGTTGAGACAAATAGAAATTGTAAGCTGAATGCTCAGGACTTTTGATTTCGGGCTTCGTGAAAGGAACCAACATTGACGGAGCGAGAATATACGCATTGTCTCCAATTATGTAATAGCCAAAAGGAAGTTTCTCGAAATCAGTACAAATTCTCCATTTTTTTAGTGCGACACTGTCAGAAACTTTACCAGGAGAATTAAAGGAATAACCCGTGAATCTGCACGAGGCATCACACATCGCTTGAACGTTAATTCCGTATGTAAGATAGTGTCCAGAGAAAAAGGCGGAGACATCAGGGACTTCTTTTGCACTCGGCGCTCTGATTGTACATAACCAACCGTCGATACAGCCTACACAACCTGTGAGAATATTGTTTGAACTGATCTCTGCAAATGATGAAGCCACCGCCTCGATAGCTCGCGCGTCATATATTGGAGCAACGATCTGAAATTTTGGGTGATCACAAATTGCTTTCATGACGTCAACAACTATTGTGTAGAATGCGGGTGTACTAACACCAGCCAAAACGCGTATAGAGTGGTAAGACCCACCGGCAAGCCACGAAATGGTCATTTGAAGCATGTTAACTACCTCAATCGCCTTTATACCAGTTCTGTTAGTTGATTTATAGGCAACCCGCTGCAAGTAGGGGGTTACTAGATGTAGTAGGCCATCGAAAGCGCCAGCACTCATTCGGTAATAACGGTTGAACTGACCTTCGAGTAGTAAGCGTTCCCGGTGGGGAATCCACTCCAGTCGTTCCCTCGAAACAACCCTTTTTCGGCGAGATTTATGTGTTTGGGAAGTGATGATACTAGCCACGAGCAATACAATTCTTTCAACCTTCATCTTGATTGTAGCAAGCTGTGCTCCGTGATCCGAGAATGGGTTGTGACCCTTGGCCGGGATCACCGACTCACAGTCTAGTCACCATATGTATTTTTGGTATCCAATCAGAACGCAGAATTTCGGATCATGCCCCAATCATGATCCCGTTAAGAACGGCCCTTAAATAACCAGTTTCGTTTCTGGAAGATATCATACTGTATCTTTCCGACAAATTGAATCAGTAAGGACTTCGTACTTTAAATGTCACCCGAATTTATGTGCACCACTTGATTTATGTTGAGCGATTGTTGACCCAGCGGTCTTCCAGTAAATGTAGGCGGTCATTGCAAAAAATTAAGGCCGTAAGCTAACACAAGCTGTAATTGTTATTAAAGAGCTGGAATGTCTCAACCAGCTTTATTCCGCTAAGAAACACAAAAAATGACATCCAGCAGGATAGCTCCATACGACTGGTTTCAAAATTCAGCTCTGGGTTGAATTTTGATTCGTCCTCCTTTGCGCAGCCTTTTTCTGATGGAACACGATCACTTATTTTATCTTTATTTTACTTAACAAAACGACTGTTCTACAGCTCTAGCTTATTTTCAAACAAGCTGTATTTGCCCCTGCAAACCGAACACGGCCTAATAATTGTAGCCCTCATTTCTATGAGATATTGCATGTATTACAAAGTGCCAGAGGTACTCTGAAATACTCGATATATTATTTCCTATCCACACTTCCTGTAAGAAATAGTAGAATGCGTCGGGTAACGAACGATGCATTTCATTGCGTATTTAGCTGTTGGAAACAAGTGCCATCCCTTCTTCATGGTCAGCCGACTAATTGACGCCAATCCAAAAAATTATGCGACGATGCCGTCTTCCACGGCACTACCAGTCAGCGAGTACATGGCAATGGGGTCGTAATTGCTTGCCTCTGCCAGTCCCTTGTCATCCGAGTAAAGAGTGAGATTTTGCTGATTGCTCAAGTATGCTTTGGTAGCTGCGACTTTTGCAATCAGGTCTTGATCAAAGAAGATCTCGCCAACATGAACCGTTGTACCGCCGTTGTAAGTGGTGTTGTCGAGATATGTGCCGTTATACTGCGCCAAAATGTTCAGGTGTGGCGTGCGGCCGGTGTAGTGACCCGGGAAAACTGTGTTGAACGTTGCAAGGCCGTACATATCCGTCTGGACGAGGCCCCGAAGAAACGTCGCGTCGGTCGTGGCGTCCGTCTCTGCCCCCGCGACACCGGAATACACCCCGTCGGCGTTGCTGTTCCAAAAGCTGACCCAGAGGTTTTTCACTGGCTGAGACGTTGTCACGTCGACGAACTTCATTATCGTAGTCAGGCTGACCCCAGCTTGACCTTCGACAACGTCTTGACGATAGGTCACGCCACTGATAAAGAAAGGGTCTTGCGTTGTCTCCGGGGCAAGAGCGTACTCGTAGCCATCACTAAAGAGGTAACCAGGGTACGTGATTTGAGTTACGTCTGTAAGATTCGACTCGTGGTTGATCTCTAGCACGTCCAGTCGGCGATCTTCAGTAGCGAGGACACCGATTACTGTCGCTGCAGCAACGCCAAAGAGGGGCTTGAACATACCGGCGAAATTCTGATTCGGAGGCTTGAATTGTTGGGAGATTATATCAACTTGAGCTCGAAGCAGTAAAATTCAAAGTGAGCAATCTCGGTAGGATTGTTCATGCTTTTATTAGTGTGTTAGAGGCGAGAATACTGAGATCTCTGCACTAGTCTGTGCAGCGATCGTAAAATCTTCGTGATGATGGCCACCTCGTTTACGCTCAAAAACAATGCAAAGTTAATGCTATGTTTTTTTTTTTTTCCTATACGGAATGCACACAGTACTCTAGATAAACGGACCAATACGGATGATGGTGCTTTTTTCTCATAATTCCGTCAGCTCGCAATTTGGTAATCGTCTTGGCAGCTTCACTTGATTTAAAAACAATTGAGCAAACGAATTGCAGCGAAATATTTCCTAAGTGATTTGCTTAACGTGTACTAACAGTCATAATCCAGAAGAGAGTTTGGATGATTGCCTCTGCAACGTTATTAATACCGGTATAATAGAGCACATTCCTGGAGCACAATCTTGTTGAGATAATGTTCCCATCGTTTTTCAGTGTCGAATACTGAAAAAAATCTTGCATGTAAGTAATAATAAACGGGCATTGTCATGCTGCTAAGCTTTTTGCTCACACTCTCATTCACCAATTTTCATCCTCCTGTCAACGCTCACCTGTTCTCGAAGATATGGGGTCTGGTCGTTCTCCAAGTACTGCGTTGTCGGGGTTCGCCACCCTTGCATTGTTGTTAGGTGATGTTTGCACTGCTGAGACGGTCACCTTCGACTGGCGAGTAACAAGCATCTTCTCCTCTTTCGATGTAGTTGCGTTAACGTCATTGGGAATTAACGACGCTCCAGCCAGTCAAGCGGCAATCAACGTAACACTCGGCGACGAGGTTCAAATGACGGTCACCAACAAACTGGATCAAGACACATGTCTGCATTGGCACGGACTGAAGCAACTCGGGACCCAAGAGATGGATGGAACCTCGGGAATCACGCAGTGCCACATCAAACCCGACACCACCGTCACGTACACGCTTACACCCGACAAGGCTGGCACCTTCTGGTGGCACAGCCACTTTTCGCACCAGTACGCATTCGGTCTGCGTGGGCCCCTCAATGTCCATGCACCTGCCGACCAGCTGCAATCCTGGGAGAAGGATATTGACGGAGAGTACACGATCCAACTCGCCGACACGTACCACGCTGCTCCGGGTCCAGTAGCCCCCATGTGGGATACGATCCTCATCAGCGATCTGGGACGCTACAATTGCACGGCAGCAGCTTCGCGTGGCTACAGCAGCTGCAATGACAATTAACCTCTTTCGAAATTTCGCTTCGAAGCTGGCAAGAAATATCGTTTGCGAATAATCAATATGGCCGCTCTGGCCCCTTTCGTGTTTAGTATCGACAATCACGACTTCCAAGTCATCGCTGCGGACGCTGAGCCATTGAAACCGTCGAACTTCATTACCAACGTGACAATCAATGCCGGTCAGCGGTACGATTTGCTCGTACAAGCCAAGGCGTCGAGTGATGGTAGCTCTATTGGGTCCTTCTGGATGCGAGCGACAGGACTGTATGGCATCCCGTGGACTGCGGCCTCTTCAGACACGGCAGATGAAGGCTTCAATGACGTAGGACTGGGGATTCGAAAGTTTTCTTACCTATACTTCTGAAATACTTGCCGTCTGCCACGCCTCGAGCAGGGTCAACGCCTATCTTCTTTCCCATCTCTTGGAATTTCTCGCTTCAGCCTCATCTGGGATACCGTTACGCACCACACTGCATCCATCGCTTTCCTACGGGTGTAAGTTGATTAAGAACGTGCTGAATCGTCGCCATCTACGAAAAGTCCGCGGACAACGCGGTACAAATTCAAGTGCCTTGGGCGCATCGCCACCCGAGGAAATGTAGGTCATGTTTGCTCAAACGTCGCCTCGCACGTCTATTCGAGCGATTGATGCCAGCGTACGCCTACAGCGGCTGGCCACTGATAGGTATCAGCTTGTGCAGTTTTATTCCCGGGATTATAGTTATTCTGACTTTGAAAGTCAGAATAAAAATCATCCGAGAATAAGTTCCAAGCCGATGAAATCAAGGCATTTGTCTTAAAGGGCTAGGTTATATTATTTTTTTATTTTTATTCTACTTAGTCTCAAATGAAACAGCCCCTAAATCGAGTTTTTTATTTCATTAAAAATCTGGGGATTATTTAGATTACTAGGCACAAAATGATTTGAAGCGGTCTTTATTAAGCAATGCAGTTATTTTTACAAAGAACTACTCAATTGATTAGAACTATTCTAATTGTCTTGATACAATCTCTTTATTGTTGTTGGCTACACTGTATCTTCATCTTCCACGCAAAACCACCTGCACTTTAAATAACATTTTGACAAACGCTACATAATATATTTAGTTTAGAGTCGTGCTCGATGTCACGGGTCATTTCTGAGCCGCTATGAAACTAAGCTCACATCAACGCAAAAGATAGTTATTACTTGTGCACTTGCACTAATTACCCGCTTGCACTGCCCGTTTGAGCTTGTAAGCAATTAAAGATTGATATATAGCAAGCTCAATAAAACTAAAACAAATTCAAATTGCTACAATTTTAATGCACTTAGAGTTCATTTTGTGTTGATTCGGAATTAGTTATTAGACACTTCAATCTGTGTCAGTTTTGATCAAAGCATTCGGATAATGCGTTGCAAGAACACCGCCGTCAACAACAACAACAACAAGGCGTCTTGCAACTCCTTGTTGCTGTTGTTGTTGACGGCGGTGTTTTTTATTTGATATTTTAACGATGATTACAGGATGGTCAAACGTCAATGTTTGTTTATGGGGGGGTACTTAACCCACCAAAATTTACACCTCTCCTGTTGTGTTGTTGTCTTACCGCACCATTTAAAACCTTTTCCTACGCCCTTATCTGCAACACGTCCGCCTATTAAGCAGTATCGGATTTTGCTTAAAAAAGCTTAGAAAACAATGGTCAAGCTCAATTCGTTTGCAGTAGTAATTGTCACCTGCACATATAAGTTCTTTTTGCTCACTCTTTATGATCTATCTTCGTCGTTCAAGCGACAACGTTTAGTAGCGCAGCGTTGTTCCTACGGCCAGTCCGTACGGCCGGTAAGTGCTGTACATATAGCAGGTACGGTTTGACAGCACCTCATAGAAACCCTCTCAGATAATCTATTAATGTTAATATTTTTTACAACAAAACAATTGCTGCTATAATTTTAGTCATTGAAACTTGCAGAAACCACTGAGTCCAGAGTATCACGATTATTTTTAGCATCGAAAGAAATCTTCCGAGAAAAGATGTCATGCTGTGTTATATCGAAGTTTAATCATGCCGTTACCGTAGATTAGGTGGGAGAATGTTTGGACCCAGGAGAGAGTTTTTGCCTCCCATATGAAGTAGTTACGAAACTCCTTAGGACTCCTGTTCGGCATCTCCATGAATCAACTTCGCAACCAGTGAACAAAACAAAATGTAGCAGTAAAGTTATGTATCGCTCAACCTGGAATGACTGTTGGAACGTTGGCTTCCACACGAAGAACTTCACAGCCTGGCAGATTCGGATTCGTGCTCTACTTGAAGCCGAAGACGTGTGGGATATTGTGTGTGGAGAGTGTGTCTATAGTTCTTTATGGAGCCTAAGACGGCGGCAGGACTTCATCTCGCGAGACAATAAGGCCTTCCAGCTTCTTATAAACTCGCTCGACGATGCTACTGTGAAAATTATGGGCAAGTATCAGTATTCGTGGTCCGTGTATGAGCACATGCAGCGTGGGTAAGCATCGAAAGGAACGGTAAGCATTTACCATGCTCGCAACAGCTTTCACAACATGAAGTACAAGGACGGAGATGACAAGCAGTCCCATATCAATGATCTTAAAGAAAAAGCTAGAACATTAGCCCGGCTTGGGCGTCCTGTAGACGCCGAAGAGAAGGTGATGCAGATGCTTGAATCTTTACCTGAGTCGTGGAAGAACTTGGTGATGGTGTGCCAGAATTAAGACGGATTAAAATGGCGTGATCTACAGACAAAACCCTTACTCGAAATGGACACTCGCAAACATAGTCATATTTCAATGGAGCAACACGCACACGTCGCAAATGGTTGTCATTCAAATGAGCAACATTGCGGGTGCTGCACTGAGCACAACACCTAATCGGCTCACTTTGGGCAAGGCTCCGCTCAACGTCCTCCAGGACGCTTGCCATTTCGTCGTCAATCAAACCCAACTTGCGGACATCATTACCAACGTCCCAGCAGTGACAAGCTTTGTCACTATTGTCTGAAGCCCGGACATCTGATTCGCGATTGTCGGCTGAGAGAAAAGGATGACCGTGAGCGAGAAATTTCGTCTCTTTTAGTCGCCGACACAGCTGCAGTGGCTACCTATGATGACGGCGAAGGTGAACCTGATGTTTATGATGTTCTGGCGATCGCTTGTGCATTGGAGAGCAAGGTGGACACAGCTCTACAAGTGACTATATCCGAGGACCTAACCATGGCAAAAGACGCTTGGGTCCTTGACTCGGGTTGTACGCACCACTCGGGCTTTGATAAGACGTATTTCTTGAACGTCGAGCCTCTGCAGAAAGAGGTGTATCTGGGCGATAAGCAACTACGCTGAGAGCCAGGGTATTGGCGCAGCCACACTGATTTTTACTGATGAAGATGGTAGCAAAGTGAGCTTAACCCTATCCAAATGATTTCTACCTGTCAACAATGACGCGAAACCTGCTAAGTGTACGTTGTCTTCGTGATAAAGGAATCATTTCCGACTTCAGTACTTTTTCCGACCGTGCTGTTCTCCAGAAAGGGCGTATGCGTATTAAGTCTGTAGCAAACACGTACAACAAACTATACGTCTTTAAGACCAACAGAGTTAGTACACGCTCAGCTAAGTCAGCGTATGTTAGTGTTAAAAAAACATCACATGAGCTGTGGCACTCTCGTTGTGACCACTTGGGCTACCATAACATTGATTGCCGAGTATCAAGTGGGCGAGCCCATGGACATCGAGTGGAAAAGCGCGACTTGCTTGAACTCTCGGTATAAGATGTGTGTGAGCGTTCGAACCAACAGCGAGCTTCGTTTAGAAAACTTATACGCAACATGCATCAAAGGTGAATGAATTAATGCTCACGGATATAAAGGGGCCTATTGAAGTCCCCACGTTCGCCAACAAGCGCTACGTTCTCGTATTTGTCGATTACTATACTAGCTGCATCACCATGCTGGCTCACAAATCTGAAGCCTTAACCCATTTTCGAAAATATATAACCATGGTGACAGTGAAGCACAACATGCCTCTACAACAGGTTAGCTTTGACAACGGTGGTGAATTTGTGGCGCCAGATTGGATTCGGTTTTGCTCCTTGAGCGAAATCGTACGTCGCAAAACAACCCCATACACAACAGAATGGCAGCGCTAAAGTACGTTTTCGCATTCTGTTTAAAAATGTACGCATTCAGATCAATTACCAAAACGGGGAGCACTCCTGACAGCAACAACACTGAGCAATATTAGCCCGCTTCGACGAGCGGATCCAACTCCCTACGAGCGTTGGCACGGAAAGGAGCCTGACTACAGTGTCTTTGGATCTCTTGCCTACACCTACGTGACTGAAACCCACCCGAAGCGCCTCCAGTTGACTGCAACAACTGGTAAACGGAAAATGCTTGACAACCGCAGCAATCGTGGCGTACTTGTTGGGTATTTAGATTGCAAAAAAGGTATGGCGTGTGCTCCATTGTGGTACATGAGCTGTTGTGTAAACATGTCATGCCACGTTTGATGAATCTGGCTCAGTTGTGGTGATGGAACTAAAGCATCTTGAGCTAAATCGATTTGAAAAGCTACATCAATTGAATTTTATTCAACCATCCCGCTTGGCTAACTCAATTCCTGATCTCGTGTTTTATGCGAAGCCCGTGATGGAGCACTCAAGTGAATACGACAAAGAACCCCAGCTACTGGATGAGTTTATTGATGATTTTCAGCTCAACGAGTTACGTGATGATAATGGGAACTTGACCGACGTTGGAAGCAAACCACAAGCGCTTACCATATGTGCAGCAGATCAGCTTTCGGTGAAGCAGAACGAAGCTGAGTCTCGAGTTGCAGCAGAATATAACGTAAGTAAGATGGAAAACACTAAAGTCAACGGTATGGCTTCTCGCGTAGAGCCAAAGACTCATCCAGAAGCTGTAAACGGACCTGACGCACTACACAGGAGAAAAACAATTGATAAAGAGGGACGTTCCCTCGTTGCACACGGCACTTGGAAGCTTGTACCGTTGCCAAAAGAAAAACATGCTTTATCATCCAAGTGGATATTCAAGATCAAGTACGATTCTCTGGGCAACGTGGAGCGAAAAAAAGGCTAGATTAGTTATTCGGGGATATGAGCAGCTGAAGTACATTGACTATGATGAAATATTTGCTCCAGTTTACCGGTTAGAGTCTCTGCGGGTGCTGCTAGCTCTAGTCGCAGTCAATGACTCGGAGTGTCACCAAATGAATGTGGATACTGCTTTCCTGAACAGTGACATGACTGAGGAAGTATACATGCTACAGTCGAAAGGCTCGTGGAAGCTGTAGAAGAACATCTCGTGTGTAGACTTTTGACGTCGCTGTATGGATTAAAGCAAGCCCCAAGAGCGTGGCACAAGAAGCTGACGCATTGCTTGAAAATTAATGGATACCGCGGCTAGTGTACAACAGATTGAGAGAATGCTATTCTCTGGTTTAAGTTCAAGGATATGGGCAAAATGCATCTCTTTCTTGGCCTTCGCGTACGTCGGAATCGAGCCACTAAAACTCTCACTATGGACCAAACTACTTACGCGAAAAGTGTATTGGAGATGTTTAATTTGCTGAAGCTCAACCCGTGTAAAACGCCTTGTGCTCCTGGAGTTATTCTCTCAAAAACCGATTGCCCACAACAAGTGACGAACGCGAGCAGATGAAGAATAAAGACTATCGTGGCCTTGTAGGATCTCTCATGTACCTCATGACAGGAAGCAGACCTGAAATAGCCTTTAGTATCCAATCTGTCAGCAAGTACCTGAACGATCCCGGTATCGCCCATTGGAATGTGGCAAAACGAATTCTGCGCTATGTGAATAGAACAATTGGTGATGGCCTTGTTATCGATGGTAGAAGTCGCCTTAGAGGTCAACTCACCGCCTTTGTTGACTCCGACTACGCTAAAGACATCGACACGAGACGATCCGTGTCTGGGTACATCATGCAGCTAGGTGAATGTGCCATCACGCACCCGTGCAAAAGTCAAAGGACAGAGGCGCTATTATCTACCGAAGCTGAGTATATGTCACTCGCACATGGGGTAAAGGAGATATTATTTTTGCGTGAACTGCTTGACGAGCTGAGCATGAAACAAGGTTAGACAGTGGTCAATGTGGACAATCAGTCTGCAATCGCGATAGTAAACAATCCTTTGCACCATCAGAGGACGAAACATATTCATTCGATATATCATTTTATTCGTGGACGGATAGCTATGAAAGATGTTGTCATCGAATACGTGAGTACAAAATATACATTAGCTGATTTACTAACCAAAGCTGTTACTGTAGATGGATTAAGCTCATTACGGGGACAGCTTGGAGTTCGCGACGTGACTGGAGATGTGGATGCTCAGAAGCTAGGAAATCGTTCATGGAAGTTAATAAATTGAATTGAAACCCAACGACAGCACCCGGTGCTCTTGGACGAGCTGGGGTGGGCTGGCTTGGAGGTGGAAAGCGACGGCACCCGGGGTTCTTGGACGAGCTGGTGGTGGGCGGGTTTATGAAGTCAGATCAAAGGACCTACTACGACCTTGGTTACGGCCTGGCTTGCGTTCACAGTGACTGAGTACGAAGCTCTTAGACGACCTGAGTACCAGCTGCAGGTGATGACGACGGAGCACGGGGCTTTCGGACAAGCTGGGTGCTGGCTGGCCACGAGAAGAAGTTTGGGATTATGGAGGTGCTGTATATGCACTTGAGCTCACTATGGTGTTTCGAGTACGGGGGGGGTGCTGAAGGTTTGCAGGAGAAGAAATCTGCAGACCACGGGGGAGTATTGACGTTTGGTCATGCAGTTACCGTAGATTAGATGGGAGGATGTTTGGACCCAGAAGAGGGGCTTTACCTCCCAAATGAAAGTAGTTACGAAGCTCCTAAGACCCCTGTTCGGCAGCTCCATGAATCTCACTTCCGATTTCTCTCTCATCTCAATATGTTAGTCTCAATACCGCTCGAAATGAAGAGCGCTTGACCCAATTTCCACCCAAATGCCGCACAGTTGTACCTCTACTTCATCAGTGTCATCCTCGGTCCCGTTCAGCTCCTCACCAACGGCCGCACCGCGGCATCCAGCGCCATTGCCTGCTGCATCGTATTGTCATTGGGAGCTGGCACTGCGGTTCCATCCAGCAGTCTCGCAATATGCACAGCAAGATGGTGTTTGGCTATGGATCCGAATCGACTGTTCTCCTGCTGTTGAGACGCCGCGATTTCTGCTGCCTCTGCACGTACACGATCAGTCGCTACTCGCCGAAGCCTTTCTGCGAAGCGAGATGCAAGCGCGAGATAGAGGAAGAGCTCGAGCGTGAATTGCTCGTAGGGCTGTTTGACGCTAGATGCTATGGTTAAACATCTGCGCTGCTGATGCACGACTAGCGGTGTTTGAGTAGCAGCCAGAAGTTTGATTCCAAAAACTGCCGTATAACCTTACCCACGAGCATTGTTCGTAGCCTTCGTAAGGACATTTCCGTTTTCTTTGATCTCTGGCACAGCCTTGAATTCATCATCCGACAAACACATGGACATCTGAGCTTTAGCGACGGGTAATCCTCCCCCAGCCACATATTTGAATCGTTTTGCAGCCTCTTTCCAGGGACCATTTGCGCGCTTTCTTGTCCTTAAGGCGACTGATGCCCGAAGTCTTTTGTCGTACGGCAAATATCTCCGTAGCGACAAAACCATCCTGTCGACAGTACACCACAACGAAGGCGTCGCTTCCGCACACGTAGCCAAAACTAACAAGCTACCCATGAAGCAAAATCAGCAGTGATACAGTATCAGGGGTCTGAGAATGAGCGCCACTTACCGTCAATAAAGCTGAAATGATGTGAAATGTTGCGGTAGAATGCAGCGAGAAAAACTATCGTCTTTATTTGATTCGTATTTTTATGTTTACGATTTATAATCTTTTTGAGACCGATCTAAGGTCTTAAACGGAGTGACAAACGCATTGCAAAACACAATAGCTTGCTGAATTCTAATGAATGGAAGGACCGCCACCCAGAGAACAAGCTGTCCTTTACTAAATACAGATACTCGTGTGCTATAAGGCGTCGGCCGCCGTCAGATTGACGTACCCATCGCCTCAGAAGGAGGCAGCCCTTCCGACAAGTGGTGTCACCAGTCCCAGTCCCAGCCCCTTTCCCACCTCCACCGTATCATATCGCGGTTTGAGTACTGTTGCTTCCAGACGCATGCAGCCCGTCAGCCCTGAGAGGTCATAAACGCATAAGAAATCGATACTACTAGCGTTGTTACTACGCTTCTTTGGCTATAGGCCACTTCAGCTCTTGTACAGTCCTTTCCACCGTTCTGTACGGTCGGTGTGTGAAGCCGCTTGCTCCATCACAATCCCAGTCATGTTGGCGTTCATGTCGGGGAACGAGAAGCTGGCATTGTCCAAGTCCGCCACAGCGTTCGTATCCTCGTTCGAGTTCTCGTTGGCGTCTGTGTTTATGTTCTTGCTGACGCAAAGTAAAAATACGTTGGTCTACAGAGACACTTTGCGGATTTTAGAAGGGAATCTATTGACTTGATTGGGGCGTTAGGGCTTTAAAAATGTTCTCGCTTCAGTTGGCATCAATGTCTGAGAATTCCGGGCGCCTCGAGAATGACGCAGGCTTTTCTACACAAACACATTTTCGTACATGTCCGTGTGATCGCATTTGGCTTTCAGTTGAATTTGGTCGTGGGAATATCGGGTCACCGTTGCGCTGGCGGTGGAGTTGGTGGCGGTGTTGCCGCCGAGGACGGAGACTCAGCATTGCTCGTACTATTTGTGTAGCTTGCAGTGACAGATGCCCATCGATTATGAGCTCGATGTGACCCGCGACAGTTGAGAAGCAAACGATGGTGGTGGTGAAATCATCTTTTGTTACTCAATTAGCTCGCTAGAAAATGAGTGCTGGTCTTGGAGACTGGGAAAAGCTTTTTTCTATAAGAAAAAGGCTATTTTATACTCAGGGGGGTCAGTTATATTCAAGGGGCTTCTTTGTATCGACATATGCTTTCTATGAAATGAAATTATTTGCGCTCTATTGTTTTGTATTGTCAACTAGGAGCTGACAATACAGACAACGACGGTGAAATTCGCCCGGTTTCTGAACACTATCCTTCATATAAAATAAATAATTACGCAATACCCGCCCAGTTATTTGATTACTTGAAAGTGGCAGTTTCAGTTCAAAGTCTGAACACAAAGTATTTGCAGTAATAGAGTCGTCACATGTGGTTTCGTATTGTTATCTATAATAAGCTGACGTTAATTCCAACTAAAAAACAGGTATTGCTCTGTGCATTGTATTGACGACATTAACTCGACAATATTTATGTAATAGAGGAGATAGCGCTCTTTGTAATGCACTGTATACTATGATCCGACCTTATTTTCAGTATTGGAGTAGGTAGCGCCCTATTCCAGGCGATAAAACTTAGAAAATTTTAAATCTAGAAACAGTAAGCCTATTGTACCGAGTTTTCTAAGCCTCCCCGCATAACTCACGCTTTAATTTGTCTTTGAATCGCCTGCTCAAGCGTCTTTGGGTCTCTTTAGACCGTGCAGCACTCACCATTGACCGGATTAGGGCCGAGCTAGCCGCAAAGCGCATGCTCGCCGTCGCGACGTCACGCCATTCAGATGGGCACCGTTCGTCATCTTCCGATCCTTTTTTTTCCTCGGAAGCTGAGTCCGACTTGGGAAAAGAGACAGAAGGGACATTGACTCGGGCAAGGTCTAAAGAAATGTCTGACAACACTTCAAGTTCGATATATGAATTCGCCAGATCGGTTTGCGATGTTCCCTAGTGCTAAGCAACCGAACAATTGGTCACAGAGACTAAGAATACATGATGATTTTTCGATCACAATATACGCCGATATGATGGAGTGGGCCTCTCCGAGAATGGGCACAGCGCTTGAGCAATTTCAGTAGCACCACGAGTATGATTTGGGCTCGGATGCATTGTGGTTTGGTCAGCAGTCATTCAGCTTTCAGCACGAGCTACTTGTACTGTATTGCTTTACAGATCAAAATGGAGAGGTTTCAGTCAGGATTATCTTCACGTCCATGCGATTGTTAGGCAAGTACTAGGCCAACGTTTGATCGACAGATCCCCGGAAGAGCTTGGTGTGACGGATGGTACTTATAATATCCATTTTGGCAGATGGACACTAGTTTTGTTTGGTACCGCTGGGTTGCGTTTCGCGGAACTTAACAAGTATCAGCAGAATTTCGAGTGGCGTTCATGTTCACTCGGACGGAAACAGCCTTCGCGTATACACCGCGTTTTTATGTCTGCTGGGACAAATGTGATTTGGGTTTTAGTGGAGCTTTGGAGCTTAAATACGGATCAATGTATCACTCTGGCGCTATCGCAAGTGCCTTTCGCCAAGTCTGGCCTGACATTAAACTTCTGGACTGCTGGCCACATTGGTATCACAATGCCGGAGCCAAAAATGATCTTGTCTTTAAGTAAGCGCTACCAAGAAAGTATTCCGCCGCAACTAGAATACCTCAGTGAAGCGCGCTTGCTTGGCCAGTTCGAGGGTTTATCCGAGCTATTGGTCAAGAACTGGGAGACGCTGGGTGAAGCCGAGTACGCACTGTGGCTTAGAGATGAATACCTGACAGACCCCTGGAATTTGGGGTTCTATACTGCAAGTGACACTGCTGGAGTGCTGCCAAACTAAAATGCGATTAAATCCCATAATCGAACAATCAAGGCCACGGTAGTAAGTCATCTTTGAGCAGCGACCGGGCACGTTCTAACTGAAGCTTTGCCTAAATATGGGTCGAATGTGCTATGGACTTCGGCTCTGAGCCTATCAGGCATTATGCGTCTGGCCCAGTGAGCGCACAAGATTTACAGATGACTGTGGCTCTATGCAACCATTACCCTACTCACCGTCGAAATTCCAGACGGGCGGTTAACAGCATCCAAGAATATTTTTTTAACGCCGAGCACTACATCGTACGCGATGACAACCTCCACGGCATTAAGCTTAACGGCAATCCATCCAAAACCTTTAAAGCCTCGGTCCGAGATAAGCCCAAGCCAAACGAGAAGGTGGAGAACATCAAGATGTGCTATTTGTGGATTCATGTCGTGCAAATGCTAGAGCGAACTTCGTTCGAGCACGATGAGGACAGCCCTTCCTGGAGCAACGACGATATCAAAATGATTCGCCGTACATGCAATTGCGACTGAATGTTTTGCCAAACCGGCACACGTTTTGGCATGTCTACATCTCGTAGACTCGCTAGACCTACAGGTTATGCTACGAAACGTACCGGCTCGAAAGCCACCTGGATGGCCTCGGGAATAGACAGGATGCCTGGATCGTGACAGGCTTCAAAAGTCGCAGTATGCTATGTACTCGCTGATCGAGAGGTCGGTGGATAAGCCCGCTAGTGTCATCTACTGGAGCATAATGATGACCGATCATAGAACTAGCGACGAAAGTGAAGGAACAGAGCTCAACCACGTTGGGAAAGTTAATCCACCTTTCTTGAAAGGCGGTAAAGGATACTGGAACATCGAATTCGAGGAAGGAGTGGAAGCTAGCGCCTTTCGGGTTGAAGAACTGACAAGAGCGATTAGCTACTCGTACCAGATTGGACACAACATCGTACCCAACTAGAAGCGTACTACGTTTTAGGCCAGCAGCTGCATGTGTAATGCATATTTTTGTCAAGAAACATCAAACAGAAAAAAAACTATATAATCACCCAAAAAATTGCGAAAAACCTTGCATAAAACACTTGCATTCCTAGCTACATACAATTAAGCCCCTCAACATGCAATTTTTTAATCCTCTGACTTATAAAAAAAAACCAAAATGTCATAAACAGAAGCCGAAATGACATGACATAGAAAATAGCCAAAAATATCATTAAAAAAATCCGCCCCCTTGGAGAATAGAGCAGAGAGTGGTGACTTCAGAGCTCGAATTTTTTTGATGTTCATCATCGGTGTCTGGAAACTGAGTGCTATCGGGTGTGGTGTTTTTCTCGAACTCCCTACTGCGATACGGGTTATCGTCGTGGGACGTTGTGAAATCGGCGCCAAGTTCGTCACCCAAAACCTTCTTCAAGATGCTCTTCCCAGTGTGGAACCTTTCTTTCGCTTCGACACCGTCATCTATATCGTTCAAGTCGTCTTCTTCTGTTGGCTGCTCACTCCTTCGATCAACTTGTGACGCCAGCGGAATGGTGTTCCAGCGCGTGGATTGACTTCGTTGTGGTTGTGGTGTGGGGTGCTTAGACAACGAAACCGTCGTATGGGGCTTCGTGATGTACGGCACAGCGTGTGCTGAGGTGGTGTGTGTCGTGCGGGCGTTCTTGATCGAACAGACTCATACTTGAGATCCGTAGAGCCTGGTGTAGCTGGAAAGGCTGATATAACTGTCCCGCCGTCGGGTTCTTCGCTCCCATCGACCTGCCCCACGTCCTCCACGAATATACCCGCCGGCGGGCGCTATGTTGTTCTAGTATTCGAGAAATTATTGGCTCACATTCAGCTGATATTTGCTGGCGAATACACTCTGTATCAAGAGTTTCTGTGGCTTTATCTTATTGCGTCTTGGATTATAAATCATTTCAATCTTGCTGAATAGTCTCTCCGTCGCTGCGGTATTCACTGCAATCGAGCGTAATCTAACTGCCAGGTCAGGTAGAACACTTGCTGTTTTTTTATCGTGCTGCCAACACTTTGCGTTTGTTGCGAAACCCTTTCGGGCGAGCTGAACATAGCAAATTTTCTATCCACTCAATCATATCACTGCGAACACAGCCGTAATCACCACCAATTAAACAGCGGTAATAACATACATCAAATGCGAGATGGATGGAGGGGGCATTTGTTGCTGCATTTTTGTTGTTCTGAAGCTGTTGCCAATTCCCCTGCATGACATTTTTTGCTTAGATCTTCTTCTCCAAAAAGTCGCTTCTCCATCTCCACAATACGCTTTTTCGCATCTGTTCTTTCCACGAGCTTTCTGCCCTCATCGACCATCATCGGGTTTGCTAGAAATGTCAGCATGAAAAGGGGCTGTTCACATTGCTCTAAACGTGATTCTACACATTGTATATATTCACTTCGATAACCTGAACACCGCTCATCGAAACAAAAATATCACGAAATGATAACACGACATCTGTCAATGTGTTTTCGTCGTATTGGGGCCGATATGACAGCTCCAACAAGGTGCTATTACTTGCTCTGCCTCCGATAGCTTCCTTTAAAATAATGGATCGCTCAACACATTGAGCGAGATAGGATAGTATTTATAGCCACGGTACTTGCAGCTCAGTATCTACACGAGCTCTTTGCAATGATGCAAAACAGCTCTGCATGCTATTCCTTCTTGTCTCGCAAAGGGTAGATACCACCAGGGTGGTGCCGTAGCACTCCTTTATTATTGATCATGCTCGTACAAGTCACTCGGCAAATCACGCAGTGATGCACTTAACGTTGGCCCCGTGGCAACCACGTAAAATTAGACCTCAGCGCCACTTTGACGATGCTGTTAATGTAATGGGCCAAACGGAAAAAAAAAAAAAATGTAGCATTAAACCACCACAAACTAAGATGCTTCGAGCTCTAGCACATCGACCGGCATTATCTGTAATGACTGCGTCAATTCTCCACGCTTCATTCTGGGCCTGCTTCAAAACAATCTTCATTTCTTGAGCAATCGCCACACCTTCGTGATGTGCACCCGCCTTTGGCAGCGCATAGTTGAGACTCCGTCCAAACAGCAACAGAATACGTGCTCACGACAAATGTTCTAAAAAACGTCCGACAAAAAAATGACAAATCCCCCCAAACTAGGTTGGACCTGCTTCAAATTTTGTGCTCGGAGGGAACGGCAGTGCGCAACATGGCTCTTGGTAATACGTCCGCCCAAGGGCTGTCTTGTCGGTATGCATGCTGTTTTGCCAAGACACAAATACTCTAATAGTGTTTTCGCGCGCATGACCTCTCCATGAACAAATCGGCTAAAAAGGTCAAACGTGGAGCTCGACGACTATTCGCTCGATCTCTTGCTTCTGTTGCTCTGAAAAGCTCCGGGGAGACTTTGCTCTTGGGAAGAATAACCTCGAAGAGTTGCGCAAAGGCGATTTCTTTGAAACCTAAGACGTTTGTTTGCAGAACGCTTTCCCCGACGAGGCGATCCTGTACTCGAACTACCACCGTCGCTTAACTGACCTAGGCAGTTTTCCACGACGGCTCGGCACACTTACGCAAGTGTCCAACGTAGTTATGCAAACGTCTTAAGCTTAACTCAGGTGGGTGAATGTCTCGGTCCTTGCTATATGCCACTGAGCAATGTTTGTATGCGTAATATGAGTAATTGCCTTTGCTTTTCAAGATGTTGTTCATCGGCATGACGTGGTCTCTCTCCGATACATGTGGACGTACCATATTTTACTACAGATGCACAGGTAAAACTAGAAAGTCCATTTCAACTCAATCTCGAATTAATCTTACTAGCACTGTCGCAACTGGTCCACCTAAAACACCACCAACGAGAGCCCGAAGAAGAATGCAGCGCTGTTGCAGCCTCGGACAACGACAGCAGCGTGTTCTCCAACACGAAAGTCAGTGAGTGTGATGGTGCAAGCAGCTTCACCCGCCGACAGTGACTAATTCCACAACTTGCACGCCAACGAGAGCTTGAACGAGGATACGAGCGCTGTGGCGGTCTTGGGCAATGTCATCCGTGTGTTCTCGAACACGAACGGCAGCATAACTGCGAGTGTGATTGGACAAGCGGCTTCGCTAGCTGATAGACAGGTTTAGTAGCACGGAAACCAACGGTGTTGGGGGTGGGGTGGGACCAAGGACTGAGCGCGCGGGTGACATCGAGTTTTGCAATACTTAGCGAAGCAGAAGCGAAGACGCGATCTTTTTGTGAGGGTGGGGAAAGAGGAGGCGGTAAGATTTTAGAAATGAGCAGTCAGTTTTAAAATAGCTGCAATAATGTATACTTTACAAAAAAATGAAAAGGCGCCGAACCGATTAGGCGAAGCGGCTACCTAGTCTCCAAAACCCACCATCTAAACCCGTTTAGGCGCCATTTGAAAAGGCGGTAAAGGCAGGTTTTGACGTCACTGTCTAGCTGTCCCGTCTTGAGATATTTAGTAGCAAAGCTTTACGCAGCTTTCACTAGTCGCGTATGTGTCTTATATCTTGTAAGGGTTCTATCCCGAGACTGCATAACCTTGAGTTGGGAAAGCCAAAGCACCTCGAGTTTCCCTCCATAATAAAAATCATTAAGCGCTCTATAAGCAACCTACGCCACTCAGATTGACACCCGTGGGTTTACAAAAAATGCTCGACTTTGGAGGAGTCCGGGATCCAAGGGTTGAACTATGGTATAGAGGGCAATTAGCTCAGTGACGCCAGCAATTTGATACAATGCGAATGTATGTACGGTATATTGTGCTCACTCTACACCATCCATTGCGTGCATTAGGATTTTGAAACTTCTCTAGCACAAATGTGCTGAGGCCACAACATATAATTTTGGTGCTCTGAAACCTGACGTCCTAGCCCACAAACCAGCTAAAACAGTACATGGTACCTAATTCGTTGAGCCAAGCAAATCGCTCTGCGGTTCAAGCTCAGAACACTTGCTGGCGCTTGGGCAAGGGTCTGACCACAAAAGGGTTAATACAGTCTATCCATCAGAGCTCGCAAATACCAAATGGCGACTTAAGTAGGCTATAAGCTCTTACGTCTCATATTTCATTGCAGGGCGGGCAACGAGCTGTACGCCCGATGCGTACACTTTGCCCCGGAGTGGTTGTACAAGCTTCATCCTATACTTGTCGTGATGCAACCGAAGAGCAAACTACCCCCAACGGAAGTGCTACCCCTCCACCGGCGATCGCCCCCAGCCGCTACAACAGCTGGACTGCTGCAGCCGACGTCAGAGGAGGACGTTCGACTCGAAGAGTCCTTAATACAAAGTTCCTTATACCAAGGAACTTAAGCACAGCCCCAAAGCTAGGGCTCACGAATAATTAACTTGAAATAGCTCTTATGTTTCAAAACCCGAAGCATTGTATTCACTTCTATTGCGGCCAAGCCGCCTTGGGGTAAGTGTTTCCGTTTAACTATCAAGCGTAGTCTTTCTGCCAACGTTCTGAGAGGTATTTCTAACTCTCCAGCTTATGTACAGAGCGTTTGCTATCTCTCCGTACCCTGGGTGGATTTCACACCATGTAACCCCGTTACAGCTCCCAAGCAGTCTAACACTACCGTCACCAGTGATCACGAGCTAAACCCATCCTCATCTTCTGTCCAAGTGACATAGAAGGCCAAGCGGGCACTTCAGAAAGCTCTGACTTCATGCAAGGGGCTGTCTCGTATTTTCTGGACGAACTGGAGCTTCTTCAGCTGCGCTTTAAGGGATGATCGACACGGCTGACATCAAAGTCGGTGCTACACGATGGAAGAGCTGAACGGAGCGTTACGATGCTGCTTACCACCGCAAGTGTCCGACGGGAAATGAAAGGGATATCAATCTTAACGCAGCATTTTGTTGACCACATCGTGTGTGGATCTAATGGCCTTTTCTAACAACCCCTTAAAAAATATCGACGTGTTTTCTAACGAATTCGCTTGGTTTCGTTAGGCTGTGGTGACTGCAATAACCCCAGCGACGCTAGCGCTCACTACAGCGAGGACAGAAGCCTCGGTAACGTCCATTCATGTAGTTGGTCCGAATCACTAGCGTTTATAGAGCTCAGCACAGCCCAGACCACCGTCCTGAGAGTGTAGTTCGGAGGAGCGAGCAAAAGTAGATGATAGCATTGTACCAAATTTAGAAAGTCAATCAAAACAGATATGACACTTGGTCCAGAACGTTATGATATGACCCCGAAAAAAACCTAGCTAAAATCGTTCTAAAAGTGATCTAATTATACCAATTGGTACTGATATAAGTTAAGTGTAGATCATGCAGCATGCCACGATAGCGGCTTTTCAACTGAGGCGGGCTTAGCACCGAGTTTACCAGCGAGCCGAGGATGGCACTCTTTAGTACATCCGATCTTTAAATCGCGAGGGAAGCGAGCCGCGAGACCGCCGAAGGGGCGCCCAGCAAAGCGAAGCACAGGTGGTCAATATTATGGCTGGCTGATAATACAAGCGCCTTCATACCCTGCCGTTCACTCCGGCAAAGGCTAGTTGAGACAATGTGCTGCCAGTTTAAATTAACAGTTCTGAAAAACTTAGTTAGTTATAAGAACAATTAGGACGTTTTAGCGCACACTTTAGGTACTTTTTACCAGCGCTCTAGAACAACTATTAAAATTCCGACATTTGTCTCACCCCATCCGCAATCTGCTCCTCATTTGGATACTTATCCCATATCCGTGCTTACTAAAATCGCAGAATATGAGCCCATTTCTCAGTAATACTGTTTCGGCTACACCGGATCTGCACAGCCCGCCATGATAACTGGATCATAGAGTACAGTTCCATTATTGGCAAATCATGGAATCGGAGATGGAACTGGAGCGCTATTGTTTTATTACCTGAATGGCCGGTGTGAACGGCTGAAGGCAGACGACTATGGTCACTGCATCATACTTACAAAAATACAATGAGAGAGACAGCAGAGAGATTCGGTTTAAAACGTACTTGTTGGTCCGTTTTGGTTTACACTAATCTACTCCCTTTGGCAATTTCTTCCT
This sequence comes from Phytophthora infestans T30-4, assembly GCF_000142945.1. Classification (NCBI taxonomy): domain Eukaryota; phylum Oomycota; class Peronosporomycetes; order Peronosporales; family Peronosporaceae; genus Phytophthora; species Phytophthora infestans. Next base: position 1,557,478 of record NW_003303738.1, on the reverse strand, counting down.
ACTCAGCCAGCCCGAACAATAGACTAGCAGCTGCAGCTTGTGACCCTTCTGGAACGCCGAACTCTGCCAAAGACGACAATTGGAAAGCCGAAGTCCTCCCAGATAGTGGTGACATTACTGGGAAGACAACATGCCCGTGTCCTAGGCGAGAATGGGACTTCTGGGCCAGGTGCAAGTAGTCAAGTCCGACAGCGAGATCACAGAGAAGTGGCTCGTAAACGACGCGAAAACACTCGCCATCATTGCACACGAGTGAGCCTTCAGAACCAGACGAAGATCCGGATCGCGGCACAATAAATGGAGGATTTGGGAACGCGTTAAGAAGCCTGCAGCCGCACGACGTTGCACAACCGGTTTATGCTGACACGCCGGCTTCACGATCTCAAGCCAAAGAGTGGATCGACGTTGGCTAAGCATTTGGGCGTGTTTGAGAAACTGATCGTTGGTCTTCAAACGCTGTCAAACCGAAATACGATATATGATAGCTGGTCAATCTTCTCAGTAGCTTGCTTGCTGAGTATGAGCTTATTGCATCCATTGTGGAAAACATTCAGGACGTGACGCTCAGTGAGATCGAGAAGAAAATGCTCAAGGATCATTAGTGCCTCCGAATAAAGAAGACCATGGAGAACAGGGGGCCGAAGTTATGGTCAAATAAGGAACGTTCTAAAGCACCTTGCTTGAACTGTGACGCAGTTGGCCATGAAGTGGACGACTTCGTTGGAAATGGTGACAGAATGGACGACGTATTTGCGGAGGATGAGGAGCGCTCAGCCGGGAGGCTGCTCGACCGTGGTGCTACGTCGCACGGAATCCCTCACATGAAGTACTTGATTAATTACAATGGCCTATGCGCTAACAAATATGTAGCGACAAGATGTGTCGTGTCAAAGGCATAAGAACGGTCCTGCTGACTGGTCTAAACGAAAGACAAGTTCGTATGATCGACGTACTAGAATCGAAAGAGGATTGCTATCAGTGGGGAAGCTCGCAGAACGTGGGTTGCGCGTGGTGCTCCAGCGCTCCTTAAATATGAGTTGGAGCAGTGGCTGCAAGATTATCTCAGGGAAGAAGGTTGGGAGAGCGTTGTTGCTGAACTGTCAGTAGAATAAATCACAGTATTTGCGGTGCACCGGAAATGGAAGCGAATGAGAACTCTGGCACACTTGCATGGGACATTTAAACAAGTACACGTAGACCAAAACACAGCTTGCTACGATCGGTATTACGCCAGTGATGGATCGGAACTCCACATTGGGTTGGAATGCATGAATGGGAAACAGCGGTGGTGATGCTCCTGTCGCAGACGCTGATGAAGATGACGCGTGTGCTGGATCGGGTTCACAGAGACGTCATGGGATACCCAAACGGGTGGTGCCAAGTACCGTCTGACGTCCCTGGACGACTACTCAAGGTATTGTCGTGGCTTACCTAATAAAAAACAAGAGCGATGTAGCCACTAAACTAAAAGCCTTACAGAGGTTTAAGGCCATCAATGGGAGCAGGTGGACGGATCAAGCTGCTTCGTTTTAAAAATAGATATGAGTTTGATAGCAAGTTGGTCGCTGATGTATTACTAACGGAACGGTTTGTGCACCAGCGCTCTGTGCCACAGCCCCCCCCCCAGCGCGGAGCAAGGGAGCGCAAGAATTGGACCATCGTGGAGAAGAATCGGTGCATATTACACTACAAGTCCATGTCGACCGAATGATGGGTGGTAGTAGTGATGACTGCGGTGTACCTAATCAGCCGTCCCATGAACGCTGTGAGCTCTGATATCACGGTGAACAAGGTGGCGCTTAAAGCGAAACCTTGGATTGACCTTCTCTGAGTGTTCAAGTCGCAAGAGTACGTGTACGGATATGATGTGAAGAACCCGAGGTTCGAGTTCAAGCGCTTCAGCTCCACGTTTCACGAGTGTGCCGATAACGCTTAACCCCTTCAAACCGGCTGATTTTTGCTTTCCTTAAATTGCATATGCAAGATAGTTTGACTTGGTGTTTGTATACTTTTACTTGTTACAGAGATGGTCGACGAACCGAACGTTGTAATAACCGGTGCAAACTGCATATTAACGTGCATACACGGCTGCAAGTTTAGGTTCTAAACTGCATTATTCGTTCCATTTCCGTAACATAGATGCTGACTTCCGGTCGTCTGGTAGTACAGCGATAGGCGGGTGCAGAAACGGTTGCAATTTTAGAGATATTTGAATGTCGAATTTTAGAAACTGTTCAATTGCGTACATATATTGAAGTTTTTCCATCCAAGTGGTGAGCAATCAAAAGTTCAGTTTTTATGGCTCATACAAATATGAAGCCTATAATATAATCTGAGCATGGGCTTCCGGCTCTGGCCTCACGGACTGCATAGTAAGCAAAATGAATCGACGGTTGCACTTTATTCTCAACCTGCAAGAGATATAGAACGACAATTTTCACTGCAGCCATTACTTCGCAAAAACACAAATACTGATGATAAAATGCATATTCACCCTTTGGTATCCTGCATATGCATGATACTTAATCAGCAGCATCTCTCAGTCTTTTGCGTGATCCACCACCTTTCGTTGGAGTTGCTGGGCGCATACGGATGCGGCGTTCTTGGTTCGAAGGTCGCAGCTTTCCTTCACTCCATTCCTTGTGCCACACGTCAAAGCAGGTTGTCAAGACTCCGCGATTCACATGCCTCGGGCGCATACACAGGTAGATAGGCGCATTACCATCGCACTCGGAGCAGTAGTACGCCGTCGTGTGGGGCTTCGCGCCCTGCATCAGAGAGCAAACGTTACACGCACGCTGACGCCGCTTCGGCTGCGTATCTAGGTTCCTCCATTCATCCACCAACTGTGCTACATGCGTAGAAGCGTGCCCCGCCACACTAGAACCCGACGTACCGGCGATCTGCTCGATCTCACAAAACGTGTTTCCGTCGAACATGTCCACTTCTTGGAGCTGGGTGAGCTGCAAGTGGAGGCGCTTCATGAATTTATCGTGCGTCAACGGCTTTGAAGTCTTGTGCTTGTGGTAGGCCTTGTGTACAATGTAGCTGTTCACTATAGCGATATCAATAATCCCCAGCACGAGGCTCTTGTAATACTTCCGAAAAGTCACAGCCCGCTGGAGGGAGTATCTTTGCAATCGGAGCTGGTCATGTACGTCGACACCCCCCATAAACTTATGGTAGTCCTTGATAACACGGGAGGCGACGACCTCGTGGTGTTCACCAGCTTTGTCTTTCCGAATGACTCTATCCAAATCCACACTCCCACCCGTAGCCAAGAAGTGCACAGGTTTTGAATCCATCCAGCAAATTGCGCGTAGGCCAGGTACTTTAGAAGATTCCACAATCTTACACGTCCCCCGATCCACATCTCGTGGCCGTGGTTTCATCTTACAAATGATCTCTTTGCAGTACCCAACGCTATTTGTCATTATAGTGCCCACACAATAGTACCCCATCAGCTCGTGTGGTTTGATTGGAGGAACTGCTTGAAGCTCTTGTACCACATCGCGCCGTGTCTCTTCTTCGTGCAGGATTCGCTTGACAGCGTCGCTTGTGGCGCTTGTAAGCATCGTCAACACGAGCGTGGAGCATATCTCTTTGGTACTTGTTTGAACAGACAGCAACGTGCTGCCACAATGCAACCGGCATGAAGTAAAAGAACAACGCCATAGGCGAGTCCCCACGATGCAGTACTTCAGGAGTGGGTCCGGAATAGCCTTGGTGAAGTCCCAGGTAGCTACTAGCGCCTTCAACAGGAACGTAAGGCGTCTGTAACTCCTCATACACATCCGGTTCTTGAATTGGGCCCCATCCATTAGTCGAAAACTATCTCAGTGTTCTGCCCAGCAAGCTACCCGCCACAGCGTCGGTGCCTCCAAATCCATCCAGAAATTATTTTGCCAGCGCAATATCCATCTCGTCTCGTTCAGGGTGCGGTTCCGATCCATCGGCCGCACTGGCATTTGATACCCAACCACTGCAATCAGACTGGGTATCTGTGACAACGTCGTCCCTTGCCGCTTCATCGCCAGATTCAAGTGCATCATAGTTGGGGTCTCTTCCGCCCGGGGCGTCCACATTCAACCGGTCAGTTGTTTCTGCAAGTATATCTTCGTAACACAAGCATAAAAAATCGTTATCATGAATAATCAGTATAAGGTATCATGAATATGCAGCATACGCACTAAATCGCATTGTAAGACATACCCGTTTCGTTGTTCTCTTCAACAGACTCAACGCTGGAATACCCTTCGTCCCCCGATTCAACATTTCTTCGTCACCTCCATGAGGACCTGGCAACACGATGGGGGTCTGAGCGACGACTTGAGTAACGGGTTCAGCTACTGGCGCTGGCGCTTTTTCTTCATCAGATATGGCGTCGTCAACTATATGTGGTCGATGAAATATTCAGGATAGCGTACGGGCTTCTTCGGGCGGATGTACTGCATGAGCTAATGCATAATGCTAGTTAGTTATCCTGCATATCCTGCATATCATATCATGAATATGCAACTGGTACTCACATGAGCGGCGACGTTTCTGCTTGTCCGTGGCAGGCGGCTTGGGCACTTTTCGAGTGCGCTTCACTTGCGTTTGTCGCGTCAAAGGCTGCTGAGTACCTGAAGAAGGTTGAAGTGGAGACGTGGGCTGGGTGGTGGCCGCTTGAGCGGGTGGTGATCTTGTTGTGACAGCAGGATCAGCAGGAGGTGCTGGTGGCATCTGGAATGGTCCAGAACCGGTAGACGAAGGCTTTTTGGAAGCTGTAACATCATACAAACCATTGGTTAGACTGTGTAGCCAGCAATCGCCACCATCTTGCTTACCACCACTGTAGTACTCCAACAGCTCTTCCTCCCCAAGAAAAAAGTCGATGCCTTTTGTGCCGTTAACATGTCCGCCAGGGCGAACGTACTTCCATCCCGGATCGAAGTCCTTCGCTCGCGGTCTTACAGATGTCCATCACTGCTTCTTCAGCTCCTTCCACGCCAACCAAACGGGATGATTTGACTGCTCACGTACTTGCCTCGGACAGCAACCATTTCATGCAGAGAGCCTGGCTCCGTTCTTTTCCAGCGCGAATTTTCGAATGAGTGGCTGGAGAGGGAGCGAAAAAATTACCTTTGGAAAATAATGTAAAACTCATGTTTACCACATAAACTTTTATATCTTATGTTCAAATTTAGAGAATAATATCTGTCTCGTCGCTTGTTATGTGTATCTTCTATACTACCACACGTACAGAGAGCCTGCACTTGTAGGGTTCTTTTTGACTTAGATTTTGTATAGCCGAGGATTTGA
>NW_003303738.1:1550662-1552074 GCF_000142945.1 Phytophthora infestans T30-4 | reverse complement strand
CCTTAAATATGAGTTGGAGCAGTGGCTGCAAGATTATCTCAGGGAAGAAGGTTGGGAGAGCGTTGTTGCTGAACTGTCAGTAGAATAAATCACAGTATTTGCGGTGCACCGGAAATGGAAGCGAATGAGAACTCTGGCACACTTGCATGGGACATTTAAACAAGTACACGTAGACCAAAACACAGCTTGCTACGATCGGTATTACGCCAGTGATGGATCGGAACTCCACATTGGGTTGGAATGCATGAATGGGAAACAGCGGTGGTGATGCTCCTGTCGCAGACGCTGATGAAGATGACGCGTGTGCTGGATCGGGTTCACAGAGACGTCATGGGATACCCAAACGGGTGGTGCCAAGTACCGTCTGACGTCCCTGGACGACTACTCAAGGTATTGTCGTGGCTTACCTAATAAAAAACAAGAGCGATGTAGCCACTAAACTAAAAGCCTTACAGAGGTTTAAGGCCATCAATGGGAGCAGGTGGACGGATCAAGCTGCTTCGTTTTAAAAATAGATATGAGTTTGATAGCAAGTTGGTCGCTGATGTATTACTAACGGAACGGTTTGTGCACCAGCGCTCTGTGCCACAGCCCCCCCCCCAGCGCGGAGCAAGGGAGCGCAAGAATTGGACCATCGTGGAGAAGAATCGGTGCATATTACACTACAAGTCCATGTCGACCGAATGATGGGTGGTAGTAGTGATGACTGCGGTGTACCTAATCAGCCGTCCCATGAACGCTGTGAGCTCTGATATCACGGTGAACAAGGTGGCGCTTAAAGCGAAACCTTGGATTGACCTTCTCTGAGTGTTCAAGTCGCAAGAGTACGTGTACGGATATGATGTGAAGAACCCGAGGTTCGAGTTCAAGCGCTTCAGCTCCACGTTTCACGAGTGTGCCGATAACGCTTAACCCCTTCAAACCGGCTGATTTTTGCTTTCCTTAAATTGCATATGCAAGATAGTTTGACTTGGTGTTTGTATACTTTTACTTGTTACAGAGATGGTCGACGAACCGAACGTTGTAATAACCGGTGCAAACTGCATATTAACGTGCATACACGGCTGCAAGTTTAGGTTCTAAACTGCATTATTCGTTCCATTTCCGTAACATAGATGCTGACTTCCGGTCGTCTGGTAGTACAGCGATAGGCGGGTGCAGAAACGGTTGCAATTTTAGAGATATTTGAATGTCGAATTTTAGAAACTGTTCAATTGCGTACATATATTGAAGTTTTTCCATCCAAGTGGTGAGCAATCAAAAGTTCAGTTTTTATGGCTCATACAAATATGAAGCCTATAATATAATCTGAGCATGGGCTTCCGGCTCTGGCCTCACGGACTGCATAGTAAGCAAAATGAATCGACGGTTGCACTTTATTCTCAACCTGCAAGAGATATAGAACGACAATG
>NW_003303738.1:1548226-1550562 GCF_000142945.1 Phytophthora infestans T30-4 | reverse complement strand
GAGAGCTCCCTCCGCCAACTGACCCACGAGTGTTTGGCTCGCAAGAAGCGCTGCCCGCTACACCAGCTGTGCCTTGACCAGTGTGTAGTCGAGTTCCTTACTTTTTGCAAAGAGTACCACCTGGCCCTGTCGGGTAACATGATTATTGGCTATGCACGTAGACTGCTCGAACGTCTTCGCATCCCGATGACATCGCGCCCATGCCTCGGATGGTCGTGACTGCGCCATCTACAAGCTAGGTATGGAATTCGCTGGAGACGTTCTTATGGGGAATCTGGAGAAGTGGATCTCACAGCGATAGCATCTGACTTTAAACGACTTCACCAAGCTATTAGCCTCTACGCATCGATGAAACCAGCTTCTACGACAATGTACCGCGCGGACCGATGTGCTTGAACAAGGCTCCAGCCTTAAAGCAAAACAAGTCGCGGCTTACTCTAGTTATGTGCTCTAATGCAACTGGCGACAGCAAGCTGCAACTGCTCTTTATCGGAAAGTCCGCTAAGCCACGCTGGCGCAACCAGAAACCTCAAGACATCGAATAAAAATCGTCTACAAAGGCCTGGATGACAACCGAATTGTACCAGGCATGGTTACTAGATCTGGATAATGCCATGCGCGCCTCTGGTAGATGTGACGGGGTCACACAGCACCTTGCGCTAGAGGAAGTTATCTTCCGAGAGTATACAAACTCTCAGTGAGCGGCAGTTCACAGGTCCCCTCTTTAATTAAAGAGAGCGAAGTGACCTAAATGAGGTAGATTGTAAACTGAGTATATTTATAGGTAGGTTAAGTTTGAGGTTAATACAAACTATCAGTTACCTATAGAAATGCAATGTCATTTAACCAATGGTTGGTTTTGAATGACCTTGGTACCTTGTACCAAATATCCCGGAGTATGACATGTCATACTCCTGAAGTGTAAAGTGTCACACTTCATGTAACCAGGGTACACTTAGTGCTACGTACCCCGTTACATCCTCCCCCACTTAGGTTCGGTTTACCGACCAATCAGAATGAAGAGATGTTCGTCACAAACTCTCATTCTCAAAGTCGAAAGCCATCGACTCGGCCGCGCGAGCGCGGCGGAGGCTCACTTCACAGTTAGAGCCTCGAGCAGCAACCTGTGCGCTCTTCGTCAAGGTCTCCACTTCGACCGTTAACATGCCTCGTGGCACTGCTAAGAGCGGTGCTAAGACACGCTCCAAGGCTGCAGCCGGTAAGGCGCAGGCCAAGAGCACTAAGCCTCACGGCAAAGGCTCTGCACTTAAGGAGGCTACTCAGGTGGCCTCCGAGGCGATCGGATCCTCGGGTGACGCGGCTGCGGACAAGCGCGCAAGCAGGCGCCGCAGTCCGTCGCCCTCGTCTTCAGACAATCGTCCGAACCCTCGGTTCGTAGAACGTGAGTTCAACTCGGGCAGTGAGGACGATGCCGAGTCCGAGAGCACTCATGATGCTCCTGCGGGCTCTGTGGGAGGGCACAGCCCAGTGCCCAGTGAGCACAAAGAAGACAGCGTGCAGTCGTCCGCTAGTGATCACGGTGATCACAGTCCCAGGACCTCTGTGCGCTCTGAGAGTCCGGCCGTTAAGGCTAAGGGCACTCCCAAAGCCGGTGGCGATGAGGAAGGGAGTCCTCGCAAACGTCTCTCGCTTGCCGAGGGTCTTGCGCGCGCTAAGGCCTCTAAAGCCGAAGGCGCCAAGCCCTCAAAGAAGCGTACCGCCTCTAAGTCTCCACTCCGCGAGGAGAAGGAGACTCGACGCTCCTATCAGAGTCTCTTCGGCTCCTCGGATGAAGAGGAGGAGAAGGAGGAATAAGAGGAAGAGGAGGGTGCCATTGTTGAGCCCCGGGAGGTCTCGAATGACCTCGACCAGCAGCAGGAGGATTTCCAAGCTGCCCAGCGTGTGCGTGGGGGTTCGGTGGCGGCACCCGTCAGCCAGGGAGCTGCCATCAACTCAAGAGGGTATTGGCCTCCCGAGGAGAGCTCTGGGGCTGACCTCTTCTTAGAGCTTCTCGTCGCTCCTCGTGGCCTTGTGGGCGGCCACACTTCTAGGGGCATCTATGAACGAGCCCTTGTTCAGAAAGAACAGTTGTTCGTCGACAACGTGGAGGCTGCTCGGTGTGTGCTTCTCGCGCCACACCGCATTCCCCTTAAGGACTTCACGACTTGTCGTAAGAAGCCCGAGACCCGGGGTGGTCTCTATCCTGTTTGGGGATACCCCTGGGTTATGCCCGAGAACTGTCCCACATGGAGTTCTTGTGAGGACATGTTCTGGGCGTGGGTGGAGACTCTCAAGTAGCTCGCCCACGGAGTTATGGGAACTCCATGAAGATCAGA
>NW_003303738.1:1535384-1545239 GCF_000142945.1 Phytophthora infestans T30-4 | reverse complement strand
TGGACGAAATGTCGTCGAAGTACGTCTGTACGAAGGTACGCAAAGGGCGGAACAATTGCGTCACCAGGCGATTGAACGTCGCCGGGGCGTTAGACAAGCCCTGCGGCATGACGAGCCACTCCCAAAGCATGCCGCTTGGAGTACTTACCGCGGTGAGCGGGATGTCACTCTCTCGCATCAGGATTTGGTAGTATCCGTCTACCAAATCCAGCGCACTGTACAGTACGCTCCCGGCCATGTTGTTCAACAACACATCCTTTCGTGGGATCGGTGTTTGGGCCGGCACCGTTGCGTTGTTCGGCTTGTTATAAGCGTGAACCAGACGCCACTTTCCGTTCGGCTTACGAACGCAGAAAGTCGGCGTCGAGTGCGGGGATTTCGACTCCCGCACCATGCCTGCCTTCGCTTTCGCGGCGAAGAAGGCATCAATGACCTCGCACTGTTCGCGCGGGAGAGGCCATTGCCTCGTGACACAATACTTTGTGCCGGGCACGAGATCAATCTCGTGCCGTACGCCTCGATCCGGTGGGAGTTGGGTCGGTGGGTGTTTATTCACCACGTCCGCATACTCCGTCTCCAAAGGATACACCGGATCCTTGGAGTTCTTGAGAATCTCAGCACCCAAGCGCGCCTGACGCTGCTTGTTCATGTCTTCCAGGACGTTCTCGTCCAAGACAGAGGAGGAGTTCAGCTCCTCCTGAGTGGTCTCAGGTCTCATGAGTACCATCTCAGCGATCTCTCCAGCCTTGAGGTTGGCCAGGAAAGACTCAGCCGTCATTTCCTCGAGGTTCAGTATCTCTGCAACCTCTGGCAACGGTTCCAAGAGGACACCAGATGCCTTGACGGGTAAACCCGTCTCGCTATCGAAGATGTGATAACACTCTTCCACCGGCCTTGTCGGAGGAGCCCGGGCCCTGGACTCCGAGTCGCTTGAAGCGACGTCGATCGGAACGAAGTTCGGATCCGACTTGAGGCGGCGGCGGCGTCTTTGCCGACGGCTTCTGTGACGGGGAGCTTTGCTGCCCACGTCTAGGGATGTCGTCGCTACGACATCAGAGACACTCGTGGCCTCGTGTGGTACTGTTGTACCCACACAGGAAGCGTGTTCAACGCCTTCCTCTTCAGTTAAGATCTGGGCGACCGCGTGTGGCACTGTGTTACCCACACAGGAAGCGTGTTCAACGCCTTCCTCTTCAGTTAAGGTCTGGGCGACCGCGTGTGGCACTGTGTTACTCACACAGGAAGCGTATCCGACGTCTTCCTCTTCCGTTATGGTCTGGGCGACCGTGAGTGGAACTCTGTTACCCACTCTGAACACGCTGTTCTCAGTGTTCATGACAGCTTCAGCTGTCTGCGGAACTAAGTTACCCGCCTGTGGACCTAAGTTACCCACTTGGCCGGCGCCTCTTCTGGGCGCGGCCACCATCAAAACATCCTCGGAGTCGTCATATACGTCGACGACTCCCAAGCATCTGCCGGATGCTTTGGTACCCTGGCAGCCCTCGCGGGCGCCCCGGGTCCTGACAGAGGTGGGAACATGACTCACCAATGCTCTGTCGGACTGCGCAGGGCGGCTGGCACCGATTGCCTTGCCTCGCCAGTCGATCCAGGGCTCGTGCTTCTCAAGCCAGGGCATGCCCAGGATCATATCATATGGATCCATATCGAGAACAGTGAACTGTTCGAGGCTGTCAAAGTCTTCAAACTTGACAGCCAGAGCCACTTGGACGTTGGGGACAGTGACGACCTTCCCGTCGGCCAGTCGCACTGACACCGTCCCGTTGCCCTTGCTTTCTCGCAAAGCTTCGGACAACTTGTTGCTGTTACGAGCAACCGTCTGGCGGCGTGCGAAATTCTTCGACGCCCCAGAGTCAATCAAGATTCTAAAGGGGTGATCGTACCCCCGTACACATCCGTGTACTACGAGCAACCCGCCGCTGCTCTTCGCCGATTCGAGAGTGCGAAGACTCTCAGGGGCTAAGTCCCCGTGGTACGCGCCACCCGCGCACCCATCACGAAGACTTAGTTCTTCCCCAGTAGGGCGCCCCACCCCTACTGGTTCCCTGCGTTCCCCTGTCCCCGGGATCCTGGCTTCTGCCAGCGACCCTTGAGGACGGGCTTGGGGAAGGACCGTCTGCGGAGTCTTTCCGCGGGACAGTCGCGCTTGAAGTGGCCCATCTTCCCACAGCCGAAGCAGCGGATGTCACGCTGTTCGGCGGACCCGAGTTCCATGGGAACTGGTCCGTTGGGGCTTGTTCGACCGGGAGCCGACAAGGAACTCCCAGGCCACGCTGAGGCCGGCGTACGCGCCTGGCGATGGCTGTATTCTTCTTGAAGAGCCACTTGAATCGCCTCTTCAAGGGTGCTTGCCTGCACCCGGAACAGCTGAGTGCGTGCGGGGCCCACTCGAAGGCCGTCCATGAACACAGTCATCTTGATGTGTTCATTGAGTGGGTTTCCCACTAGGGACGCCGTGAGCTCCCGTATCTCTTGCACATACTCGTGCAGTTCGCGTCTTCCTTGTTTACACGCGAGGAAGCGCGAACGCTGGCGGTACTCGTAGTTCGCCGGGAGGAACGCGGCTCGGAGCTGTTCGCACAGCTGAGCCCAGGATGTGAAACATCCAGGGGATGTCGCTTCCCGAGTGTACACCCAACTCTTAGCACGACCGCTAAGGTTGGAGAGTGCAAAAGCAACACGCAGTTGCTCGGTCGAGATCAGAGCCGCGTCCATCGCGAGCTCTACTTCTCGGACCCAGAAGTGAAGGTTCTCGCCTTCCTTCCCTTCATACGGCTTTACCTTCAGCCGTACTGACTTCGGGTGAGGCGGGTTTGCTTCCGCCGCCGGAGCCTGCAGGTTCTCCCGCACATGCGCGATGAGGCCCTGCTCGTACGCGTCGAATGCATTGACGCGCTCGAGCTGCTCAGCGGTGTTGATACCACTAGGCTCTGCAGGGCTCCATCCCGAAGATGCCTGCCATCTTCCGAACCGACTCGAACTGAGAGTCGTTCATATGGGAGAAGTCGTTCCTATCCATGGCAACGAACTTCGGAGGTTCAGGTAGTCTACCCGCGATGGCGTGGATTGACTACAAGTGCTACCAAGTGTGACGGGGTCACACAGCACCTTGCGCTAGAGGAAGTTATCTTCCGAGAGTATACAAACTCTCAGTGAACGGCAGTTCACAGGTCCCCTCTTTAATTAAAGAGAGCGAAGTGACCTAAATGAGGTAGATTGTAAACTGAGTATATTTATAGGTAGGTTAAGTTTGAGGTTAATACAAACTATCAGTTACCTATAGAAATGCAATGTCATTTAACCAATGGTTGGTTTTGAATGACCTTGGTACCTTGTACCAAATATCCCGGAGTATGACATGTCATACTCCTGAAGTGTAAAGTGTCACACTTCATGTAACCAGGGTACACTTAGTGCTACGTACCCCGTTACAGGTAGACGTATTTTGCTGTTAGTCGACAGTGCTTCCTCTCATTCTGAAACAGGACTAGAGTTTAAAAATGTACGCGTCGCTAAACTTCCGCCAAACACTACGTCAAAGCTACAGCCACTTGACCAAGGTATCATATACTGGGTCAAGCGCAATGTTTTAGCGAAGAAAATGCACTTCGCGCTGGACGAGATTGAGAATGGTACAAGACAGCCATACAAAGTTGGAATGCTTCGTGGGATTCAGTGGTGTACTGAGGCGTGGCATGAGCTCTCACCAGAGACGATCGAGCATTGTTGGCGCCACACTGGTTTACTAACAAAAGCATACATTAGCTTTATTCTCAATTAACATGATACAGTTCTTTTCAGCTCTCGCTGCTCGAGATGAACTTGTGCTTTGTAAGTACAAGTTCGCTAAATTCTCCCAATTTTTTGCCGTCCGTATGGTCCCACTCTTGTCTGACTCGAAATTCTTTAAACCTACTAAATATCATAACTATCTACAAAATACTACAATTCGTCGCACCATCGCTGTTAACCGCCAGCCGTCCCCTCACTCCTCGACGCTCCATGAAGCTCGCTCGTCTTCTCGGCCTCGTGGCCGCGTCGTTCTCCACCTGCAGCGCCGGCAGCAGTTTCATCGACTTCCGCTCCGTGGACGGCAAGCTCAAGGCCGACAACGAGACGTTCCACCTCAAAGGAATCAACTGGTTCGGCGCCGAGACGATCGAGCTCGCCGTGCAAGGTTTATGGCCGTCCGCCACCTCTATCGGCGATGCCATGGACCTCTTCGCTAGCTACGACATCAACGCACTGCGTCTGCCCTTGGCTATGGACTCGGTAATGGACGATCCGAAAGTCAAGAGCACCCAGACCGGAGGCAGTCCGTCCTTGGCCGGTAAAACGTACCTTGAGGTACTGGACGTCATTGTGAGGGAAGCGCGTGCACGCAACATCCTCATTATGTTCGACAGCCATCGAATTGAGGCTTCCGAGCCGGATTTCCCGGACATTGCCGTGCCTAACGACATCACGCCGGCACTACAGAAACTCGCAACGCGGTACTGTACCGACCCGGGGGCATGGAATGTGTTCGCCATGGACATTAAGAATGAACCTAAGGGCAAAGCCACATGGGGCAAAGGCGACGAAGACACAGACTGGAACTTACAAGCCGCCAAGATCGGCAACGCGGTGCTTAAGAAATGTCCGCGACTTTTAATATTCGTCCAAGGCGTTCAGACGAATATTAAAGGAGTGAGTATGAAATGGGGACAAGCCGGTGGCTCGTTACAAGGCGCCAAGGACTACCCTGTCAAATTGAGCAATATGGAGCGACTAGTGTACAGTCCCCACTTGATCTCACCGGGGGTAGACTACAAGGCCCCTTGGTGGGGCGACTCGAGCTTTCCGGATAACATGCCGGATATATGGGACGAATATTTCGGATTCGTACCTAAGGAGACGGGTCAAGCTGTGGTTGTTGGGTCCTGGGGAGCTCAGATGAAGGAGAAAAACAAACAATGGGCGAAGGCTGTGTCGTCGTACTTAGAAGAAAAGTCGATCGGATCGTTCTATTGGGCCTTTAACCCGCAGTCAGCGGACACGGGAGGGTTCGTCAAGGACGACTGGGCCACTCCTATCGACGAACGTGCGGCTCTACTGGAGCTATTGCCTACAACTAGTGTAGAAGACGTCGTTGCTATCTTTGCCAAGTGCTCGAAAACTTGTGCGGGTAATGGCGGATGTGAAGGTGGTAAATGTGTGTGCTACACTGGTTGGAGTGGTCCACAATGTGAGATCTGCTCGGAAGGAGACGCAAGTGCATGTAACGACATGGGTACATGTTTGAGAAACAGCACATGTGAGTGTGAAGACGACGCGAATGGGAAATACTGCGCTGGAACCGAGTGCGATGAAGTCGATTGTGGCGACGGCTCCAATGCCGGATGCTTCAATGGCGAGTGCACGTGTCTTTACAACTGCGTGGGCAACTCGTGTGTCGTCTGTGCTGCCAACGATTCGGCTCTGGAGGATGCGTCGAACGGAGCAACAATTCTCTGCGACGCGTGCGATGCTCAAACTCACAATGATTTTTCAGCTGCTCAAGCAACGTCGACGGTCACAGTAGCAACCGCGGCGTTTGCTACACTCAGCTTGGTCCTCACTTTTTTCTATCAAATTTGATATTTTTTTCTTTAAGTAGCTGCTAATTACTTTGAAGTAATTTGCAATACGTTTTTTCAGGTGTTGTTTAAAACCGATAGCAAGCGTCGGTTGAGTAAAAAAATCGTTGAAAAAAACTCTAAGCTTTGTTTGTACTTTGTTGCGGTACTTAAACTATCGTGTCTAGGTACTCACATGTAGTCAGTGGTTCCCGACTATGCCTTAAGTTTCTTGCTGTATCGCTCCAGCAGTTTATCATAGGGTTGTCCATCACCGAAGATCCGTCTCAGTTCTCCCTCGCAGCGACCCATTTGTCGAGAAGCGCATCTTCCAACTTCGAGGCCAATGTCTTCGTAGCGGGGTCTTTCTTTGCAGCATCTAGTATCGACACGAGCCTAATGTCATAATAGTTCGCTCTGAAACAGTCGATCATGGTCGTTTTCTTGCTAGGATAACGTTGGTTGAAGTCGTCCAGATACTTGGTCCACACCTTAAATTTCCGATTAGCAAGACTCAATTTGTCACTTTGATGAAGGTGGAAGAAGCTGAAAACATGCTTTGGAAGCTCCCTTCGTCTAGCCAGTTCTTACGCCAAGCCTTCTCAACCATTTCAGCGATCTTTTAAGCGTTTGGGTTTTCCATCGCATTATCGATCATATGTTCGACACCACTCCAACCGTAATAGCCCTTCAGTGGCTCAAGCCAAGATTCCTGATTCGTCGGGTGCTTCTGGTAGAAATCTCCCACATAGCGCATCCACTTCCTGAACTAGAGGTTACTGAGAAGGGTATCACCAACAGTATCGAGCCCCATCAACGTGAACGCCTCCTTGGGGGGTTCCTCTCTCTTAAAAATACTGTTAATCTTCGTCGCCTGCATATTAGCTGCAGCGTTTTTCAAGTTGGGGAACTTTGTGGCTTCTTCGAGGATTTGGAGTAGCGGCCTGTCGTTGAAGCTAGTCTCAATTGTCGTGAAAATGGCTGACATCTTGTTGGGATTTTTCGTGATAAAGGCATTCATGAACGAGACCCAGGTGGCGAGTAAAGGATTTTTGGTAAAATCAAGATGTGTAAGATGTAGCCGTAGTAGTCTGTAGACATCGTCAACAGACTTCCCGCTGCTCAGCCACATCTCCACTTGTGCAGACTGTAGTCTCGCGGCAACTTGTTTCGTAGGTGTCCTCGCTCTCCCCGCCGCAAGAATTGCCGCCACATCTCGATCGTCGAATGCTCGCGTTAAGGTCGCAATCACTGTCATTTTCTTGTCGGGATATCTTGCGTTGTAAGCATCCACATACTTGACCCACGAGCTGAACAGCGGGTTCTCTAGAAGATAATGCGTAGTTTTACCGAGACGGAGATCAGTAGTGAAAGCATGAGCAGGTGTTTTGTGGCTATTACGGTAAGCCAAAACTGAGATATTTCAGTCTCCAGCTTTGGTGGCAATACTATTGGCTCCTTCCGTGCTCTTGGCCATTGTAAGTAGATCGCCCTCAAAGATGTATTTACTCAGTGTAGAGATCAGTAGCTTCGGCTCTTCAGGGTTATTTACGTTCAAAGTGTCCACATACTTGACCCAAGCATTAAATTTTGAATCGCTCAGCATGCTCTCCCCTTTTGTGTGAAGTTTGAATATACGAAAAACTTCCGTGGGATCTTTTCGAGTGGTTATCCAGAACTGCAGCTGCTCCCTTTGAAGCTTGCTGGCGAGACCCTCCATACTGGGAACACGTTTGGCATCTTGTATCATTTTATACAGCACGTCGTCGCCGTACTGAGTCGTTAGCACCGAGACCGCTGATGCTCCCTTCGTGGACATCTTTGCATTCAAATCGTCAACATATTGAATCCATGCACTAATCTGGGGATGGAAGAGAACTTTGTTTCCGGCCTTTGTAAGATGCATACGCGTGAAAACAGCGGCTGCAGATTTTTCTTTGTTGAGCCAACTCTGGAGTTGTTGTGGGGTCACAGCTGAAGACGAAAATGCTGCTTTGAGCTTATCGACAACAGAAATAGAGGCTCCTGCCCCAGCTCTCTCTTCGTTAAGCCATTATTCTTTCTTAGAAGAAATCGTGAAGCGGCAAGCGTAGCCGATTTGGATTCGTTGGGTCCGAATGCGTTGGCTGCATCGGCGTCAATGCCCGTAACGTGGATGAGGATAGCTAAGACGACTAAGTAAATGGGGGCCATTGTTGGACTGAGAAGTAAGTTGCGCAATGGCTATGGCAAGTTGATTGCGCGGCTGATCTGGGATTTAGTTGTACATGTATTGAATGGGCAGCAGGCTCTCAGACAGACCATCCATTCATAAAGACAGACATATTGACTCAATTTAAATATATCGTGGATGTCACGAGACTGCACATCTCAAGAGATTGGAGGTGCCGAATTCTATCACCCTGTCTAAAAACACGAACCAGCCTCCTAGCAACCCAGGTCAACATGCCCTGTTGAGTTATTGAAATACTACTCCAGCCGATTTTGTTATATTAATAATATTATGCAGGAGCCAAATAATTGACTACTGGCACAAGAGGATTTATCTAAAAAATCCAATAATCTCTCCGTTCATAAACGGATTTTGATTACCAGTTCGAAGATGGATACGGAATAAATGATGCTGACTCGGATTAGACCCTCAGCCCGTGTCAACGCAAATGGTCAACATTTCTGATCCTCAGATGTATACCTCATTTCTGTTTTATTAGTATCATTACGAAGCGATAGCGCAGAAGGATCGTAACGTTCTCGCAATCGACGCTTGAGCATCAGCTATTTGAGTAATACCGCTGTAGTACCATACATGTGACACTATGAGTACTTGTACAAATTACGCTAGCTACTGAAGTACTAGGTCTCACATTATTATTATAATTATTATGCGATATTGGGTCTCACATCTTTCATATTAATTGTACACTAGACAAGTCTGACCCTCTCTCTCTCACGGTATTGGGTCTCCTACAATGCCCCGGAGTTTTGATAGAAAAGAGGGATTACATTAGAGAACATTGACAAAAGTGGAGTCAACAAGCTCAATGGCGAAATTTTGGATACTGGGAAACGATTGCATGATGGCAACTCTAATTTTAGTTGTAAGCTTCGTTATTGCCGACAAATTAACAGTGCGCGACATCGTCGAGGAAAAGTTTATCCACCTTTACGTTTCGGGCAATAAAATAACCGTCATAGTTCCCTATATTAGAATACGGTGGATTTGCGAATAGGTACGCCCTAGTAAAAAAAGCACGTTATTCTGCTGCTTTAACATATTCGTTTTATTTTTTATTTTATGCGGTTAATGCCGGTAGCGCTCAAGGGCGAGCTCTGCATCAACCCCGCTTACCATGCTTTAACATATTCGAGCATAAAACCAGTGGTATTTTTATTCGCATTAATATACTGTCAAGACTTAGTGCATTTCAATGCTTTTTCCTTTTCACTTAGCCTGATGCTCGCTATTTTAGGAAATGTAGGTCGTTTTATTAAATCGAGATCGATAAAAGTACAAATTGATCTAGCTAGACTGGCTGATAAATCGAGCTACGGCAGCCAAATCGACCGCTTTGGGATCGATCAACCACCAAATCTACATCGATATCCTGTAAATCGACCCTTTTTGCCGTTTTGAAATGGCAATTCGATCACAGATAAAAGAAATCGATGCCTGCCTCTTTCCATCTCATTCTTATGGGTGGTTTTATGCTCCGACCATGCTCGATCTAGGCTATAAAGCGGATGGACATTCCATCTGCAAGCACAATACTAATTGTAAACCTAGACAGATCAAATAGGTCGATTAGATTGGTAAGATATCCGAATGATATAGAAAACAATACCCGTAATCTGTCGGCGTGGTTTTTCCAAGCCGTACCATCAATACAATCAATAGAAGCTTTGCCTAGCCTATAATTCGCATCAAAAACGATCGAAAATTGACAAAGAAACACAACAATACTTTGTCGCGCTCTTGAAATGAAAATTGGTTAACCCCATGTAGGCTGGCCCATTCGTAAAAGATTAAAATATGTACCGGAAATAAATTATCCAGGTGTCCTACAGGCTTATACGTTGCATTTGTCGATTCATCATAGCCACAGCTGCAGGGTAACTACTTTTTTTTACATATCAGCAGCTATAATACACATTACATTAGTTGTTCATCTAGAATATATATTTAATTCGAGAATGTATGATTTTAATTTGCAACTTTTGGACAGGGTTGGCGGGTAACTTC
>NW_003303738.1:1529256-1533167 GCF_000142945.1 Phytophthora infestans T30-4 | reverse complement strand
TTGAGATCAAGTCGCGCGGTTCCACAGCAGTTCGCAAGCACCTCCACGACCTATATCAGCGGAGGCGCCCTCAACGACAAGATCACGCGTCTGCAGCAGCTGCGCAGTGCTGCAGCCGTCCAAGATCCCGATCGCCAGGATGCCCTTGAGCTTGTAGCTAGTACGTAGACACTCGCACAGAACAAAACGACGAAGATAAGAGCGAAATACAGTTGCATGTTAGCAAACTATTAGTCATCGAAACCTTGGCACCAACAACGCGCACAAGTCCCGCTAGAACCCTACAAAGCACGCAGCAGCATTGGCACGCCGTACACGATTCATGGCTGCAGCACGTGGCACGCTTCCACCTCTGGAATGATGACAGCGGCTGGAGTTGAACCAGCTACCTCAGGGCAAGCCCTGCGCTCTTCCGGTGAGCTACGTCGTCGGAGGGGGGATGGAGGTGGAAGCGGCTACCTGCAGGGCCAAATTCGCGACGAGTCGGGCTGGAAGGTCTGGGGGGTTCGGCCTGAAAAAAGACGACTGGCAATGCCCCCTCTTCGTCGGCCGAACCGAAGAGCTACTGTGGCCTTCTTTATCTTTTTGTGGCTGCTGGCCATCAGCTAGCCACGTGTCTATCCACTTATGCGTGGGCATGTTTAATTGGTACATATTTCTACCCATAGGCATACACAGCAGCGACTGGTTGTGAGCACTCTTAATAGTGGGATCCGCCACGAAAATCATGGCCTCATTACTGAATTTACCTGCCCGAGAGCACATGGCTCCGGCCCAATTTGATCGTTTTTTTTTTTACCTTTTCTTGATTTTCTCAGCCCACAGACAGTTTCCTTGCGCCTATAGACTAGGCTTAAAACAGACCTTTTGACCTTTCGCATCTTTTCCCATCTCCCCTAATCATTCAACAATTACCGTGTTTGTCAGTCAAAAGTTTTGGCACGCTGTACAATGATATGCAAGGTGTACCATTTCCTTGGGACCGGTCGGAGAGGTCATAAGTTATGGTATGGGTCTGTGTGGGAAAGGGTTCTGCTTACAAAATTTACTAAAGTTCAAATTTAACTGGCCGATCTTTGAAGCCGTTTTTCTCGATATTTCCAAATGGTTCGTAAGTATTAGTTCGTTTGACGCCGTCTCAAATACAATTGGTGCGCCTCCAAAAGCACTTTCTTACAGAGAAGCACTAAACAACGGAAATCGTGTTACAAAATGCAAAATCACAGTCGTGGAGGAGAAGGGTCGGACTCTTAATGGTCAACGTCTATAGTTCCCATATACCCCTAAAGGCCTATTAATGCCAGACCGTCGGATATACACCTGGATAAAGCATATGTTTTTTCTCTTAGTCAGTCTAGATATGTAAATTCCGTAAAATTAATTAGTCAGCCAAACTATCGCCGTCATTCAACATGATATTTGTAAATCGAAAGGCCTAATTATGGACTACTACAGAATTATTTTTGAAGTCAGGATAGAAATTCCGTGTGGCCCGGGAGGCTATACAGATGAATCCTTCCGTAGTCATAACGCCAGGAACCAGTATTTTATTCCTAGCTTACTATCGTGGGGTGGCCCAGTCAAGTGTACCTTCTTAGTGGTACACATATAAGCAACAAGATATGCATTTCATTTTTGCGTGTGCGGCCCTCCCAGGTTCTCCCACACTCGTCAATTGAGCTAGTGCCAACAAAATGTCAGTCAAACCTTATAAAGGGTTAACAAACCAGCCCGCATCTCGCTCACTAATACCCCAACCTATCCTGCAACCGTGTGTAGCCGCTGGTGGGCTTTGGCGTGGTCACTCTCGATGGTTATCGTGCTGGAGTACTCGGTTACAACAGCTAGCTGAGGAGCTCATTCAATCTGGTCGCTGTCGCAGCGACCATTTCAAGGAGCAGGGCTACTTGTAGCTACTAAAGTCTTTTATAGTAAGGCACTGAAGGCAACTTTCCAGCTAACCGTCAAGTACGTCATAAAGATGCGGTTTCACAGGCTCAACCTCTGACGTGAGTTTGGGCAGCATTAAGCGCCATAATCTAAGGCCTACGATGAGGGTGGATCAGAGGTGGACGCCTCGATTAGCGGCCAGCTGCGATTCTTTTAACTTGGGCGAGGCCGGTTTGTTATTCTCCATGCGAACCCTCGCCAGAAAGCGCATGTTCGGTAAAAAGACGGACAAAACACGAATGACAATTACACTTACTGTACGTGCAACGTAGACGGTTGCCTCCTTTACGGTGCTCATTGGCAAGTCAAGCAAGTTTCGTGGTTTACTACAGAGCGGTCGTGCACAATAGTGATTTCCCCCTAGTTAAATACCTCAAAACAACCGTTTTTTGTATTTCGTATTACAAGAGAGGTGATACGTTTTAAAATATTATAAATAGGCTGCTTGGCCTAGGGGCTACAGTGTACTCCCATACGGGGCTCCCATCACCCAAATAGCGTAATATGTATCAAACAGTCCAGTATGACCATCACGTGCTGGTCAACAAATCTACTCAGCGAATTCTTTGTTGCGTGTAAACAGCGAATGATTGCCAAACACTTTCATGAAAAGGACTACAACTATGACAGATTCACACCATTTCTGTATTCACATCGACATCACAACCCAGAGACACAATCCAGACGAAGTCAATGCCGTGCTACGACTTAATAATAGAAGAACCCTTCACTGAACCGATGTTGTCACTAGATGTCCGCCCTCCTTCGCGTTTAAACGAAACGAGTGGACAGTCAAGGTGGCGTCCTGAAGGGATCTATTTTGAGGCCCAGGACCAGTTTTCTAGCCGCAAGCAAACCGCTATTGCGGCGTCAAAACAAGCATTGCAGCGCGAGCGCCGTCGCAACAACCAGAGACGTTACAGGCATAAGCAGATTGCCTCAACCACGAATCTCGAGATAGAAACGGATCATTTACGTGATGAAATCAACCAGCTGAAACGACATCGCTCTGATATCGCTGCGTCCATTCCGACCAAGGAAAACGTCTGGTACTTTGTGGTCGAGTACTTTCGACTCTTTCGCTATGGACTTCGGAACGTGGTGCGGACACCGTCAAGTTCCACACAGAACACACAGTACAATGACCAACTAAGCTGTGTGCGAGAGGCCATGCTGCCAGACGTGTTATTTAACGCGGAACAAGGCGTTGATGCACTGATTAAGCATTGGATGTGCGTATCGCTCCGATTCGAAGACGTCCAAGTAGAGCTTGAGGAGATCAAGAAAGGAGCCGCAGACTCCCTGCTTGCCACATCTACAACAAGCATTACCATCCAGGAGCGCACTTTACGCAGCGTGTTCCCCCACTTGTGCATCGACATGGACGACTCGCCACTCGCGAAGATATTAGTGGGCCAGCGGATTCAAATGCGAGGGTGGACGTGTTTCGAGTGGGATCCAACGTTTGGACGGGTGACCTGCATAACCAACGTGGCAGACTTGCTGACCCCGTTGCTCAAGCTTGTAGGAAACCTAGAGAGCGTGTCGCGGATATTCGATGGCGCCCTTACATCCCCGAGCTTTCAGTGGAAAACAACACGATAATTCGTCATTAACGGCGAGGTAGTTCCTATAATCATTCAGTTTTGGTCCCTGATGATCCTATTCCACCCCGGTATTTCTCTCGTGCAATAATAATAATATGCGTACTTAACTGTGATGGTTACAGAATGGTGGTCGTTTAGTAATAGTAAGATAGCAGCTACTATTAGGAAACACTAGCTCCTCGATCAAAGATATACTATTATGAGCCCGGGATATGTAATGCCCATAAACTCCCTCCTTCAGTGGGCTTCCTATTGCAGATGTGGTTCAATAATTAGATTTTTGAGACACCGCGAGACAAGGAACTGGAAACAAGTTATTTCCGCTTTTACGCTCGAAACCTTTTTTCCCGAGGC
>NW_003303738.1:1525062-1528930 GCF_000142945.1 Phytophthora infestans T30-4 | reverse complement strand
CCCAAGCGATCGCGGACAAAGGTATCCAATTTATCCTTGCCGACGAAGAAAGCAATATGGATATCGATGACATCGAAAAAAGCTTCGAGCTAAAGCGGAATAACTTGTTTCAGTACATGTTTGCGGTGTCTCAAAACTATTATTGAACCCATCTGCATATGAAGCCCACTGAAGGAGGGGTTTATGGCATTACATATCCCGGGCTCATAATAGTATATCTTTGATCGAGGAGCTAGTGTTTCCTAATAGTAGCTGCTATCTTACTATTACTAAACGACCACCATTCTGTAACCATCACAGTTAAGTACGCATATTATTATTATTGCACGAGAGAAATACCGGGGTGGAATAGGATCATCAGGGACCAAAACTGAATGATTATAGGAACTACCTCGCCGTTAATGACGAATTATCGTGTTGTTTTCCACTGAAAGCTCGGGGATGTAAGGGCGCCATCGAATATCCGCGACACGCTCTCTAGGTTTCCTACAAGCTTGAGCAACGGGGTCAGCAAGTCTGCCACGTTGGTTATGCAGGTCACCCGTCCAAACGTTGGATCCCACTCGAAACACGTCCACCCTCGCATTTGAATCCGCTGGCCCACTAATATCTTCGCGAGTGGCGAGTCGTCCATGTCGATGCACAAGTGGGGGAACACGCTGCGTAAAGTGCGCTCCTGGATGGTAATGCTTGTTGTAGATGTGGCAAGCAGGGAGTCTGCGGCTCCCTTCTTGATCTCGTCAAGCTCTACTAAGACGTCTTCGAATCGGAGCGACACGCACATCCAATGCTTAATCAGTGCATCAACGCCTTGTTCCGCGTTAAATAACACGTCTGGCAGCATGGCCTCTCGCACACAGCTTAGTTGGTCATTGTACTGTGTGTTCTGTGTGGAACGTGACGGTGTCCGCACCACGTTCCGAAGTCCATAGCGAAAGAGTCGAAAGTACTCGACCACAAAGTACCAGACGTTTTCCTTGGTCGGAATGGACGCAGCGATATCAGAGCGATGTCGTTTCAGCTGGTTGATTTCATCACGTAAATGATCCGTTTCTATCTCGAGATTCGTGGTTAAGGCAATCTGCTTATGCCTGTAACGTCTCTGGTTGTTGCGACGGCACTCGCGCTGCAATGCTTGTTTTGACGCCGCAATAGCGGTTTGCTTGCGGCTAGAAAACTGGTCCTGGGCCTCAAAATAGATCCCTTCAGGACGCCACCTTGACTGTCCACTCGTTTCGTTTAAACGCGAAGGAGGGCGGACATCTAGTGACAACAGCGGTTCAGTGAAGGATTCTTCTGTTATTGAGTCGTAGCACGGCATTGACATCGTCTGGATTGTTGAGTGTCTGGGTTGTGATGTCAATGTGAATACAGAAATGGGTGTGAATCTGTCATAGCTCTTGAGTTCTAGTCATTTCTCATGAGTGTGTGGCAATCACTTACACGAGACAAAGATTTCGCTCGGTAGGTTCGTTGACCAGCACTGGTGGTCATACTGGACCGTTTATATTTATTATGCCACTTGGGGGATGGACGTTGCCATATGGAAGCATATTGCAACAGGACCTGTTACAGACCTGTGAGCACCCAGTAAATTGTAAGCTATTACTACGGTAAGTGGCAGGCGTAGCTGCTGACTGTCAGACTGACATCTACTGGCCTACCTACTCGGTGCCTAGACGTCGACGATGTTATTGGTCGAAACTATGTGAGAGAAACCTGTCATTTTTCAGCTTTGCTAGCTGTCATATTTACCATGAGCATTGCTAAAAAGATCCTCACGGATCTTGGCAAGCCACTAAGATCTACTCCGCGCCCAGCGTACCGTTCATTTTGTACCCATTCAGCGCCAATAAAGTACAGCCAGATTGATTTGGCGCCAAACTTGTGCACCTTGTTCCGATGACCGCTTGGTAGATGCCCAGTCAGCATAAACCACGCGGTCATCGGGACATCGACCAAATGACAGGTAGCACTCCTATGCACGAAACCAGCGCGGAGCAGTAACTGCTGTCTGGGCACTGCAGATTCTGCCAATCCCTGCTTGCTGTAGCGCGACGTGTGCATCGAAGGTATATCTGAGGTCTTGTACCAATACGCCAGATTTGGTGAGATTGATCCACGAACAGCAGCCACCTTAATTCGAAAGAGTGACTCATCAGTGGGTGTCGATTTACGTTTAGAAATGTTCTAGACGTCGAGGTGTAAATCTTCGAATACACCAGACGTTGACAGCTTTAGCTACTGGTACCAAAGGTTCAACCTTAGGTTGTTACTACCAACTTCGTAGGCACCGAGTAGGTGCCAGCGGCTACACCTGCCACTTATTAACAGTAATACTTAGATTTTCGGATAGAAAGCAACGCTTATGTACACCTGTCGGGTGTTCTGAAAAATTCCTGAAAAGCCTTCTGTTTCGAACTTTTATGAGCGGCAGCGCCGCTATTATAGTTTAGAGGTGACCGATTTAAAAAAATAGCCGTACTAATCTGAGTTTCTCCCATCGAATCAAAAGTATATTCTGTCGGCGAACCATTAATAACGCATGCGTCCAAGTGACTCTTACAGTCAGCGCAGTCCCTATTACAGACAATTCTCTTTGTAAGTGATACAGTTGGAAAACCACTTTTATCACTTTCCGGAGGATTCACTTTACCATACATGGACACCACTGCCTTCACGGCTGCTGCTGCATTGGCCTTCAATGAACACCAAGCCCTTTAATGAAGCGCAGGACTTTAGAAATTCCCGCGCCCGTCTTTGTAAACTGCTGGAAGCACGCGGGTCTTCTGGACTACCACAGTTGTGAATATGAAAGTTTTGAAGAGGCGACCATCGTTCCATGGTGATGTCGCACTTGCCCCAAAAGACCTGATGGCTATCGCAGAGCATCTATACACGCCAGAAGATAAGCCGTACTTATTCGGACGTAGTTCACTACATGTAAACGAGTTTTTCCAATGCTTTTTTTAAAACCTCTTGATAGTAACAATTATTGATGTGGTCACTAAATACAATCTGGAGTCTAGAGTATTTTTGACTTAACACCTTGCAGCATTGAAAGCAACCCCTCAGTTTAGCACAAAACAAAGGAAAAAGATTATGGAATCGGACAAATTCTGGTCGCTACACCATTAAATCATACTTTTGAGTGGGGGAGGAATCGTTAGCGGAGGGATTCTGAGTGGGTATGAATAATGATAGGATGGATAATCACATCAATTAGCACTCACGGTTAGAGATGCCCAAGCAAGTTGTCAGTGCCTATGTCCATACTGTTGACAAGGTCTCAATGTCATTGAGTGACACAGCTACGTGTCGTCAGCCATGCTTAGATTGTTCTGCAGCGGTACATGATTAGTATCGTGTCTGGAGTAGCTAATAGAGCATGACGCAATAAAGCTATCGTACTGTGTCGTGTCACGACTGTACGCACGACCCGTTTGCGTTCGTTAGCTGTTATATCCACTCAAACGCAGAGAATTACAGCGCGGCGAAGGGATGTAGCATAGCGTTTTCATTAGAAACGACGGGATCTGCTGTAAAATACGCATCGCAAGTACGAACACGATCCGTCGTCACCTTGACATTGCTCTCCGCTAGCAGTTTATGCGCTGCCCGACTTTTGCTAAGTTCATTTTAGGATTAAGTGCGCAGCTAAAGTACGCACGTCCGCTCAATCGAGAGCGCTCAGGAAAAGCGGCCTATACATAAAAATTTTTGGGAACCGTTGGAGGCCAGGATTATAGTTCTGGAAACATACATGATTTAAGTCCTGGATCCATACAGGACTGAAAAAGAAATTTCCTTCCATTCTCGGCTATTTCCGATCAAGATAAATTACGCGATTGTCTTCATTTTGATTTCT
>NW_003303738.1:1473434-1524730 GCF_000142945.1 Phytophthora infestans T30-4 | reverse complement strand
TGTACTGCACGCGAGCTATGCAAGTACTGCCTGTAAAAGAAACTATGCCACGCTCAGAGAGAAACAGGCGGTTGCTAAAGACCAAGAAAGGGGAGAATTCATCTCAGCTGGTTCCCGAGGAAGCTGATCCCTACCAGCGGACGTACATCTGTTCACACGCGTGGAGGAAACGCAAGTCGCGCAGTGAAGGTAGCTGGCCTCGCCAGCACATCCGGTTGACAGATTGCCCCTTTCGCTTCGTCGTCCAGTGGAATATGGCGAAAGGTGCGTTGATCGTGAAAAATGACTGTTTCACACACAACCATCCTGTTTCACCAGCGGCATTTGCAACGTACCCTCCGTCTCGTGGCCTTACCGACCCGATTGTGACCGCGCGTGTCGATGGGATGTTGGCGGTTGGTGCCAAAAGGTCCCGCATTTATGATTTCCTTTTGGAACATGACCAGAACATTATTCAAGTCGACGTTGACGACCTAGTGCGGATTCACGCGTCCTCCGCCAGTAACGCGGACGATAACGAGAGCACGGCTCTGAAAATAGCAGCGTTCGCTGCTGCGCATCCCGAAAACGTATCTACGATATCTGAGACAGATGCTGGTGAAACAGGGGTGATTTCTCAATCCACGGCTCATATGCGCCGCATTTACGGGAGGTTTAGCGAGGTCCTTTTGCTTAACTGCAGTCATAAGACCAACAGGTAGCTCATATTGTATAATATTGTATTGTACTAAATTAATCCTGTATTTAACATGAATTTTTCCATGATTCGTTTGTAGGTACAATTATTAACTGCTTACCTTCATGGGATGAATGAATTTGGGGAGGGTGCTGTAGTGCAACAATCTGATTGAAGCCAACGGTGATTGGCACATGGACATAGCCATTGCTCTCATCCAACTCGCATTAAGAAGCTGAGGGTTATTGTCGTTGACAAGGATCTCAACGAAATCCGCGTTCTTGAAGAGCACTTCCCTGAGGCTCGAGTAATTATCTGCCATTTTCACGTCATCAAATACTTGAAGGAAAAGCGATCCAAGCCAGAGTATGGTAAGATTTCGTCGGAAGATGCTTCGAATATCGACGCTACGATTCATAAGATGGTTTAGGCGCAGTATGAAGAGCAGTACAAGGAGGCAAATGAATCGCTACGTGGAATTTGGGCTCGAACAGGAATATGTGGATTCTATGACTACTTTAAAAGAACTGGGATGCTTCTTAAGAACGTTGGGTTTCGTATTTACGATCCAAGCTCCCGCATTTCAAGAACCACACTAACAACCGTCCGGAGAGCTTCTTCGGGAAGTTAAAGGATGCGGTGAACGGATCTATGAGCATGGCCATGTGCATCATGGCCATTATAGCTTACGATCGCAGAGTGCAGAACGAGTACGAGTCTCGAATTGGTCGCTTCGTGAACTCCAACTATGATGAGGAAATGACGAATGTGCTCCGCCTCACTACGCATTACGTTGCACAGCAAATTGAGCAGTAGTACGCTACGGCTGTTGAAAAAACTGCTTTGTACAAATACAGTGACGATTCTGATGTTACCGGGGATATTCTAGTCAGTGGGAAGTTTTCTGAGCATCGATTGCGGATCTCTGACTGGAAATGTGACTGCGAGTTTTCTATTTCAATGAGTCTACCCTGCCGACATGATATAGCTTACCGGAGGCACGTTGGAGTGTCTGGATCGGTCATTCCTTGGGGATGCATTGACGAAGGTAAGTGTCATGAATTATCATGATTATAATCATGGATACTAATCCTGTAATCATGAATGTTTAATTGTACGTTCAGATGGACAGCTCCAAATCGCCCGCTGAAGCAGGTTAAGCACTGCATACGAGAAGTTCTCGTGTACCGGCTCAGAATCGACTCGGAAGAAGATGCGGACGCAGTCTGATCGGTACCGCGAAGCCGTGAGAGCTACCCATCTCATTGCAAGTGAAATGGCGGATATTCAAGACGAAGAAAAGTTTGATGAAATGCTGAGCTTTGTGTTATCGCAGTGGAGAAACGTTCGTCAACGAAGGATGAAAAAGAGTCCTGACGGTGGTAATGTGGCAGATGAGCACACACCTGGAGGCGAAGAAAATGCAAACGAAGCTGCTGCTAGGCTCGAGTTTGATATCAGCTCGAGCGAAAATGAAGATGATCAACAGGCCTACAATCAAGTTATCATCCGCTCGAATCCTAAAGCAAAGAAGGTCGGAGCACCGCGGAAACTGAAGAAGAAAACAGTATATGGAGAGAAAGAAGGACGGAAGTGGTTTGAGGCAGCAGAATCTGGTCGAAAAATCGCAGGGGAGAAGACTTTAATCGATTTATTGATTTTTTTAGATCGGGACAAGCCATGACTCATGGAAACGCAGAAGCGTCTATTAGGAGTGATTGTGAGGCACAGTGAGTTCGACAAGAAGAAGCCAAAGATGAAGATAAGCAAGAATCCTGTACTCGTTCAGGATCCGTTTTACCTCCTCCCGTCCAAGATTCTAGATGCATGTGTGAAAGTTCTGCCGTTGTCGAGCACGAAAGCCACTGCTATATCGCTGGACGGATCGCAACCTTATCAGTCGCAAAGTGCTGAAGATAAGGTTACCCCGCAGTCTGTTGAAACGGTTCTCATAAAGGACGTGAGCCAGTTCTCAAGGAAACAGATTGAGACCTTCAAGCGTGTCCGTAATCTGAAGGAGCTCGTTGAATTGAGGCTGGATACGTACGAATGGATGATGAAGATTGGATCCCTGCCCTACCAGCAGAACATCACGCACTAGCAAAGGAGATAGCAGAAAAGGTGAAGAGCACGTATACCGTACCAACGGATCCAAGGACTCCCAGGTGTCGCTGACTTCCAGTATTGTATGCTCTATCGCATTACACCACCATCATGGCTCTCAGATGCCTCCATCCGAGCATTGTGTCTGCGTCTCTGCCAAGATTACCCAGCGTGTCGCTTCGCCGGTTTTCAGTCTGCTGTCCCGAAAACGAAACGAACGCGAAGTGCAGAGAAGAATATTTTGATCGATGCTGTCCGTGACTGTGTCCTGCAGCACGCCGAAGATGAAGGCGTGGAGTCGGTGCCCGTTCCTTTGAGCTTTGGTAACCTACATTGGTGTTGTGTTGTTGTCAAAGTGGCTGCTAAGAGGATTTTCTACTATGACCCGCTTAATCAAGCGTCGTATATGAACGCGTCAAAGGAAGTTGCCGTCAGTTTGAAGATCGCAGGCCTCAATGACTTTGACGTCATTCCAATGAACAACCCCATCCAGTTCGACGGCTTCAGCTGCGGCGTCTTCGTTTGCTGGATATTCATCCGCCAAATAACCTGTGTGCCCCCACAGGATATGAGCGACGCTTCGCTTTCAAGGCGCCGGTTCGAACTGTTCTGTTACCTGCTTACAGGTCAACTACTTCCAGCGGAGGCTGCTGCAACTGCTTTGCCGGAGGAAAAAGCTCCTGTTCCAGGGAGTGTGGACAATGATATGGACGAAGAAGAGGTGGCCTCAACCCAAGTTGCTGAGAAGTGAGTGTCATATGGTGCCTTTCAGTCTAACATTCAGTACATGCAGCGTTGCCGTAAGATTTGTGTTGAAATGCCATAAGTCTTCAATACAGGATTTTTACATGGACTAAAACAAGTATAATCCTGGCCAATGGGGTAATTATTGCATGACAATACTTCCACATGATTAAATCATGGCTTGAACCAGGATTATTCTTGCAAGGTTGAGAGCCACACGTTACAAATCTTTCCGCGTCCTCAACGAATCTTCTCAAACCTGCCGCGTCCTCGACGAATCTTTCCCATATGACAACTTAATTAAATGCGATTTTACATACAGGATTAATCCTGACCTAAATCATGCACGTTTCCATAGTTATAATCCTGGCCTCCAACAGCCGCCAATTTTTTAGCGACTGTCATATTTTTCGTGTACACACTCAGGATTCATCTTCTTGGCGCTCAGGATTAATTCGCACCCAAATCAACCTGCATTATTATAAAACAAAGTATATACTGTGCATTTCAGTTTTTTCGTCCTTTCCACCTAGTCTGATGCTCGAATTTTAATAAACAAAGGTCGTTTTATTAAATCGAGGTGTCTGTAAAAACTACAATCGATCTGGCTAATAAATTGAGCCACGGCAACCAAACGGGATCCATATCCACATCGATATCCCGTAAATCGACCCTTTTTGCCGTTTTGAAATGGTAATTCGATCACAGATAAAACTAATCGATGTCTACCTCTTCCCATCTCATTTTTAGCGTGGTTTTATGCCCCGACCACGCTCGATTTAGGTTATCAAACGGATGAACATCCCATCTGTACAGCACAATACGTGTATTTTTAAAGGATGTTTATCACCAGGGACCACAATAAGAGATCAGTTTATCAGCAAGGACCACAAACGCAGCGATTGGCAGTTAATGTAGAATCAATATGAGAAAGGTAGATCGCAAAACCTTGTCTCCGATTCTGTGGGTGCCGATCACCACGCCGCCGATAGCACCGAGAGACTTGGCAGTGCGCGGTGTAGTAGCAATACCCAGGGCTCTTTAAACCGATGGAGGTGTGCTGGGTGTTCGGTGCCAAGAGGTGAAGTAGATGAAGCCGTTCGCAGAGGTACGTACGCATTTAATTCCGTTCAATTCATTGTGCATGCTAAATGCTGTTTTGTATATCCGCTATTGCGATGGAGGGCATGGTACGAGGACGTCGAGTTGTTTTACAAGGTATTCAATGCTATTGGCCATGCTGATTGCCCACCTCTTACACTACTCCGTCTTGTAAAACGCTCCTCAGAATTATCAAAGCTGATAAATCCAACATGTTGGCAGCTTCTGCCTTACAAAATTTGAATTTGGAAGTTTGAAAGGTACTTAAAGGCTTATTTCCAATACGGTTCGTTCTTCTAGCATTGAAGAAAGGAATCACTGCAGATGTCTTACTATCCACTGCAGCTTCGTATCCGCTACGAATTACTCAGATTGCGAACGGACAGCTACCTACAAGATATGTTCCGGGCTTGATAGGGACGCCAGCTTCCTCGCGTTCCTGGTTGACATTCGTGCATCTCTTGGCATTGTGCCCAGTCTCACCACATTGGCCACAGCGGTATTGCTGACACAATTTCACCGTTGCTGCACTCAGTTGCGAAGCAAAAAACGCGTCGAATGCAGGACCATCATCTTCTGCATCGATTGCCTCGTCACCCCTACCATCTCTTGCTGCTGTAACTCGTTCAATTTCTGCGGAGGCAGTAGGCGCAGCATTTAACCTAGATGTCAATCTCTTCCGATTCCCTCTTCCCTTGTTTAGTTTCCGTTTGGATTCGCTACTTCGGTCTGTCTTTTGAGCTGTTCTCTGAAGCGACTGACCGGCCTGTCGATAGTACGGTGGAGATCAAAGCGCTTGGCTAACTTCATATGCAGAACCACTAGGCATGTGAATTGACAGGGTGGACATCGCCGGATGCAAGTTGGTTACCAAATACGCGCTATGGAAATACTGTTGGGGTCTGTGCAGCAAAGGTGTCGCCTTGCTCTCGAAGCTATTCGAAAAAATAACAGCTATAATATGGCGGCACCGGATCTTAAGCTGCTCCGACACAACACACCTCGAACAGTGTCTAGACGCCATGTTGATCTCATACAGCAAACGCATCGAAGGCCAAAAAGGTTGGTGTTGCAGCAGGCATCACAGTGAGTTTGCCTACGTAGCTTGCTCTTGCTTCATGAGCTTCATTGCATGTGGTGTTAAGTCACACCCATCTGCCTTCCATTCTGCAAATAGTGCAAAACGCTTGGTGCACACAGCGATCGGCCGAAAACAAAATGCACGTAAGGACTCGTATACACGGTGCGTCCGAGCACCACCCCAAAGTAAGCCGTTATTATTGCCCTCCACGCTGCTTGTTGTTCGAACACCGAAGAGTGATAAACTTCGCCATACGCTTCGATACCGGTCCTTGAATTATGCAGCCAGTTCTGATCAGCTTAGGACATTTTCATGCTGACCCAGCTTGTAGGGTGTATTCTGTGCAGGTAGCTCCAAACAAATTTGTGTACAGTCTTATCTCCGACTACTTTACTGATTGGGTCAGTGTAACTTGCCTCGATGTGAGCAATCGATTCATCAAACGTCATTGTTGACGTCGGACTTACTCATATTCAATTCCCTAAATTTGTCCATTGTGTTGAAGCGTAAATGAACACACAAAAAACTTCAGATGCAAGTTAATTCCCCACTGCGCCAAGACCAGTTGCGCGCCTAACTGCTTGCCTCTGTCCGTGAAGGTGGCGCGGTCGTCAAGGTGGATACCAGCAACTTTACAATTAGTAAAGAACCAACCAAATTTGTCTATAGTTTCCTTGTGAACGTAGGCAACAGCGACAGGAATGTTTCTCTTATCTCCATCCTTTCCAATACTCGACAAACACACTCCATTATACTGTAGGTGCTTCATGTGGGTTCCGTCCACCTCCCAAACCGGCAACATTATATCTTGTATGCGCATGATGCTGCCAATAGACAGAAATAAGCGGTAGAATTGGTTTTGGGAGTCCAATTGAAAGTGGCGACGATATCATCGTGAGGCCTGAATACCCCGACGACACACTTGAGGCCGATGAAGACGTTGCTCTACTGGACGACGCATTTGTCGAGGCGTTAGGTGGCAAATTAACACTGGAGTCGGTCGACATAGCCGCGCTCCGGAGCTTTGAGTGGAGTCCTCCTTCGTCCATCTTTGAAGCTGACAGTGGAGGGTACCCTCGCCTGTCGACGGACGTCGCCGTACCGATCAGAGAGCTACAGGACATTGCGGATTCTCCCTTGCTGCTTCTATTTTACTTCCTACCAAAATCACTGTGGGCTATCATCTTAAGGAGACAAATCGCTACAAGAAGCCGACAGTACACGCCAGTGCTAAGCGAATCCGACAGAAGCAAAGGAAACGCACTGTACCAGCCCCCAAGACTGTTAAGCAGATTGAAAGGCGATTGCGCGTCGAGGCTGCGTACGAAACTCATGAGATACTCCACTTCATTGGGCTCTTAGTGGCAAGAATGCTGAACCCAATGACGCGTCGCTTTTCTCGGCACTGGTCAATGACCGAAGACGGTGCAATACCTGCCGGAAACTTTGGCAAGTTCATGGCTCGAAACCGCTGCACGTCAATTCTTCGAGACTTCCATGTCGTGAACAACGAAGCCCCACGGATTCGAGACAAATTGTGGAAGTTACGGTCTGCTGTCGACACGTTGCAAACTCGGTTTCGATCTGGTTGGTCACTCGGCAGTAAGTTCTCGTTTGACGAAGGCGTACTACCAGCCACGTCCAAGCGCAACACCACGCGGATGTTTATGCCCGACAAGCCCCATCGATACGGAACCAAGTTGTTTATGGCTTGCGATTCTGTGAGTGCATACTGCCACCAGTAAGTTTGTTTCGTTTAATAATTATGTCGTAACTTACGGCTTGAATTGTAATACGATAGTTTATTACGTCGTAACTTACTACTATAGATTCGAGGTGTACGTCGGAAAGCGTGAGACCGAGGATGGTGATCAGCAAGCAGTCGACGACAAGACGGGGGCTGCTGTAGTTATTCGAAACATGAAAGCCGTTCTGGGAGATCGCTCACAAGGGTTTCGATTGGTAGTGATCGATCGATTTTACTCGTCTATCCCACTGGCCATTCAGCTTCTATCGATGGGTATCTACGTGGTGGGAACGATCATGGTCAACAGACTGGGGTTCGACAAGCAAGTTATTGAGAAGCGTAAAACACGTCCTCGAGCGATTGAGCGTGGTACTTTTGCGTTCTCTCGCTCCACTGCTATACCGACCATGATAGCTTGCCACTGGTGGGACCGAAAGCCGGTCCACCACCTGGCCACGGGTCCGGTCATGGTAGAGGACTCTATTCGTCGCAACGTCAAGATGGTCGGGCCGTCTTGCGTCAAATGTCAAAAGTTAGTTACTGATTACCAACGTTGGATGGGCGGAGTTGATGTACATGATCAACTTCGCCTGCAGTCCTATTCAATCCAAACGGCTTTCCGTTTCAGGAAGTATTACAAGTCACTGTTCATGGGTTTCATGGACATGGCACTCGTCAATGCGTATCTCACGCACAAGGAAACGTCCCGGATCAAGAGGCTGGTACCAAAAGATCGTGGAGAATGGTATCTTCTTCTTCATAAGCAATTGATGCAACTCAAAGCCGACGACTTCATTGAAGCTACTGCTCCTACACCTTCTCCTATGGCTCGCTCTCGCAAGCGCCGCCGACTAGACGGTCACAAACATATCCAGTTCGACGACTGGGTCACCGTTTCAGGCACCCAAAAGCGCCGGCAACGCTCTTGCAAAGTATGCGCTCTTCTACGAGGCGATCGAAAAAAATCCTTTCAAACGACCTATTATTGTGAGGATTGCTCACACGCAGACGCAAAGTGCTTCCTCTGCCCCAAATCGCGCCATAGCTACGGAGGCGTGCGCAAAACATGCTATCAGATTTGACACGAAGACTATGACAGTGGGGCTTCCATCCCAGCATCGCTCGGCAAGCGAGTCGTCTTGCGACGATCAGCCAAGGCAGGTACTCGAAAACCAACTCGGCGTGAGCTGCTCTGTCAACAAGACGGCGAGGCCGACAATGGAGAGGATCAGCCAGCTCAGCAATCGGCAATCGTTTGAATGCGTTTGGACAGCACTTAGTTTATGTAAATGTAGCTCTTTCTCTGTTGTACGAGGATCTCTACGGATGTGTAAATAGGCATCTGCTTCGACAAAAACAATACTTGAACGTCGTAAGTTATGGCTTTTCGTGATTCGACGTGCTCATAATGTCGTAACTCATACGACGTAGCTCAGAATATCCTCTGACAGTTTATAGCGGGAATCCAGTGCGGAAAAGACACATCCATACAAATAAATATACTAAAATAAAGTCGTAACTTACGACGTATAATAGGCGGGGTAAATTAACATACCTCTGTGGGATTCAGAGGCCGTTTTAGCGATTTATTAGATAGCGCTGTCGGATATTACTAATCGACCTGAAAAAGGTCATGTTATGTTCATGAACCCCACACAATCCACAGCCAACGTAAGGTCTAATGTCGCCAAATGAAAGCCCATGATACGAACACCGCAGTAACGGTGTCCATGACAGCCAACTTTTGCTTGGCACATCAGGCGCCCATGAGTCTGCACCACCCTCTAGTCCTTCTTCTTCGTATTTCTAGGAGTAGTCCGTGGGGGTCAGACCACGACACGTTGACTACCCCTATGAACTTTCCCTTGTAATACACTTACTCACCTCCGTGTTCATGATAAAGTTCTTTAGGAACGGGCCTCGAGTTCATAAAAGGATTTGTCATCTTGAGCTGCCAGGTTGAACTACTCGGGTTTTTGCACGCCGGCACGCAGAAGGGTGTCGAGGAAAGCTTCCTGGACTACCTTCGTCAGCAGTTTGTGCAGCTTGTCGCCATACACGAGCTTTACGTCGAACTGAAAGTGTGCGCTATCCAACTGGACGAAGCCATCGACAGCGGAGCCGCGCGCGCCACGTAAGACTTAAGAAGGGTCGTGTTCTTATTGGCGACAACGTACATGCCCTGCCCTGCATAAAGACCAAAACGTGCCAACGTTACCAATGCATAAATGGCATGATCGACGACGTTCAACATAGTCGTGTCATTGGACTCCGTGATGGTTTCGGAGATAGGTACGTCCCGTATTCCTTGGGAGCCTTGGCCAAGTCGTTCTTGACACGATCTTTATGGGACGTAAAAATGTCAGATAGAACTAGCACACAAACGATCTCCTTGGCACGCGCACGGTAGGTCAACGACCTCCTTTTCTTTTTCTTGTTTAATTTTTGGCCTTTTTGGCTGTTTTTCCGGTCTTAGCGGATTCAAATTCTTGCTTGGGGATCATCCTCCATCCTTGATTTTTCCTCGGCTTAGGAGGGGGGGGGTCCTCTTTGAATTATTGGGTCCTCTGCTCCCGCTTTGACACCAGCGTCTTACGCTTTCTCCTTTTCGGGGGAACGAAGCAGCTTGTAATACATGCTTATAATGCCACAATTCGAGTGCATCCAAAATAGACAAGGTGCTATTTGCAATTTCCTGAGAATGATCCAATACACCGTTCACACTAATTAGTCGTAGTTCGCAATTTTGCACTTTAGCGACATAACAAATTAAGAATATTTGACAAATATGATCAAATCTTAGAAAAAAAACGGTTTTGAGCAGGATAGCCGAAATCCCATTATATAGGGCTTCGGTCTGTACACCACTGTTAGTCAGGGTATGACAAATTAGTGTGAACGGTGTAATAGGCTAAGGATTTCATTCCCAAGCTTGGGGTTGCATGTGTTTTCTTGGCGCACCAGTTGGGAACGGGTCTTACTGGTCCTTTTTCGGTAGAGATGAAAACCCGAATGTTAACCGTCACCGAATCGACATGAACTCACGGTTGTTAAATATTATAACCGGCGCGGCCCACGACTCGAGGAACTAGGACTCTAGCTTTGTTGTTTGAGTCAGTGGACAAGGATGGAGCGTCGATACAGCTAACGGTTCTAGTGTGTAAATCGTGCAGTATTCGATTTTGTTTCTGTCTTCGCCATTTTATCCATACATAAGCTGCTAGACGAGAATATTGGTTCTACAGCTAGAGCGGTCGAACACGCCTCCTATCACCAAATGGCCCCTTACCCCTTGTATTGTCGAATCGTCATGAGCTCACCAAACAAGACTACGGAAGATTCTTCTGAGTGGACGGTGTAGTTGATACATATGCACCGTAGACGGAGATTTCGCTGGTACCTTCTTGGACGCAACAGGCTGGTGCGTACTTAGACCGGCAGCTTCTGGTGCTGCGACCTCTACGGACGTACGCACGTGTATTCATTTCGCGCCAACTCAACTTAATATTCAACGCCAACTTGAGGGCAGCAAGGATGCTACGGACGCCGCAGCTTTTACAGAGTTAGTGGTTCACTCGACCCAACAGGACACGTTCGAGCTAGCTAGACTTATGCAGGAGCTACTTCTCGATAGCCATTAGACATGAATCGATTGTGCGTATTGGCAGTTATTTTTGCTCACCTACCATGCAGTTTTAGAGATCTCATTTTCGATTATGTTACTAACTTACTGTAAGTTGTTTTGAGGAGTGTGATTTACCTATCCAGCAAACGAGCGGGTTATCTGGTCAAAGAATGTTTGTGTATGCTACGACTCGGGTTAATGGTAACTCCAAAATCGGTGAAGTTAATATTGTGAAAATATCACCTGTAGACCAGTTAATATAAAAAATATCACCTAATATTTTCTTTTGAGACAATATGATATTATTAAATATCAACTTAATATTAGTTAATACGATATTATATTTTTCAATGATTGCGTAATCGGGCTACATTAACTAATCAGATGTCGTTAACGCTCGACTAGCTGAAGTATTACTAATCAACCGTGAGTACCGGGACAATTGTGAGTGACGGCAAGGTTGGCGTTGTGTGTTGGCACTGCTGAGCGCATTAATCTAGCGCCACAGGCAGCAGGTTTATTAGACGCACGATGTCGACGAGGAGATCGGAAGAGAACAAGAACAAATGTCTTGATTTCGCTCTATCAACGTTAAACAGCTGCAAGCGTTTGCAGTTTTCCATCTCGATCGCCTTTGTCTGTGTCACAGTGAAATACTAGAGCAAATACTCGTCAGTCTTAAAGCCTACTGCTTTTCTAGAACCTGATCGAAAAAGTTATTTGGCTCCGCTCGGTTCACAGAGGTAAGCTGGCAAGAAACGTACTTAAGTGGGAAAATATCATAAAATATCATGTAGTATCTAATATTTTTCAGTTCAATATAAAAATATTATGTTAGCTTTTGCAAAAATGAGTTACTATTAATATTTAATATCGAAAATAGTACTATTACTATCAAAAATATCATATGATATTTGGTTACCATCTAAAGATGGGCAGATTGCGTAATCGCTCCGTGCGTTACAAATTTTGTCTAGACATAAATTCATGGCCATTTTGGCATTACTACGTGCAATCTACTCCTACATTTACAAGTTTCACTTCACATACCGATACTGGATCCCGAGCACACAGCCGAAGCTTTACTTCAAATTTCACGACGGCATTGCCGATTTTTCTTGCCATTGCTTTCAGACGACGAACGAGCCATTCTCCACACGGTGAAAACTCTGAATTTTTACATCGCTATCAAGGTGTCCAGGTTTGTAGGAGCTGTTGTCCTACTGGTTGTAATGTTGTCACCTGTTTTGGTTGTCTCTAATAAATGGTGCTTCGAATCTTAAAAACAGATTGCGCTCAGACAATATACTACTTAAGAAGATCACAACGAGGGTCGAAACTCTAAGCGAAAGCATTTAAAAACGACAATTAGAATAGATCCACTGAAGGGGATTAAATTATCGTAGTAACTGAGCTGTGGCTACCAGGAGCAGCGCTAACTACGCGGGGCATGTTTAGGTTGTGCTGGTACTGCATTTCGTACTAACTCGTCGAATTTATAAATATGCAAACGAAACGATGCTTAGAAGAGGTAGCGATGGGTGGTGTGTAATAGAAATACGAATTCAATTATTTGTCGCACACGGGCATATTTTGGTGAACCCGTTCACCGTTTGTCGACATTGTCGAGATAAATCGGAAATGCGGTGTCCGGGCCACTAAGCTGCTAAAGAGTCGAAGCCTAAGGACAGCTAACTGACAACAGTTTTTTAGACCTTGATGTTGCGCTTTCCAGCTTCAGTGATCAGTTGTGTCGAGTTAATCAAACTAACAGACAGAATGCGAACTTGCTGCTGCTAGTTGACTAAACCCCAACAAATTCAAAGCCCATACAGACTTAATTGCCATCCCAAAAAAGGTGTAAAAGCTGGCTACTCCATTTTAATTAAACGCTCCAGCTCTGTACTGAGATTAAAATCGTCACTGTCAATGGCTCAGAGACTACGTGATCACACGTGCACCTGAACCACCAACTCGCCTTGCGCGTGGTTGGTCTTCAGCTTCTTGTACGCATCCAGAGCCGTCTCAAACGGATAAACTGAGTCGACCACAGGTCTCGCCTTCCCATCTTCGACGTACTTCGTAATCACCTCCAGCGCTTTCGCCGAATTGTCGACAGCGCTGACTAATCCGATGAGCTGCGCGCCGAATTCGGATTCCTTCACGGGCTCCGGCATTGGCAGCAAGGTAATGAACCTTCTTCTTCAGCACCAACTGCGCGCCGTCGTTCCAAGACGAGGGCTCCACGCCACAATCGTACAGCACATCCACCAAGTGCCGTGCAAGGACGTCTGTCCACTTGTCCTTCGTGTAGTCGATGACCTGGTCAGCACCCATCGACTTGACAAGCTCCACGTTTCGAGTGCTCGTGGTCGTGATCACACGAGCTCCAATGTTGTGGGCGAATTGGATGGCGAACATCCCCACAGCAGTACTGCCGCCCAAAATGAGCACAGCATCATCTTTCTTGAGCTCTGCGTGAGTCGTCATGCCAGCGTAGGCCGTTAAGGCCGCTGTCGGTAGAGCCGCGGCTTGGTTGAAGTTCAAGTTGCTAGGCTTCAATGCCGCGAAACCTTCGTCCACAACCAAGTACTCAGCCAAAGTTCCCATGTCATTCAATGGAGTCGAGGCGTACACTGCGGCGCCAATCTTCACGCGCTTGACGTCACTACCGACCTCCACCACCTCACCGGAGACGTCGAAGCCAACGTTGAAGGGTTCATCGACCGACGGGGCCTTCCCGAAGAACATTTGGCCCATAAACTCAGCCAACTTGTAGTCGATAGGGTTCACCGCAGCGCTGCGCACCTTGATACGGACTTGCTGGGCACTGAGGGTTCGTTGTGGCAGGCCGGCCTTGAGCTTGAGCTCCGTTTCGATCGGGCCGTACTTTTCGTATTGGTATGCGCGGTACGTAGATGGGAATGTCATTTAGAGCAAGAGGTTGAGTTCGGGTGTGCTAGTTTTTCTTTGGTGCTTGAGAGTAAAAAGCGAAGTGGTGACGGAACCAACGGCCAGATCAAAGGTCAAGAAGGATATGGCTGCATGCACTGGTCGTGTATTAACTTGAAGGTGATGACGGGCATGAATTGTGCATCTCCGCAATCGTTATTGACTCAACGTGATAACGGATGCCATGGGCTCCAACCTTGGAGGTGTCGGAAGGCTGTACGTAACCAGCGTCATCAGATGACGTATATTCAAACAGGTGTACATGTACATGTACATGTTGGTCAGCAGTTGTACCGATGTTTACCGACATTGATTATGTACATGGGTAGCACGGCTTTGATTAGGTACTTGTTAAGCCAAAACACACATCGCGTTGAAAGTTTAGATATTGTGGACGATAGACTATCCTTCGTCAAGAAGTTCCGGAAATGTAGCGTCAAATGATGTCTCTACTCACACAATCCGTGCACTGCTTTTTCATAAATCTTTACCAATCCATACCAGAGTCGCCATTGACGACAGAACTGATTCAGAAGACGCACTACCGGTTGTTCGTCAGAACCAAAGTGACCCACAAACTCGAACCCCATGCTGCCACTCACTTCAATTCCCTCTAAACCCCAGGAGACTGCCGACATCCTCGACATGAACGAACTGGCGACGATCCCCCACACGTATTCGGATCCCTTGGATGCAGTGAATACTGAGGAGTTCCTACACCTTGAATCAATTGATCTCCAATCCCCTAGCGACTGTCCAGTCGGCTACAATTGGCTTGATGCAGCCAACACCACACAAGGCGAAACACTTCGGAGGCAAAAAGAAGCGTTTCGACGTCGAAAGCAGCGCCAACGGCATAAAGAGGCGCGCAGAGGACTAGAAAACTACGATGTGGAGCTGAGGCAGAGGCTGAAAAGGCCTAAACACGCAATTGAATCCTCGGAAGGAAACAGTCGCGCAAGTATCCAGCTTTCCAATTATTATTGGAGAGATTGCGCGACTAAACTGCGTAAAGAGCGGCTCGCGGCGGAGGCGGAGCATGAATTCCTCGAAGCTGTGACGAATGCCCAGGCCGCGTACATTGACCACCTGACCAAGCTTCTACGGTGGCAGACAAGCACGAATCCGCA
This sequence comes from Phytophthora infestans T30-4, assembly GCF_000142945.1. Lineage (NCBI taxonomy): Eukaryota > Oomycota > Peronosporomycetes > Peronosporales > Peronosporaceae > Phytophthora > Phytophthora infestans. The sequence continues at coordinate 1,509,571 of NW_003303738.1, read as the reverse complement.
AGAAATCTGGATCAGTAAAATAGGTTAGTTGATCCTCGGGCAGAAAATGGACTTTACTAGTATTTCAGCTGTCTGATTAAACCATGCATTTTGTTCCTCAAGTATTTCTGCTTCTAGAAAAGGTATCTTTTAGAAAAAAAATTGCTTCAGTTCTAAGAAAAAACAAAGAATTTATTTTAAAGTGAACAATGCGCTATCAACTGTCCTCCCTCCTGGGTAACTACGTTTAGCCAAGTCTGTGGCTAACAACCATCCAGCATAAATGCGACTACACTGGAGAAGCTGCTTAGTCGCAAAAGTTTTTGCTGGGCATCCTGTCGTCAACCCGTTTTCTGGAATTAGAGCTCTCACCACTTCGGCACAATGTCGGAGCGAGCTGAACGTCTTTCAGGGCTGCAGAATGGTGCCGTGGGATCGATTGCCGGCATGGCCGAAGTGATGCTGCAGCAGCCGACCGTGGCCATTAAGAATGCGATGCAGCAGGGTCGTCCCATTACATGGACCGTTCCAGCGCTCTACCGTGGATTGGGCGTCTCGCTAGCCTCCATCGCGCCAATAAGTGCCATCCAGTTCGCCGCCAATGGGAGGCTGTTGCGCGGCTTGACGGCTCCGAAAGAGGCACCGTCAGACCGGACCAAATTGCTGTGCGCCACACTGTCCGGTCTCGCGTCGACGGGGCTTGTGGTCCGGCTGAGCTTATTATGACACTGCAGCAGAACAATGGCAAGATTTTTGGTGCGACAGTCAAGGAGGTTGCTCAACAACACGGCGTGGTGCGGCTACTGAGGGGGGTTACAGTCACGGCCGTCCGAGACTCCATGTGGTGCGCCGGGTACTTGGCGCTTGGTCCCGTGCTCACGCGCGAGATGCATACACTGAGACCCACCTCGTTTGGAGACGCAGACACTGCGACCGCAGCGCAGAAGGCATTGGCCTCGGTTGCCGGCTGCGTCACTGCCGGTCTCTTGTCGGTGGCGGCTACACAACCTCTAGACACCGTCAAGACCGTCATGCAAGGTGAAGCTATGATACTGCCCTCAGGTCGCGCACCCAGTACACTTGCCACGGTAGTCCGCATCTACCGCAAAGGAGGCTTGCTGTCCTTCTATCGGGGTATCTTGCCGAGAGGATATCGCTTGGCTGGTGCTGTATTGATCCTAAATCAGTCGCGCATCTGGCTGGAGGAAGTCTTCGAAGACCACGAGCTGCTCAAGTTCTAGACAAAATATACTGACGTTGACACAAAGAACTCGGAACTTACTCATCGAATAACAAGTGAACTAACCGAATATATTCGAAGCTGGGTTCGCTCGCGTGTTATCGTTTACCATGTGGTAAAGTCGATAGGCATCGCGGCTCGTAGCGCTCCGGGTCGATGGTACACGCCGTGCCGTCGATGCATTTGAAGAGCGTGTAGAACATGTAGCCTCCGCACTTTGCATTCAGCGGCAGCGCGTACTGCTTACACCAGAAAGTCGGACTGGAGTCGTCCACCTCACAGCGAAAACCGGGAACGCACTTCAGCTTTTTGTAACATTACCGTCGGGCATTGGTCCGACCCAGAAGCGCGAGTAATTGAAGCCCTCACCCCCACAAGCTTGCGCACCAGATACGTCCACGATTTGATCCCCGGACTTGACTATTCCAGCATCGTATGCCCCGTCTCCACTGAAGCTACCACGGGAAATGATTCGTTCGGCGGCATCTGCCGGGATACGGACAGCGCGACCGGCACTTTTGACGACCGCCGCGACTACAGATAACATCGTTAGCTTTAACCAGGACATTCTACCTGTGTTGCGAGTTTTATCGTACGCAGAAACCTTTGAGAAACAAAAAATACGCCATTTTTAGCTTTTGAATGGAGGGGGCGGGCTCTGAGGAATATAAGATTATTTTTATTTAATCCTGTTGTAATTACTCGGGGACGCATTGCGAGTACCAATCATTAACGTACTTGCATACAGCACCTGTGGTGCAGCTTGTCAGTCCGCTGTAGTTTGCACCGCCGCACTGACCCCACAGCTCTACACCAGATATTTTCTTAACCGGTTGGCACTGAAAATACCAAGGATTGACCTCCTCACACGAGTGGCCTGGTATACAAGACAACTTGGTCTGCCAAATCGGAGAGATCCCATCCGCAAAATATTTTGCGTAGTCAAAGCCGAGACCACCGCATTGCTCCCATGCTCCAACTTGGGAGAGTTGGTCAGAGTTCATAGGACTCGTGGAAGGGGTTTCTGTTGCTGGCGTTTCAGTCGTAGTGCCTACCAAAACCGGAGGGTTGGAGGGAGTACCGTTCGGCTCAGTTACTGATGGAGCCGCTGTGGTCGATGTCGGCTCCTCGGTTGCTGCAGGTGCATTCGTGGCTGCGTTGGGGGTGACGGTGGCGTCCGACATCGGGGTATCGGTGGTCGGAACGTCCGTAGTCGTCGTCGAGGTCGGTGTCTCGATGCCTGGCACGTCCGTTGGCGCCTCCGTAGCTGGAGTGTCTGTGACCGAGGAGGCGTCATCATTTGTAGAAGCACCCGACGTCGAGGCTGTAAAGGAAGCCGATGTCGACGTTGGCGTCTCGGTAGCCGAGCCGGCACTATCCGATCCAGCGGGTTCAGTGGGTGCATGAGATCCTGAAGAGGAAGCGTCCGAAGACGGAACCGTTGTGGTCGATGTCGGCTCCTCGGTTGCTGCAGGTGCATTCGTGGCTGCGTTGGGGGTGACGGTGGCGTCCGACATCGGGGTATCGGTGGTCGGAACGTCCGTAGTCGTCGTCGAGGTCGGTGTCTCGATGCCTGGCACGTCCGTTGGCGCCTCCGTAGCTGGAGTGTCTGTGACCGAGGAGGCGTCATCATTTGTAGAAGCACCCGACGTCGAGGCTGCAAAGGAAGCCGATGTCGACGTTGGCGTCTCGGTAGCCGAGCCGGCACTATCCGATCCAGCGGGTTCAGTGGGTGCATGAGATCCTGAAGAGGAAGCGTCCGAAGACGGAACCGTTGTGGTCGATGTCGGCTCCTCGGTTGCTGCAGGTGCATTCGTGGCTGCGTTGGGGGTGACGGTGGCGTCCGACATCGGGGTATCGGTGGTCGGAACGTCCGTAGTCGTCGTCGAGGTCGGTGTCCTGATGCCTGGCACGTCCGTTGGAGCCTCCGTAGCTGGGGTGTCTGTGACCGAGGAGGCGTCATCATTTGTAGAAGCACCCGACGTCGAGGCTGCAAAGGAAGCCGATGTCGACGTTGGCGTCTCGGTAGCCGAGCCGGCACTATCCGATCCAGCGGGTTCAGTGGGTGCATGAGATCCTGAAGAGGAAGCGTCCGAAGACGGAACCGTTGTGGTCGATGTCGGCTCCTCGGTTGCTGCAGGTGCATTCGTGGCTGCGTTGGGGGTGACGGTGGCGTCCGACATCGGGGTATCGGTGGTCGGAACGTCCGTAGTCGTCGTCGAGGTCGGTGTCTCGATGCCTGGCACGTCCGTTGGAGCCTCCGTAGCTGGGGTGTCTGTGACCGAGGAGGCGTCATCATTTGTAGAAGCACCCGACGTCGAGGCTGTAAAGGAAGCCGATGTCGACGTTGGCGTCTCGGTACCCGAGCCGGCACTGTCCGATCCTGCAGGTTTGGTAGCAACTAAAGGTTCTGAAGCAGATCCACCCGAAGCTGGAGCTGCTGTGGCAGCTGTCGGTTCTTTTACTGAATGGTCTTGAGTTGGTTTGGTTGTGTTTGGTTTAGGAATAGGCTCCTTTGACGAAGAGCTGTTGTCAAGGATGTCATCCAGCGAATCCAAGTCGCTGCTGGAATCGACCGTTTTGTTGGTACGCCAGGTATCATCAGACAGCGAGTCGGCATCGATTGATGAGAAAGAGTCCAGGAACGCAGCCTCCTCCGCCGCGTCGACTAGTATCCGTTCATCGTCACTGACCCGCAGATGTTCAGCCTTCACACCCGCCATCGTCGCTGTCGCAGCCACAACAAACCCAACGATAACCTTTAGCTTTGTCATTGCCCTTGTAAAATAGCACGTTGATGGAGTCTGTATTGTCCGTTGCTAATCGCGAAGTGAGCTACCAAGAGAGCAGCGTGGCTGAAGAACTTTCACCGTGCTTGAGTATGTTTAACATTGCTCCTTCTTATCCACTTATGACCAACGCGTGGTGGACATGCCTTTGCCAATTTAGACATAACGCCGTTTAACGCCAAGTCTGCCGTTGCCTCAGTCTAAGCCAAAATAGGGAGTAGCCATCTCAGATTAATATAGCCATCTTTTCATCAATGTAGCCAAGTTATCCTTAACCCCGCGTTTTTGGGCCCAAGTTATCCTGTATTATACAGGATAACGAAATGACTTGGCTTAACTAATGCGGAGTTTTTGTGAGGATTGTGAGGATCACAATCATTTTTGGGTATCTATCGTGAGCAGTACAGTGTATTTTGAGGAGATGTGATGTATTTCCCAGCTACAATTCATGTAATCGTAGAGAAAAAAAGTCTATATTTACAGCTACCTTCATTCACAAGTATACATACGTTAATTTGATTAGATCACTGGGGTCTCCACGTCGCCATCCTTTTGCGACCCTCCATCACTTCCCGACCTGGCGCTACAGCTATCATTAGGGACATTATCGTCTCTGTCGGATGCCTGCGCTCCTTGGCCTGCTGGAGCACGTAGCCTGCTCGTCTTCAACCCTGGTGGAATGTTAGCGCCGCCTCCCCAAAGCTCGTGCCAAATTTGGCTGCAGGTGGCAGAGCTTGTCGCCGCAGTCGGATCGTGCTGTCGCACCTTTTGACATAAATAGATCTTGCCCTTAGCACTTGAGCTGTTGTCCGGTGTCCCCGCGAATCTTGTCTCGGTACACTAAACGCAATAGAAGGTAGTTTCCCACGGATTCCTCGTCGGTCGTAGTACCTTGCAAGCGTACTGTCGACGCTTTCTCGATTCGTTGCCGTTCTTGCCTCGCGTCGTACGGTACACTTCGACTTGCTTATTTGTATGGCTTGTCGATAGCCTGTATCTCGGAGTCGGCGAAGGGGGTACCGGCGTGTCAGTCAGCGCGCGAATCGATAAGTCACCTTCGAAATCTGATGCGCCAACAACCAGCAGGGACATCTGCATTACTCGCATAAAGTGCGCATGCGTTGGTTGAGTTGAACCAGCTGTGCGATCACCTTGCACGCGACGAAAGATGATGAATGCGTTGATCAGAGCCATGTCAACGAGCCCAAGGAAGATAGTGTGGTAGTTCTTCCGCATTTGCATGGCACTCTGGACAGTACAGGATAAAGTTAGATGTAGGTCAGTTGATCGTGGATTATACAGGGTTAAGTGTAATGCGAGTAAAACGGGCCTAAATTGAGTATCTCTGTAACCGCAATTGGTCGTGTACGTCAGCCCCTCCCATGCCGTCTTGATACTGCTTGACAAGGCGCAGTGCTGGTACATCGACAGCTGCGGAACCCTCACGCCTCGACAGAGTTGCTGGTTCCGTGCTGCAGCCCGTGGAGATGAAGTGTACGGGACGTTGTCCATCCACGACACCGCAATCATGCTGGGCTCCTCCTTGGAATGCGCGATACGATATGACCCTCGTGCCATACTTTTGGGTCGCTTCGCATTCTTATACGGGACAGCTTTGCAGTAACCACGTCGATTGGTTTGAATTGTACCAACATGGTAGAGTCCACGCTGCAGCAGAATCGAAGACAGCAGTAAGCTTGAGTAGAACCGATCCGTAATAATGAGCCGTTTCTTGGGAAGGCCGTCGAGAACTGCATCAACATTGCGCAACACGGCGTTGGGGCCTTAGTTCAGATCCGCGCTGTCTGTGTCAACCTTTCCTTGATAAATTTCGGCCCTATACAGGATAAAACAAAAAAGGCGTGAGGTTTTGTCCTGTATCATACACGAACATAATACCCATACCTGTAGCAGTAGCCGGTATGAGCGTCACACGTCAAGAAGCACTTCGTACCCCATGGGTGGGGCTTCCCTCGAAGATACTGGCGCATTGGGTTGTACTTGCTCCGCATAGGTATCGTTCCTTCGTCGAAGGCAATTCGTTGACCCACCGTCATCCCCAGCTTGAATGTTGTGTTGATTGTGTCGGCGATAGGCTTGATCTTCCACGTCTTGTACTTGACCGAATCAGGATGACTGTTGTCACTAAAGTGCAAGAAGCGCACGATTTCTTCGAATCGCTTTCTTGCCATGTAACGCCCAAATGTTCCTTTGGGAACCGCACCTTGAGCATCCATTGCCCAGTGCTTTGACAGCTTTTCTTTGTAAAGACACAGAGTACGGGCACAGAGAAGTCCAATGAAGTTCACCAACTCGTGGGCTTGAATAGGTTTGAGCGCTCTCTGCTCTTTCTGAACTTGCTGCAGTGTCCTTATCTTGTACGCCGGTCGTCTGTCCTTGATGCGTTGTTGGCGAGCCATGCTCTCTTCCGCCGCCTGCTCCCGGTACTGGAGCTGATATCGGTTTGACTCGGTAGCAATAGCAAGCCACATCTCTTTGAATAGGAACAAAAAGAATAACCCTTCCAGGTTGCAGCCCAGTGCTTGAGCGAGCTGGGTGGGGGCGGCGATAGTACGTGCTAGATCGGCAGCAGGTAACTGCAGAGAAGTACCTACATCAAGCATCGAAAACATATAATTAGTGTCTGATACAGGATTCCGTTACGGTTCAGAAAATGACATCCTGTATCGTACAGATTTGTACTTACATTTGTTTATGAAAAAGGTCTTCCAGCCAGTTTTTGCGTGTTCACTCAATTGCTCCTTGGTCATCTTGTCAAAGGGGGTCCCAGCAGAGAGATTTAAAAAAACGCGTCCTCTTCATCACTCGTCGCTTCATCTTCACTACTGGAACTTTCACTGGAGGCTTAGACATCGGATACAGCAAAAGTCGTCGTCTATGGCGAAGTCATCTTCGTCACCAGAACTCATCCGGTCATTGCCAACCGATATATCTACCGTTTCAGCCACTAGGCGCGTGCTTCGGGATGGTTGTACACGTGTCGGTGCTGGTACACGTGGCGATCGCTGTGGTGACGGTGTTCTCGACGCAACCGCCTTCCTTGCGCGCTTCTTAGGGGGTGTTCTCACCGGCGTTTTGGGGGGCGCCTTTGCTGGCGATCTAGTGTGAGACTTGGCAGGCGACTTGGCGGGAGACTGGCCGGGAGACGGAGCGGGTGACTTGGCCGGAGCCTTAGCAGGAGTGCTGGCTGGGCAATCGGCTGGCGATGTGTCGGATTGGACTGCGGTCGGTCGAGCGGGTGATGCTGGGACTGACGCTTCAGCAGCAACGGCAGCGTCGTCATACAGCACTACATCACAGTTAGTCTCTTCAACATTAGTATAATACGCATTGTAGGACGTACCATCTTCAGGCAAATGATTTCATACTTCATCGGGACCCTCATAATAGTCGACAAGGTGGGCTGCGTGTGGTCGTTTCTCCCAGCCTGCAGGTGTAAAGTAGCGATTCTCAGTTGCAAGCCCTTTTGGGCGCTCAAACCTCCATCCAAGTTTCTTGAGTTTGGTCCATAGTTTTCCCCACGTAAGCGACTTGATCCGCTTGCGTTTTGCCATCCAGCTTTGGCTACAGCTGTCCGTCCGTCCGATTCGCAAATGGCGCGAAACCTTGGACACGCGCGAAATCACTAAATCTGATAATCTCGAAAAACAGTGGCCACGAATAATACCCTCTGAGGTTAGCAACAATCGTCTGGCCTTCAAATCATTTCGTATTACTAAAACATTGTATACATGACTTGATTTGAGTACTGACCAATATTTATCCTGTATTATACAGGATAATATTTTGGCTATCCTGTAGAATACAGGACGCGGGGCTAAAGGGGTTAAACCACAAAAAAAATTAAGAAACGGAATGTACCCTTTCGTAGCCTAAGCCGCGTTGTGTTGTATATTGCACTACAAATCAACCTACACAAGTTGAGCGCCTGAATACAGATGAGACTGCGCCAAACAAAATGTTACTTATGAACCTTTGAGAGTTATCGAGATAATCGAGCTTAAAGTTGGCCAATTGATTTTCGCACTTAACCGAAACCGTGACATTTATTGTAAACTTCCATCGAAAAACTGTAAAAACACCCTTATTTAAATTGATTTTAACAAGAGCTTTTAAATAACACTTCAATCTCTAAAATTGAAAAAGTATTGAGCTCACAATACTCCTAAATGTATCGTCATTTCGAGGGCCCATAAATGAAGATAATATTTTTGAGCGACCACAACTTCTTCAGTTTTAAGCATTCTGCAGCTTATAAGGGCTCAAAAACTAGAGGAGACGCCCCGCTTTCGTTTAGAGTGCTTAAATCGCGATTCTTACTTAGGTTCATAAGTAACATTTTGTTTGACGCAGTCTCAGATACGGATTGGCTAAAACCGTTTTCTTTAGCCGGAAACCATGTTTGTACCCGGGCGGGTTTCTAAGGTATTATGGATTTTACCGCCGTTCTCTAAATGCAAATTCGAACAAAACACAAGTACCTTGGCTCGGTCGCTCCCGCTTCGTAAGGGGTGCTCTGGGAGCGACCCTTATAAGTTATAGCATCAAGAGCTCAGTGCTGAAGCAATATACATACCTATAAATGTCAGTACACATGTACCTGAAGGTTTCTCGTGAAGGATGAAAGCAGTTTTCCCCTGCAACGAGAAGCTCGACAGGACGGAAGATCAAGACTCGAGATTGGTTCCTGCAGCATTGCTAAGTCACCCAAGTACTGGACGGGACAGGCCAAATATGTTTTAGATGTAAGTGAATAGAGTAGCTCAGTTTTAGTTTATCCTAAGGCAAGCCTTTACTATCGGCAAGAAATCAAGATGGCGCTGCAAGAAACTGATTATGTCATTTTGTATCGTTAAGACCGGCTTACAGAACATGATGAACTCCAGTACACCCAGGTCGCCTCAGTACGTCGATCGACCGTTGTCCTCACGGATCCTATGCGCCAGAGCGAACCCTACACGGTTGGGCGCGCTGTAGCTCAGATACGTAGGGTTGAAGCGGACGAGGCCACCGGCACCCAGACAGGCGTGTGGATGCGGAGGAAAAGTCCTAAAGCTCCGAGGCTACACCTACTATGACCAAGTCGCTTACTACGAGAGAACGGCGCTGTTGGTGTCGACCTTCGCAGGACAAGATTAAGCTGAATTGCAGACTGTGCCTGGCGATGTCTACACCGTGAAGGCTATGATAATGGGTCCAAGGCGCTGGCCAAGCCGAGCGTGGCTGCAAACGCCCGTTGAAGATGTGCACGACACGCAGATCGAGCGTATCCTTGGAAGGAAAGGAAGATGAACCTCTAGATCTCTTGGGCTTGGCGGATCAGCTACTGGGAACACTGGCCAGTACCACCGATCTTCAAGTAAAATAGGTGCATACTGTCTCCCTCGCGTATGTCCTAAAGTGTGGCTTCTATTCGAGTAAGGTCGTAGAAGCAACACAGTTCCCTTAGCAGATAATGCTGCATTGAAACGAGCTAATATTCGACAGGTTAGCCCGCTGTTGCTACAGAGGACGGCTTCTTTGACCCCTTGGTGGTCGACGACGACAGTGCCAGTGTCCTGTGTCTCCTAGACAGCATAAGACGCATGCTACCGGAGGCAACGGATGCTTGGGAGACACAGCTGAGAGAGGCGCAGATCGGCTCAATCGGGTATTCCCGACCGATTACAAGCATTAACGCTTCCATCCCGATCGCACAGTCAGCTCGGATAAGCAAAAGTTAGCGATCGTCGCGCTCATTAGACGCCACAGACTTCATCTTCTCGTAGCTTATCTTTCAAAAATGAACCCAGCGGCAAAATACCAGCGCGACCTCGGGAGCTCCCATCTTGGACCGGTAATGTACCAAGCGATCAAAGCTGGCTTTTTTCCATCGGCAGAACAAGAGTATGTGCGCCAGCTACTGACGTCTACACAGCACCCAGCAAGACAAGCGATGTCTTTATCGGGCTTGCATGGGTTTGGACCAGTACACCCGAGTACGCTGGTGAGAGCATACGACCTTCACTTCGGATTCCGTGGTCTGTCGATCGCTCATTTCAGACGTTTGGGGGTGTTTGACCAGTATCCGGCCAAAATGGCACCAACAATTTTGAGATCTGACTTCACACACCTGCGCCACCCGCCCCGATCCCAAAGACATGGGGTGAACTCGACGTGGTAACACGAAGTTTTGTGGTCTATACGCAAGCGATGTGCGATGATCTAACATCTCAATGGTCAAAGAAGCTTTACGACTTCGGCATCGAGCTGGGGGTGGGAGCAGCTTGCAGAGGGTGATCTGCTTATGCAGGTCTGGTGGATTAACAAGGTGCTCGGAGCGAGGCTGTCCGGTGGATGGTCGGGCGTCTACCCCAGTGCGACGCCGTTGTCGTCGATATGTCCGCGCCGTTGGGATGACTCACCACCGTATTTTATGCAGTATTCGGTGGAGCCGTATCCTGATTGCTTGGTCGAGAGATCCCTAGCTAGATCAGTGGGTGGGCTGAGCCCGATACCGAACCGTTCTTTCCCTACGAATGGGTGGACGATTATGTCCCCGTAGAGGGTGATAAGCCGACACATCTATCTGCCACGGCAACAACACTCCGACTCGCGATACTATCGGTACTTGGGCTGCGAGCAATCAACAAGAATTACTTCTCCTTATTGTCGACGCACCTGGACGTTTTGGGGCTGGGATTTGATACCGAGCTTCAAACCGCGTCAATACCGACTGCAAAGATGAACAAGGATCTTTAGCGTGGGGAGATCATGGCAGAGTGTCGCGATGTGCATTTCCATGAATTGGAGTGTCTTTTTGATAGCCTACGGCACTTGTGTATCTGCCTCCCGTCAGCGCAACCCTTTAGCTTTTACGCTTGCGCACGTTCTGCAAGCGTGCCCCAGCCGCGGTCGCATTCCTGTCTCGGGTACGTTGCGCCATCACCTCACGGGGCTTCGGTTTATTGTCATGTAGGGCGACTGGTGCGGACTTCCAACGCAACTGTTCCGGAGTTAACCAGTGCCGGTTGTACATATGTGGGCGCATCAAATCAAGGTAATGTTTCCTCGACCCAGCACGCGAGCGTTACATCCAAGCTCGCTTCGATGAGGACGAGTACCAATCGATTGCTACGAGCCCGAGCGGGTGGGGATTCTCGATTAATGTTCGTGAGCTTTTTTGTGTCACTTTGGCTGCAGTGGTCCAAGGAAGTGATTGGACGCCGTCACCGGTATCCACCATCACCACCGTTCGAGCGTGATAGGGCAACACCAGTACCGTGGCCTGGTTCAAATCGACAACCCCCTCGCGCAAGGGCTCCTCCGTGTTATGGGTCTGTGTCGCTAAGTCACGATTCCGCATCTCGACATGCCTTCTCCCGGGGGCCGCGAACTACGCCGCAGACGCGAGCTTTCGTGCGTGGTCTGATCCGTTTCGCCGCCGTTGGAGAAACGTTTCGCGGGAATGAACACAGGCATCAGATCCCCTGTCGTCGCGGTACTAGTACAAGACCTTGTCGTAAGTCTACAGTCCCAGGCATTGGCCAGATCGAGTCACTGGAAGTACAAGTCAAAGTCGTGGCAGAGGTGCTAGTAGTACACCAGCGCGGTGCCTCGCAGTGGCTTACCGGTGACCGAAAAATGGATTCTATATATCTAATCTCGTTTGCACGCCACTGCTGCGTGCCTTGTTGATCACGGAAATCGGAATGGACTCGCTAATCATAATCTACTCTGCTAAATTACCCGTGATTGTGCGCTCTCAGCTGATTCGATGTCGTCGACGAGCAAGGCAGCGGAACATGACATGGGCAAGCAGCGTTTGGAGTACGGGACACGTTAGCTCAGGAGCGGGGGCGCAACAGCGCTTTTTGCCGAAGAAGACGATTGACTTGTGATGAAATTATTTGACCGCTGGAGCTCCGACTGCTACGAGCAATACGCACGCATGGAAGAAGCGACTATCAAGAAGCTAGCAACTAGGATGGTACACGGTACTGACGGTCAGTGCAATCGTCGTTAAGCAAGACTGCGTTAAATGGGCCTGACCCCACCCACCCGGTATTCTACTGCCCAAATTCGGGCGAAGGTAAAGCTGGGGATAAAGGTTTCCTGTGAAGAAAAAACCGTTTCCCCCTGCAACGGAAAGCTCGACAGGACGTAAGATCAAGACTCGAGATTGGCTCCTGCAGCATAGCTAGACCACCTAGCTTCTGGACGGGAAAGGCCGAGGACGTTTTGAAGGTAAGTGAATAGAGTGGATCAGTTTTGGTTTACCCTCCACTCTACACCCGGCTGGATGATCTGAAATTTAGCAGCTGAAATCTTTAATGAACTACTTAATGAAAAACGCTACAGTCCCAATTCGTGCGAAGGTAAAGCCAGAATACACCTGAATTAAACCACCCTATGAATTTGTCCTTGATATTTGAAAACGTTTCATATTACGGCACTTAGCCGTCCGAACCCGCGGTTCGCTGAGCGTGAGTTCAATTCGGGCAGTGAGGACGAGGTCGAGTCCGGGAGCACTCACGATGCTCATGCACACTCCAGTGCCCAGCGAGCACGACCACGACAGCGTGCACCCGATCGCAAGGGATCACGGTGATCACAGTCCCAGGATGTATGTACGCTCTGAGCGTTCTGCCGTCAAGGCTAATGGCTCTCCCAAAGCTGGCGACGACAAAGAGGAGAAACGTCTCAAACGTCTCTAGCTCGAGGAGGGCCACCAAAGCCGAAGGCGCCAAGTCTTCTAACAAGCGCACGGCTTCGAGGTCTCCACTCCGCGAGGAGAAGGAGAGGGTACTCCTACCAATACCTCTTCGGCTCCTCGGATGAAGAGGAAGAGGCGGAGGAGGGTGCTATCCATGAGCCCCGGAAGATCACGAAAGACCTCGACCAGCAGCAGGAGAACTTCCAAGCTGCCCAGCGCACGTGTGGGGGTCCGGTGGTTGCAACCGTCAGCAAGGGAGCTACCATCAACTCAAGAGGTTATTGGCCTCCCGAGGGGAGCTTTGGGGCTGACCTCTTCCTGGAGATCCTCGTCGCTCCTCGTGGACTTGTCGGTGGCCATGTTTCTAAGGGCGTTTCCGAACGTGCCCTGGTCCAGAAGAAACAGTTTTTTGTCGACAATCTGGAGGCGGCCCGGTGCGTGCTTCTCGCGCGCACAGAATCTCTCTGAAGGGCTTCACGACTTGTCGTAAAAAAAAACAAAGAGAGAGCCGGGATGTATCGGGGGCTACCCCTAGGTTCTTCCCGAGAACTGCCCCAATTGGAACTCGTGTGAGGACATGTTCTGGGCATGGGTTGAGTCTCTCAAGTAATCGCCCTCGGAGTTACGGGAGCTCCATGAAGATCAGCTGCTGTCCCGCATCCTGGGCCAGCATGATCTTTGTGTCCGGCTCGTTCACTTAGTCAGCAAGCGCATGCTGCCAAGGGACATTCTGAAGCGCGCGGCTTCCAGCGCTTACGATGAACGCGGGTACGATGTGTCGTCAACGTCTGTACCTCGTTCGGGGAAGGAGCCCCGGACTAGTTACGAAACTACCGCTGCTTCTATTCCCACATTGCGACAGCCTTCGGGTAGTCTATCAGGAGCCGTTTAATCGGTTTCTACGAGTTCTCGGAGTGGGCATAATTTTTCCACTTCACGAGGAGCTGTCACTTACCGCGACGCCGTTGCTCCTGGAGGATCCGCTCCACGTGGTAGTGGACTTCTCCGTTTCGGTCAAGCAGAGGCGGAGGTGCCCTCGTACGGGTACGATTACCAGGCGCCTCCAAGACGCTACTGTGGACCACGTGCTTCTCTTGTGGGTTCGACGCAAGGCCCTGAGGTTGATCGCCTTCGTCAACGCGTCCTCGTGCTTGAGATTGCACTTGGCCTTGGGACTGGCGGAGATGCTGCCGCCCAGACCGGGAATCAGGGCGTGATCGCTCGTCTTGCGGGTCGCCTGGACCTGTTGGAGTGGGAAGTCTCTAGGCTGCATCTGCGGGTGGACCGGCGGGCCTTTTCGTCCGATCTTGACGAGGCCTTCCGCATGAACCGACGTATCGAGGTTCTGCTGCCACGTCCGGAGCTGCATTCGGCGTACCCCCAGTCATACGCGTATGGTGCGTATTCGACGTACTTGACGTACTCGGCGTATGGCTCCGGAGTACGTTCGTACGGGGACCCTCCGGCGTACGGTCTCGACCGCAGCCTTGCTGCTTCCATATTTGTCTGAGTACTCGATCTGTCTGGCGTGGGTCGCTACCATTGCATCGCGGACCCTGCTAATCACGCTCAGCTTAGTATCCACAAAGGAATTCACTTGTTCCGCAGCGAAATCAATCTTAGATTAGAGACATGGGAGGAAAGAGCTTTCCGAGCCTCTCCCCCACTTAGAATAGAGAATACAGCGTCCTTTCGAAGCATGAGAGGCACGCTGGGTTGACGGAAGCCAAGGTACAAGTCTACGTATTTCTCTAGCTAGCAAATACTGAATATCTAAAGCAGGAGTTGCAAGCGTTGGTCGTCCCACCTGTCTTCGTAAAGGAATTCCTTCTTCCTGGAAGACAGTGTGCTGTTGTTGATCCGGAGGCTGTATCGGCGACAATAGCGACGATATGTGATCCTTGAAATCTCGGATGAGACAGTAGACTCTTGAATGCTGCCACTTGTTGCCTCATGGATGTTGTCTGCAGATAGATATTCGTCACCCACCTGAGGCTGCATCCATCCACTTGCCGACTCCGCAAAATCATCCTCACTAGTCTCTGTATGTTCATCCATCCGATTATTTTCTCCACCATAAGTGTTTGTCGCAACTGGCCCGTTCAAATTGACGCCGTCATCCGTGAAATCACGAAGAAACGTCTGAACCGATGCCGATGCACTCAGAAGATCAAAGCTCAGCGTCGAGTCAATGCTGCCATCCGAGACGGGGCAGCTAAATACAGTCTCTATAGCGTGATCACTGCTTTGCAATAACGAGTGAGCTGTATGTTTTCGTCTAGCATCGCAGGCACGGCAAATTCAGTGATCCTTGAGTTTCATATGTAACCCTCCAGCGCCGGGTACACTTAGACCGATGGCCATGCGTCCACATATGACATGCGCACAAGATAGATTTTTGTTTTGTAGTACGCACCCTCACTCAAATGTAGTATTGCAAGTCATCTCGTTGGTGGTATACCAACATGGTGCGCTCGTCGGACTGACCATTTCACCGCTGAGCGATAAAATGTTGACGCTAACTTTTTCTCATCGTCAGTCAGGTAGTCCGCAGAGCTAATTAAAGCCACTCCCGGCGTTATGTCTACACCCCGCAAATTACCAATTGCGGCAATGTATGCAATGTTTGCAATGTCCTCGTTATCACGTCCAGTGTCTCCAAGATAGCGAGCCCGAGCTTTTGATTCGTCACGGTTTGGAACACTGCAATTCGACGAGTTGACACAAGTACTTTAGCTAATGTTTCGGCTTCTTGAGAAGGGGAAGGAGGGCTGGTAACGAACCCGTTGCTGGCGTAGGTGCGCAGATGGAGTAGTCTTTTGCAATCGTGAGCAGCTTCATTATTAAGCGTCTAGTATCCACCGCTTTCCGTTGCGTGTAGCGTTTAATGATGGCGCTGAAGACTTCACACGGGTAATTTGTCGTTGCAAACCCACCAGGAGAGTGGTAGACTTGCCAACGCCAGAATCGACTTGCTATCCACTGTTAATAAAAATAATTGACAAAGTTCAGCAAGCGAGAATCACGCTCCAGTCACGCATCACTTAGTTCCAGACCGAAATCAAATCTTCGTCACAAAGTGTATAGTGCATATCTAGAATCCCACGGTAATCAACTGCCCGGGTCGAATCGGCTAAGTGCCGGATGCGCTTTCGGACGTTATACAGCACGTGAAAAAAAAACATCAACGCTTGCAGCTATCAAATACAGCAAACTTTGATAGTGCGTTTAGCTGAGCAGCTTCGGCATCACCCATAACAGCATCAATTCTTAGTGGTATCTGTGTGTCTGAAAAAGCCTCGTAAATGTTGTAATAGGCTCGAAGTTTTCACTTTCCGTGCGCTGGCTAATGATTAATAAGGCACCCATGTGGTACACACGGCGGTTATCGATGAAGCCACACGTGGTGACAGGATACCCAAGATCACTGAGCTTAAAGTCGCGTCCAGATGAAAATAAGGAAAGGTTCCGCTCGTTGTAGCGCGCGAATGCTTCGCAGCAATTTCGTCGCAGTAATGCTCAAATCAACGGTTGCTCGTCCTCTCCGTTCCCCACAAATGGGAAATCGTTTTCGTCTTCAACGTTTCCAAATACGTCAGGTTCAATGTCGGCTACATATGTAATGGGCTTAACTTTAATTACAAAAGTAGGTAGATATTATTACATAAGTAGTCAAAGTGGCACGCGGGTAGCATGTGCCAAGGTGTCATCATCTGATTGGTTGATAGTGATGAGCCAGACTCAATTATTGACCAATCAGGTGTAGACATGTAATTGAGTGGCTCATACGAGGCCAGGGGTAGCCGCCCTGGTCCCAAATAAATGAGAGTTGAATTTGACACAAACCAAATACTTGGTTATATTATTGCGAGCTTCCTCCACATTATAGTGTTTGCTAGTGACAGTAACGCTTACCCCGCTACAACAAAAGCCTTAGAATGCATCATCTCCCTCACTCGTTGAATTGATTTTTTGCTCCCTTGAAGTCAGCGTATGTACCTAACGCTGCGCTGTACCTGGGCGTACGATGGGTAGCCCTGGACCGGTTTCGGGATGTCAGGATCTCGCAGGGATTACTTCAGATTAGTCGAGGTCGTACTGCGTTTTCGTCCGTTCGGTGGATGTAGGCTTTCATGTCGGGTGTAACCTTAGGGCGTGGTGGCACAGCACACTCTGTGTCGCCGCGTAGGTGCGGTTTTCCGTTGCTAAGAGTGACCCAAATAGATGCAGTAGGGCAGTGACGGACCTTCCGGTGAACGGGGCACTTTGTTCATAGAACGCTATTCTCGCACGTTACACTCTTGCAGTGAAGGTGCCGCTCGATCATATCATGATCGCCCGGACAAATTGAGCAGACAAATGGCCTCACATCGCGCTCGACCGAGCAGCAGAAGACTTGCCATCGGTAACTTTCGAATTCAGCTTCAGTTCTGCATTCCATCAACCTTGACCAGGCTTGCGACGGAGGCATCGAATCTGCGACTGTGATGGTTCAGTTTCTGGAGAGGTGGCTAAATTAGTCTGGCGGGGTATGCTGCACGTGGCTGTGACGCATGTGCGTCACGGCAGTCCAGCCCTTGTACGCGTGTCTTCCATGGGCCAGTAATCTACATACTACTGGACATTTTGGCTTCTTTGTACACACTATCGTCATTTCGTGTCTACACCATTTCAGGTCCGTTCTCCCCAGAGGACGGATTCAAATTACATTTCAATACAGCCACCTCCTGGCCGACCTGTGCATAGGGCTGGACAGGCCTATGCACAGGTCGGCCAGGAGGTGGCTGTATTGAATCCGTCCTCTGGGCTGAAATGGTGTACTAGTAGCTTTGACTCGCCAGAGAAGGGTCTTATTCAAGATAAACCTATATCGATAGCTAGATTAATAGGGATTTCCCGGTCGCTGATTCCGAAAATGAGGTCAGATTAAACTCATTCGTAGCCGTTTTACCGCTACAGGCTCTAAACAAAGTCACTCAGAAGTTTCAAAAAGCTCGCGACCTGGGTATGCAATAGTCAAGGTAGACAATGGCGAGATTCATGTGGTTTTCATGGGAAAGGGTCCACTCGTCGTGTCGGTGATGGACAGTCAAACACCCTCACCATCGTAATATCTACTCACTCGGCAACAACTTACCCGGAGCTTTGCCAGCTCCCCAACGTGTCTTTGTCTACCTGCAGACACTACAAGCGTGAGCATTTTCTTTCAATTTTTCCCACCTTACTTCTAAGCCGAATGAAGCGACTCCTCTACCAGTTTGGATTGACTTCTTGCATCGCCATCACGACGATTGATGCCAATGCGCCTATTACAAGCTCAAATTCCCAGGTGCCCAATGTTGACAATTGGGTTCCAAGTGCTACCACTACGTTCTTACGGACTAGCGAAGACGAAGACAGAGCGGGTCTTTCCGTACCTGCTATCGAAAAGCTAAAAACTTGGTTCACGTCTTCGAATGTAAAGCAGCAACAGCTCCAGACTTGGCTAAACGAGGGGAAATCAGCAGAGACAGTGTTCACGCGCATGAAACTTACGAATCTTGGGTCATTTCTGCTCAACGATCCCCAGTTCAGTGTGTGGCTTAAGTACGTCGATGATCTGAATGCCAAGACCTATCAGAAACGAATCCCCGCGATCTCGATACTGACGACTCAGTACGGCGACGATGCACTGTACACGATGTTTGAACATGCCACGATGATCTCACGGACGAAAGACCTCGCCAAGAGATTGCAAACAGACCAAATGGAGCACTGGGTAGCCATTCGCAAAGATCCTGCTGAGGTCTTCAATTTATTCAAGCTTGACGCGGGGATAAACATTCTCAGCAGCCCAAAATTCACCGCTTGGGCAAAATACGTGGACGATTTGAACGTAGACAACCCCGAAGACGCAAAGTTTATGATCCCGACGCTAAGACAACACTACACGGATGTCGATATACTCCAAATGGCCGAGTCGGCGAAGAGTGTGGAAGGGACCAAAACCATCGCTTCAAGACTGGAGACTGAAGTGATTAAGCTCTGGCTAGTCGATCGAAAGACACCGGATAAAGCCATGGCGGACCTTAAGCTGGGTACAGCGAGCCCACTTTTGGAAAATCCATTGCTAAACATATTGTCCAAGTACTTGGATGTGTACAATGCCAAGTTTCCTCAACACAAAACGACAATGATCGAGACGTTTACATGAAAGTTTGGCGATAAAAAAAAATCGAACTTGCTTGCAGCTGCGAAGTCGAAAGATGTAGATATTGCCAGAAATCTGGAATCCGCGCAGCTAAAAATGTGGCTAAGCAATGGGAAATCTACCGACGACGTTTTCGAGCTGCTGAAGCTTTATCAATCAGAACACAACTTCTTGCGGAATCCGCTCCTCAACACGTGGGTGGCGTACATGGATGACATCGTACATATCGACCCTAGCAAGACGTCAAAGTTGTTCTCGACCGTGGAGACCAAATTTGACGACAAGCCTCTACTCCAAATCTTGGAAGTAGCCAAGAAGTTCCCCAGTTTGGCAACTGCCGCTGTAAAGATGCAGACCGAGAAGATCCGGAGTATTTTTGCGAGTCCGAGAAGGCGTTTACGCTCCTCGGATTGGACAATGTAGGGGACAGCCTTCTCAGCAATCCCACTTTCAAGTCGTGGATGATTTACGTAAATGTTTTCAGCAAGAAGAACCCAGGTAAGGAAGAATCGTGGTTTGAGCCCATCCGTGTCAAGTATGGGTGGTTTGGGGTCGAGAGGGTGATCGAGAAGGGGATGCAGAATCCAAGAACGGTGAAAATCGCTAAGCAAGCCGAGAGTGCGTGGCTCAACAACTGGCTAAATGATGCTAAACCCCCGAGTGCTGCCTTCCACTTTTTGAACCTTAACAAAGCAGGGGACAAGACTCTGAGCAGTCCAAAATTCAAAATCTGGGCCAAGTATCTGAATACCTTCAACCACCGATATCCGGACCAGAAGACGACTATGATCGACGCCATTCGGGCCAACTACGACGACATCCACCTACTGCCGATACTTAATGCGGCGAAAAAGGACCCCAGCACGGAGAAACTGGCCTCGAATCTGCAGAATGCGGTGATTGGGAAATGGATTGCAGAGAAGAAGACACCGTCGGATCTTAAATATTTGAGGCACGTACAAAGCTTCGATCAAATGATGGAACGATTTGCCAACAAGCTTAAAACAATGTCGGAAACCTCTTAATAAAGGGTGGTTTTTGAATTGTTAAAATGGTCATAATTCGCACATATATATTATAATATTATAAATTTATTAGTAATTAGTCGATCTTTCGACTAAATCTTGAAACGTCGCCAAAGCCTGGATCATGCCGTCGGATGCCAAAGAGAGCAAGGATTCTGATGTTGGTTGGGAAGCCAAGCGAGGTCGAGCTGCTTTCGATGTAGATGATGAGACGGTATTAGCAGACGACGCCAAGAAGCCACCGGTACGTGCAAGTATTGGTTGGGGTAATGAGACGACACTGGCCAGTGAGAGCAAGGAAGGTGGCGGCACTCCAGACCCCGAATCTGCTGCCACTGGGTCCAGCACAAGCGAGACGAAGCGCGGAGGCCGACGTCGCAAGGGATCCGAAGCTCCGGCTTCCGGAGGTGAGAGACGCAACCAGAAGAACCGGTATTTCGAAGAGGACGATGAGACTACCGGTACGAATGTCGAGTTAAGAAGCTAGATAGCTACAGAAATCTCATCTGCTGTTGTGGAGCAGATATCATGGAGATCCCGGACTTAGAGGAAGAAGAGCGCGAGCAGGATATCACGACTATGGGTAAGTGTTTTAATTATTTTAAACTCAACAGTTTCGAACGTTTTTTTTTTAATTTTGTACAGTTGCTGAGGCTCCTCGCAACACGACCCGAGCCGTGCAGAGCTTGAAGCAGCTCGACAAAGAGATCAAGTTCGCTCTTCCAAGTGCACAGGTAAAAGCTACACTCCATTATTACAGAAATATGATAAATAACACGTTTTGATCCAGACCCACGGCGTCGACTTGCATCTCTTAACCAGCGGTCTTTGTCCAGAACGTGCTGTACGTCTCGAATCTAATTACTTTATTTTAAAAAAATCCCTTAATAAAAAACTTTGTAGGTATCGGAAGACGACGAGCCTTGGGACTTTGACACTCTTCTTAACGATATCGCGCAGGAGATTCAGAAAGACTTGGACGACAAGGAAGAGTTCGTACGTCTCGGCTCTCAAGATTCGCTCCATCCATAGTAAAAAAAGGATCAATACATTTTGTTTGTATTGATTTTTTTTTATCAATTTCTCTACTTGTGCACTTCGAATTTCCACTCGACGTTGTAGATTCCCACTGATTGTTCTCCTTCTTCGTCATAATCAGCCCAATCCTCACTTAAATCAACGTCGTCAAAGGCGGCGTGGCGTCCGGCCGACAAGACGCGGTAGCCGCTCTCTGGGTGCCAAGCGTAGGGCTCCAGGCCGCGGCACTCGAAGCCCACAAAGGGCACAAACTCGCCCGAGTCAGCGCCCGTGACCTCGCGAGTGAGCTTCTTCACATCGCGTACCACCGTCAACTGCGACGGCTTGTTGGCTCCCGGCCACTTTAGCGTGAAGTGAGCTTCTCCTCGACCGCCAGCCACGTCCACAGCCTCCTCGTCCGACACGAAAACTGCCTCGCGCTTTTCGTCGCCACGCGGCTCCTTCACATCCAGACACCAGCGATGCAGAGGCGGCGCCACCAGCGTCTCCACGTTCTCCAGCTCCGCCTTCACGTATAGCACAAACAACACCATATTTTTGTGGTATAATAGTTAAAGTATCTGTAATAGGAAAAATATCATATTTCTTATTTAAGGTTATTTTGTGAATTCCTGCTATCAATATTATTCCTCTGGATTATAATATCGTAAGTTAAAGGCTCATCTTTATGACTTAGTTCGCGAAATCATCGCTAGCGATCCACCCGACCGATGTCGTCTCCCGGCGGCAGTACATCAGCGCAGCAGAGCGGGGGCTTCTCTTGCCAGAACAGCGGAGTGGACGAGCGCATCCGCTCGGCCAGCGGGAGTTTCACAGCCCCAGACGAACACGCAGACGACGACGCGTCCATGTCGAACGACGAGTCTATGAGTTCTTCTTCTTCTCTAGAGATCGAAAGTCACTTGGAGCAACACGAACAGGATCGAGAGCATGTAGACGGACCGAGACGCTCCAGTCGGGCTAATTCTTTCGACGACTTTGCCCGTCAATTACCGTATCAAGATCCTAACACGAATAGTAACATCGCCGTACCTCCACGTACGAGCTTCTCCTTCGACGTAGTGGACGCCACACTAAGTGGCCGCTCGTCCTCCGATCATACGATGTGGCTACTAACGCAATTCGCCCCTGCAATGTCCAAAACAATGACGAGTATGGACCCAAGTGCAGACATGGAGGACGATGAGCCTTTCGACGAAGAAACCGAGAAGAGTCAGGCTCAAAACGCGGCGAATGCCAGCAACACGGGCACTTCTCAACAGCACGGCAATCGACGAGTGGCCTGGGCGTCGTCTACAGCCCACGTGGAGCTGCCTGAGGGCGTGAGACTCACAGCAGCGAGGAACGAAGTCACGGGGCTGCAATTGCGACTGAAATCCAACGTCCCTTTCTTACTGACGACAGACACAAGTAACTGGATGTTACCATTGGGTCATGGTCCTCGAGCCAGAGTGGCTGTGGACTCGAGGTTTGTTCCTCCAAATATGTTACAAGTGGAAACATTCTTAGTTGGGGGTGTAGAAGACGAAAACGCGGACCTCGTCATGGAGACTCTGGAACGTACCGGAGTCAGTAA
This sequence comes from Phytophthora infestans T30-4, assembly GCF_000142945.1. Lineage (NCBI taxonomy): Eukaryota > Oomycota > Peronosporomycetes > Peronosporales > Peronosporaceae > Phytophthora > Phytophthora infestans. Next base: position 1,487,018 of record NW_003303738.1, on the reverse strand, counting down.
CAAAGCCACGAGGGAACACGCAGTGTATCTGCGAGTTCGTATTGGTCAGAACTTAGACCCTGGGTTGTACGAACTGCCGTTACGTGTCTTCACTCAAGACGCTGGCTTTAAAGACGAACACCTGACTTGGTCCAGTAGCTTCGCCGTGCGGGTCGTGGACGTCCGTCTGCCCATCCCCCGTAACTGGCGTTTCCGACTGGATTTATGGCAACATTGGACTGCCGTGGCACGTGCTCATCGTGTAACATTATGGAGTGCTCGTCACTTTGAACTAATCGATCGCTACATGGCTCCGTTATCCGAGATGGGTCAGAAATGCTTGTCTGTGGTAGCCACAGAGATGCCCTGGGCAGGCCAGCAATGTTACATGGAGGAACAGAATGCCTCTGCGTTGTTTGAGCATTCCATCTTGGAGGTATACGAAGATCCCGCGCATAACATCCCGCTGACTATCAACTTTGCGCACTTCGATCGACTCTTGGAACTAGGTGCGCGTCATCAAATAGACGACGAAATCGAGGTCTTCGGTCTTCTGTCTGTATGGCGAGACCCCGTCGCGGGCTTCAACGCGCCTGCGGAGCTCACCGCGCATCATCTTCGTCCTCCTCCGACTGCATCTACGCCAGAGCCCGCCTCGGCATCAGAGCCACGTCGTCGCTCTTCATCCGGCTCAGGCTTGACGTCTCCCACTGCGCAGTCCTCCGGGTCTACGCAGGAGGAGAACAACTCTTCCTCACAAGCTCCAGCGTTTGTGATTGACGGCTGGCGTATCCGCTGTCAAGACCGGAGCACACAACGTGTACGGTACTTGAAGCGAGTGTCCGAAGTGGAAGCTTTCATTGAACAATTCTATGCGCATTGTGTAGCGTTAGAAATTGCGGATCGCGTGCGCATCTGTGCTGACGAACCACGTGATGTTGCCGTCTTTCACGAACAGTTGCGCTTCATGCAACGTCTCGCGCCAAATTTCCGTATCAAACTGGCGGTAAACCATTCCGAGTTTTTCTCTCCCGCGTATAATCCGCCTCAAGTTGCCGATTATGTGCCGTTGTTGCCGTTGGCATGTGCCGATCTTGAGGTGACGCGACGCTTAGCAAATGAAGCACGAGCTCGAGGAGGACACGTGTGCTGGTACGTGTGCTGCGGCCCCGCGTTCCCGAACCAGTTTGTGTCGTCGCCTCTGGTTGAAGGCGAGCTCGTGGGATACCTCACTTTCTTCTTCGAGCTTGACGGGTTTCTGCGTTGGAATTATTGCCTCTGGCCTTCAAGACCTTGGGACGATTTACGCTGGCGCGCGCCCATGTGGAAGGTGGGCGACATGTACTTTGTGCTCCCAGGGCTTGACGGTTGGCCCGTGGAGACGCTGCGTCTTGAGTCCTTACGCTTTGCAGGACAAGCCTTTGAGTTGCTGGCACTAGCGCAAGATACGTTGGCTCCAGCGCAGATGCAGCAGTTGCAACGAACAGTGGCTGAGCAAATTTTGAGGTCCAGCGACTTGGAGGAGTTTGGTCGCTATGGAGATCGTGCGCGTGAGGATCTCTACTCGCTTGATCCTCTGGACTACCAACGAGCCAAGACAATTATCCTCGAGACATTGGCAGCAGCAGTAAAAACTGGAACTTCGTGAGTTGATTTTTTGAAGAAGAATAACACTGTAAAGTTTATTGTTTTTTAAATTGGTTTTTTTGAGAAAGATACTTTTTGCTACTACATTTAAATTGAAAGGCTCATATGGTGATGCATGTTATGGTATCCACATGTAGTTTCAGAACAGGTCTGAGAATTTTATAATCATCGCCTTGAAGAGGAGTATGGACATGGAGTTGATGCCGGGATGACTCATATGGTGATGCATGTTAAAGGTATCCACACGTTGCTTCAGAACAGGTCTGTGTTGGATAGTTTTAATCATCGTCGTCCGCGAATAAACATAAAAATGTTGAGAGAGAAGTCGGATAGTGGATGCTCATCATATATGCCGATGTAGGCGGCTCTCGTGAAGGGGAATCCTAAAACAAGTTTATCGTCACTCTTCGTCTCAAAAACAGGATACACAATATATATAAAATGTCGCCTCAGAAACACAGGTGTAGGAAGTCCACATGTTTGTCCGAAGACCAAAAGGGTTAGTTTAGGTGGTAATGATAAAAAGGTATCCTCCTCGGCGACATGCAAACACATATACATCCACGGTTGTTTCATCCGATTCTTAAGGTGTTCGATTTATCGACACAAAGAACGCTTCGAGTTTAAAACACGTCGCAGCTCCTTTCAGAGTGGTGCATGAATGTTTTAATCATCAACAACCAGATTCGATATCCATATATAAAACATGTATCGACAGAGATATAAGCAGCTATGTTGATCTCGCCGCACCAGGCACTTAGAGACAATGAACCCTTCGCTGTCACTACCCGAAAGCAGATCAAACAAAAAGCTCAAAAGGTCCATGCGCACACAGCAGCGAGATCCGTAGTAAGCTCGCTGTTACTCTTGCTTCTGTGAAAAAGTACCGGGTCCAATTACAAATGCTCACCCACCAGGCATTGACAGCTCCAGTGCAGACAGCGACACCACCTCGTCGAACTTTTCAGCGCAATTCAGAGGATAGCCGTGTACACCTTGACCATCGACCCAGCAGGCTGCAGAATATTGCCGGCGTGGAGTATGAAGAAGCAGAGACATATATGATATACAAGGATGGATTTGAGAGGTCAGAACTTTGAGCAATTTCATTGCCATGAGGCAGATCAGGAACACGGACCAAAGTATGTGGTCATCACTCCTCTCGATACAAGTATACACATGAGATGGAGAGCTCATTTTATGGGTGATAGTGATATATTCGAATCTTCACGGCTAGTTGGTACAAGCCAATTCAGACACTGTTTTCATCATCGCACTCCAGATACAGATACGCAGTATAATGCAATACAGATATGTAGATATACATATTTACACGTACACGCTTCTTGGGTTGGCTGGACTCGGTGGTTGCATATAATGATTCCGGATGCAGCTGTCTTCCGCATGGTTTATGGTTTTTCAGAAGAGGGAGCTTGAGTTCTTCATCGCCCGGCACATTCGATCTGTTATACTGGAGAGACAATTGGAGAATGATTGAGTCTGAATCTGCCACGAAGAGAGGGCTCCTCAGCACGCTCCACTCGTTTTTTGGCGGCAAATTATGTGTGCGTAAATACAATCTGGAGGTTTATGATTGGCCATCACTTTTTACTTCTTACGATCTAACAGATGACAAAACGTGTACTGTACCGGTAGTACCGGTCCGGAACACTTGTTTGTACCAGTCATTTGGTACAGTGAAGCGAAGCCAAAAGTGTATCAAAGGTGGTTCAACCTTTTAGCTTGTTTATCTAACGGATAACTGCGCGTTAAGTTGCCATGCACGTCGGTGTCCTGTTACACCGCGGTGGCTTCTTTGTGCGCTGCCGACCCGACCGGCACGTACCCAACACTTTGTGACTTTTTAGCGTCGGTTGGACTAATATCGCTACACGGCTTTGAGCTGAGCTCTGCAGCTCGAAGCGGGGGCAAGTTTCGGCTTCAACTGGATGACGCGGCAGCCGTCGACGAGAGCATGTGCGTCTGGATCCGCATCATCACCACATCCAGGTCCTCAGAGCTTCCAAACCGCATCAGATACGTCACTGGAGTGAACTTCTTGTCCGCTTCCGGGTCCTCATTGGCCTCCAACACTGTCAGAAGCATCGTCTTCTCTGTCTTCTTCTCGCACAATAGACAGGAGCCCAAACTGGCGTTCATCAGCAGCTTGGTGCCAGGTCCATGCGGGTACGACTCGCGTCGCATCACAACACGCGCCATCACCTTTTCATCGTCAGCCTTGGCGTCCTTTGCGTTCAGGACCCTCACTGGGCCAATCCCGACTTCTGTGTAGTCCTTCTCCACCAATTTAAATAGCTTCGCTCGTTTCTATTAACCGATATTATATCGGTTAATTAACAGAGACCGATTCAAAACACACATAGCATACCAACGTACCTCGACCAAGATCCGTTCTCCTTCTTCTCCATTTGCCAGCTGATCGACAACGTTAGAAATAGCGTTAGAAATACCACTAGCTTTCCCACCAGTATTTCTTAAGATACCTCTGCTTCTGTCAACGCTGGTACAACCGGCTCAGCCTTCTTGGCCACCTCGGCATCGGAGAAATCGGTGGCTGAAGACGACGAGGCCTTGGCTCCGAAGTCATCCGACGTCGATTGTGCTGCTGCGAACGACGCGAACGTCACCGTCGAGTCGCTCTGAAAAGACGCGAATCCACTCGAGCTGCTCGTCGCTTCACTCGATGACGGGGTGGAAGCTCCAAATCCACTTGTTGCCTTAGTAGCAAACCCTCCGAAACCCGATTCCGTCGAGGACGACGCTTTGGTGCCAAACCCGTTAGCACTTGCCGTCGCCGTGAACCCTGCGAAGGCGTTCTTGTTACTAAACGCACTGAATCCACCGAAGGCGCTTCCGGTAGTGTTAGGTTTAGCCTCGTTCTCGTCTTTCTCCTTGGTGTCAGAGCCTGCATCTTGCTCCTGTACGGGCGACGTCGTGGTCGTCGCTGCTGGCTTTACACAGTGAACCCATCCCATTAGCGACGTACTTTCGCTATAAACCGTATAGTATCATCCGCACAGACCTCGTGGCCGCCAATTTCAGGTTGCGGCGCGGCGTTCTCGTCGATTTTGACCTTCTTAACGTCCTCCGTCACTTTGGCGTCTACATCCAGACGAACCTTCTTGACAATCTGTCGACAGCAGCCAAAAGCTCCGTTAAAAACAGTCTTCGCGTATTCTAACAGATAGAGAGACTGCAGACCGGCTGGTGTTCGTCATCGACCGTCTCCGGCTTCTCGTGCGCGCCCTTGGTGGCCATCGTGAAGCGCTCGTTGGGCGACTCCGAGTCCGTCGGGTATACTGAGTGGGGCTGTATACCGTAGCAGGATTTTGACTGGTCGCTTAATACGAGACTATGATTGGCTAATAATCACCAATAGTTTCCGCTAATCTGTTCTAGCCAGAGCCTTCATGCATTTGAACATTTAGCGGTCGAGATGGGGATCGAGGTGGGCGATACGGTGCTCGTATACTACGACCTGCTCATCTATGACGCCGAAGTGCTCAAGATCGAGACGGCAGGTGACGCTAGCAAGTTTCTTGTGCACTTTAAGGGCTGGTCTGAGGGCTGGGACGAGTGGATCGCCCAGGAGAACGTACTGGAGGACACGCCGCATAACCGCGAGCGTCAGAAGAAGGCGAAGGATGAGCTGCTGGTGCACAATGCCACACGACCAATGCAGCAGAGCACAAAGGCTAATAACAGACCCACTACGCTTCCCGGGTCGGAGCGACTGGTGTCCATGATCGGATGGATGAAGACGCTAGACGATTCGCTGACACAACTCGACAAGCAGGTAAAGGATCTCGTTCGAGACAAGATTAGTCAGGAGGTTGATGCTGTGCAACTTAAGAAAAGGAAGGCGGAGGCTGAAGTACACAAGGCTGAGCTGGAGGTGGAGGTCGCGAGGGACCTCAAGAGAGTCAAGATTGCGGAGGAGACCGCCATGGCACGCAAGAGACTCAAAGACGCAGGCGTCTCGCAAGCAGAGATCGATGCCATTCTACCTGCTGCTAGATAGCAAATGCTTTGCTGAGATATTTCTCACGATGGATCGTCATTTGATAGAGGGTAGGACGGCGAGAATAATGGCTTCTTGATGCCAAGATGTCTCGACAATCACCAGCATCCTGCCAACCTTGTAATAGTGAACCAATAAACACATGACCGAGTTATCGACGGCAACAAGCAACTTGTGTCGAGCCCTGCCAAGTTCATGGCATGACCTTCTGACCGGTTGTATCCTCCATGATTGTGATTGGCTGACGACTATAGTGACGACCGTCCTGCAAGCTACAAACTGTGACACTTTGTAGGTTGGAACCTATAATCAAATGACAATCATGATCGGCAAAACTGTGCTGGTCTCTGACGGCTCGTCGCTCCTGGATGCCGAGGTGAAGGACTTGCGCGACGCCAATCCAGACGCAGCAAACAATGGCCAGGTTCTGGTGCATTACCTGGCGGAATTTGACCGTCCAGACGAGTGGGTGACGCGCGATCGCGTGTTGGAAGACTCGCAGTCCAACCGAGAGCAGCAGAAGACAGCTAGCCAGAAGAGAAACGAGGTCCTCAGCCCTTCCGCGTCTCTAAGGAAGATATTTGGGCCCAAGCGATTGGATGCAATGACTGCATGGATGAAATCGGTGGACGTGACACTTGTTCGCTTGAATAAAGACGTCAACGACCTGGTAGAGCACCAGACAAACGAGACAGCTCAACTGATGGCGCTTGAGCGAAGGAAGAAAGAGGCAATAGAAACAAAAGCCCAACTGGAAGCGTCGGTGCTCCAAGACCTCAAACGGGTCCGAGTCGCCGAGGAAACGGCCATGGCGCGCAAACGACTGCAAAGTGCTGGGGTTGCCCAGGAAGAGATCGACGCCATCCTCCCTGTAATACCACACGAGAGCTAGCCCTACGACGCAAATGGATACATGTATTTGGTCGTCCCCTTCAAAAACGTTGTCACTTTATTATAACAGACCAGCGCTGATAGCTGTGTACGTGTACAATTGTCTCTTTTTCCTCTTCGATCGAAGAAAAAGTATCTTGTCACTTCATAGACTTATTACGCTCCCAATGGCGTAGGTGACAGCCACGACGGATACTCCCTCGAGCGTGAGCTGGTCGACGAATGCGACGTGCAGAAGCTGTCGAGGAGAGAAATGGACTCCTTCGGCGTGCTCTGGCTGTCGAGAGACGCTCCTGGAGCCCACGACCCGAGGTCATCTATAGTGAGCTGCAGTCGCTGCTTCCGTTGCGCAGCGAGTTCTTGTCGTTTCAGCTCCTGTTTCTTGTCCTTCCCATGCAAGAAATCCGATACAAACCCGGTCAGCGCTCCACATTGCACAACTTCAGCGTCTTCCAGCTCCTCGGACTCGAGATCGTCCATGATAGGCGCGTCCTCCATGTCGATCTCGGTCAATTGTCGAGACCTCGCTGACGTCCAGCTGTTGCCACTGACATTGGACGCTACAGTGGGCGGGAAGACACACGCACTGAAGACGCAGTAGCTCACACGACGCACACAAGACACACAGACGCGATGTTTCTCGACAATGCCCACGGATTTCTCGACATCTTGCAGGTCGGAGCATTTCCGACACGTGTAGTGGCCACACAGTCGACAGAAATATTTCTTACGTAGCATACTGAACGGAGTATAACACGTCGCGCAGTAGGACGCCATGGTGGCTGCGTCATGTGAAGAAGGCAGGCGAGACAGCGGGTAGTACCCTAGACGACGACGCAGCACCACACTCTCCAGTAGACACACCTTGTTCACCATGGCACGCAGGAGTTGAACAGCAGAGCGAGGCATCTTCGTCTGACTGGAGCGATGACGTTGTGTCGCGTGGAAGAAGACGCGCGTCATCTTCTCCTCTGAGTCTTCCTGGATGACGTACCCGGCCATAATACCTTTAAGCTCCTGGTGTAAATCGTCTCCATGCTGACGAGGTGGATAGTAGTTCTCCTGACTACTTGACGTCGCAGTAGGTGACGTCATGGTCACGTTGCTGAACTCAAGTTCTTGGTCCTGCATATCCATCGTCTGCAGCACTCGAGTGACCGATTTTCCCTCGATTTGCTCCTCCAGATAGTCCAAGAATGTCATGTTGCGTTGCTTCCATACTAGTCGATGTTTCTGCATTAAAGACACGGCATTGAGCTTCAATTTGGCCGAGTGTAGCGGTGGAATACTCGCTCCTTCACTGACGCGACGTAGTGGAGGTTCAGAAGCTCGACGTTGTCCATGTAACACATTGGCATCTGTCGTGTATGGAGCGCAGTCCACACTGCGGACGTTGACGCCGTAGACGTATTGGTCTCCGAAAACTGCCTCCATACTGCGATGATACTCGGCCTCCTTGTCGGTGGAGAAGACACTCATGATCTCTCGTAGACTACACGGTAAGTTCATCTTGACTACGACACTGAACTGATCTTTCGCTTTACTGAGTGACTCAAACACCTGACAATCCGGTTTGGATCGAGCCATTCTCTTCCATCTGCCAAGCATTTCGTAGCGTTTCGATACATTCTCAAGCTGCGTCTTCGCTCGTCGAGCTACTGTCAGTAAAGCTTTATCACTCAGTACAGCAGAGGTCGAGAACGTCTGAGAAGACATGAGACCTTGCTCGAACGCAGCGGCGGCAGCCTCACTCGCATTAGACGACGCTGATGACTGGGATCTATTGCTGCGAGTACACTTTCGAACCAGCTTTCCTGTCGAGTTGGTTCGCTCTCTAGTTTGAGCTATGGGTCTAGACGGATGAAGATGCAATTGTTGTTGTTGTAATTGTCTCCTTCGACTTGGTAGGGCATTAGCTCGTCCTTCGGACTTGCTCGTTATGAGCTTTGGTGGGAGCGTCACAAAGCGCAATGATGAAGAAGCTGTAGAAGCCTCTTCGTCCTCGCTGTCGGGTACGAATCTCTGTCTAGCTGTACGAACTTGTTCCTGTTCCTGTCGTTTGTGCAGCTTGCGGATCTTGTGCATTGCGTTGAGCTCTGCTGGAGACGCCGACATGTACTCGGTCTCTGGATGTTTGAGTGGCTTCCTGCCACGACGTTTCTTCTGCGAGCGAGTGGGAGTGAGCGCGACTCGAACATGACCCGACAGCGCAAGATCCAGCTCCAGTAGCGCCGCCGGTTTCCTCGACGGCGACGCTTCCGCCATGCCGGACGTTCTCGAGTGAGCGAGACCGAATTATGCGGAAGAAAAGGTTGAATGGATACCTTGTTACCTTGGGCAGTTCAACTTGGCCTTGACTGCGTTTCAGTAAGTGAAAGTGGTGTGGTCGACTTCAATTGGGCAGTTTATTCACCAAGGCGAGCGAATATCGCAGTGAAGGTGGAGAGAGTTCAGTTCATCTACAGTACAGTGTATGGGTCTTTCAATACACACGTGAGCTCCTCAGGTGTGCTGTACTGATGATACATGTACACACGCAGACATGGAGGTCGCTAATGGCTGACACGAAGTGCCAGTTGTCTGCATAGGGCTCATCTTGTCGCAACCTGGTTGTGATTCATGATTCATGAATTGGTATCAAGGGATAGCTATCATAGGGACAGGCGGGGATGTTGAAGTGAAGCTCGATGCAGAAAACTGTCAGGAACATGTATACACCAGATGATGTCACCGCCACTATGGCCTCTGATGCTTGACGCAATGCTATGGGGTCAAGGATGTGTCCCGACAAGCACGGTATCTGCCGCGTTATTATTATTGTCAACCAAGACCCTGAAGTAGCCAGCATCCGTTTTGCTTTGGAGAGATTAATACCCGCTTGTTATTCAGCGTGCGCGTCAACGCTGCGGCTGCTTGAGGCACCACGCATGTCACCTCCTCGTCAAAAGGACGTCAACGCAAGTCACACTCCTCGAGAACTGAGGCACAAAACCGACAGCGCAACGCTAGAAGATCTGCAGAACTAACCCCAACGACGGTCGTAGTTAGATGCCTAGAAATTCGCATCAAAAATGAAACGACGCTCGACGCCAGCACCGAAGCAGTGGGGCTCTGAACAATGAAAATGTGTGTTCAAGTGATGGCTTACTCATTTATCAAGAGTACTCATGTAGAAGTCAGCATCGCTAAATAACGTTAGCGCACTTCCAGGTGGAAGTCCATCACTACAACAACAATTTAAGATTTCCACGTTGCTAAAGCAAGTCTAAGCTTTCTTGGTCCGACCTTGCTAAAGTCCAGCCCTTAGAACCGCCATACACCCGAACATTTTTTTTTAGTAATGGTTGTCTGTTGTGCATGTAGTCTGTTATTGAATCATGGAAGAAAAAAGTATTATTGCACAAAACACTGCCTGTAGCAAATCCGAAAACTACCACTTAACGTTATTGGCCAAAATTCAATGAGCCGGTGGCAACGCACTCTCAAGCAGCCCCTGCACTTCGCGGGCGTGGGGCTCCACTCCGGTGAGAAGGTAGCGATCCGCGTTCTCCCGGCACCTGCGGGATCAGGTATCGTCTTCCGCACTGATGCTCAACGCTCGGCTATTCCCGCTCTCATCGCCAACGTGGATGCTCGCAAGAGCCAATTGTGCACACAGCTCACTGCCAACGGCACATTTGTATCAACTTGCGAGCACTTGATGGCCGCGTTGGTGGCGTCTCAAGTCACCAACGCCTTCATTGACTTTGAAGAAAATAGTCAACACTCCAGTGTCGAGCTACCGGTTCTAGACGGTAGTAGTATCGAGTACGTTGAGGGAATCCGACGTGTGGGTATCGAAGCGCAACAAGGCGCAGTACTCAAGTATCTGCGCATTAAGCGACCGGTACAAGTCCTCAAGCAGGATAAGGCTGCGTGGCTTCTCCCTATGCCAAAAGATCTCAGTGGCTCCCCGTCTCCTTTACAAACTCCGACACTGCATATGTCAGTGCAGGTGAATTTCGCGCACAAGCAGCTGGGCACGACGTTCTGTCGCTTCTCGTTAGGCTCTGACCCGGACTCTACACTTGACACGTTCCAACGCGAAATAGCATCAGCCAGAACTTTCACGTTCGAAGACGAGATCGCGTGGATGCAAGCGAACGGCTTGGCACGCGGTGGATCGCTCGACAACGCCGTCGTATTCGCCAAAGACGGCGGATCTTCCGTGCTAAACGGAGATGGACTGCGATTCCCCGACGAGTGGACACGACACAAGATGCTGGACTGTATCGGAGATATCGGTCTTGCCGGCCTTCCTCTCCACGGTTACTTTTTCGCGTCAAGTCCGGGTCATACCCTAACTCATGACTTGCTTCGAGAATTGTTTAAGGATTATGAAAACTATGAAGAAATGTTTTAAACAAAATTGACACAGTAGACGACGTTGTATTTTTTTTTTAAGAAAGATCGAACGGACAGACTGATGGAGCTTAATGCAGGCGTTTACTTGTCGTGGTAGGCGTTGACGGCGTTCGAGTGCAGACTCGAGATGTACTTACGGTGCGAGCGCCACTCCGAGCGGTCCTTGAGTGCCATATCCGGATGCTTGCGGATATCACGGTCCCATTTGACGTCGGGGCTCGTGGTGAGGTGGCGCACACCAGTCGCAGCGCACATGACGGTAGCCACGCCTAAAGCAGCAAGAAGAGGGTACGTCTGTAATACATACACGCAAGAGGGTTAGCTTCACGTTTAGGTGGAGGAAGACGCAGAGCGACGTACGGAAGGGTCGCTAAACCACACGGAGCCTTTCTTCGCAACAACTCGAGCAACCATCGCGAGTATTGACAGGTCTTGATCTGGGTCGTGATCGCTTGGGGGGAAATTGGAGAATGATCCAACACAACTCAATGAAGAGGAGCGCTTCCACGCTTTCGTCAACTTCAACGTGGGCGGGTTAGTATGGAAGTTTGTAAGCTGCAAAATGGTGTGTATATTGTGCACGCTGAAGCGTCGTTGAACAGACCGCCGGAAGCACGCCAGATCTTCAACCAATTCCCAACTCGACAAGCTCATAAAATGTGAGCCCAGCGGTGGTTTGTCGTACATGTAGTAGCGCTGGGTGAGGTAGTCGTGAAGATCGTTTTCCGACGAAGACGCCCCGCACGTCTTCACCATTTCCTTGTAGTTTTGTCCAGGCACTTGAGAGTCGCATGTGCACACATTTCCGCCAGAGAGGTAGGCTGCCCAGCTGACAGTTGGTGTGAAGCATCGGCACGGCAGTGACGACTTTGGAGTAGCTGTCAGCGTCGCACTTGTCGCCTTTAGCGAGCTATGCAGTAAGAGTGCAACGGTAGCGGTGAGGAGGGTGGCCGAGGAAATCGTTTAATTTGATTGCGATCAAAATGGTGTGAATGAGCACGGAAATCGATGGTAGCTAGTGTAGTGAGAAGCAAAATTGAATTGGACGTCATGCTTCTTGTGTCTTTTTTTTACGTGCAAGTTCCTACAGCAGCGAGTGCAGGCTCTAACCTTTTGAGTAAGCCACTCGTTGTAAAAGTTTACTTTGACAAAATGTGTCTTCCGGACCGAAAATATGTTGCCGATTCGTAATTATACTTCCTCTGTCCAGAAATATTAGGCCACATTTTTTTCAAATTAATTTAGAATTGTAAAATCTCTAGTGGTTCTCGAGATATGGACGTCTGAAGAAAATATTTTTTATTTTTGGAGCCTCCAGACCTTACCAAGCGCACGAATCTGACACCGAAAGAGCGAGAGTACGCTTTGTCTCTAATGTACGGCGTCGCGACGAGCATGACAGTGCCAGACAAGACCTACGCCCGCGTTTCGGCTCTCCTTGGGTGTTCGGAGCGCCAAATTCGCCGCCTGTAGAAGAAAGCTCGTGATGCGGTGAAGAACGGCAAGTTGTGCGATGTGGAGAGCGGTAGGAAGGGGCACAGTGGCAGGAAGTCACAGGTAGACGACGAAGTTACCCGAGAGCTCGCAGAGAAGATCGCACTTACGCCACTCCATCTGCGAACCAACCTTCGAACTTTATCGGAGCAACTCGGTATTGCTAAATCTACGCTGCATGTGTACCTACAATCTGGGTTGTTTCGGAGTCCCCGCGCTCGACTAAAACCTCAACTCACGGATGAACAGCGCGTCGCAAGGATGGAGTTCGCTCGAAAGTTTGTGGAACCTTCTGCTCGTGGTGGATACAAATTTGACTCTCTTCTCAATTACGTGCATTGGACGAAAAATGTTTTTTTATATAGAGAACACCTGCTATTACTTAGCTCCAGATGAGCCCGCTCCCCACATTACCGTGCACAGCAAAAAACTTTGTGGTGAAGGCTAAGCTTGATTTAAATACAAACTATAAGTCACCTTTAGAAAAGCAATGTCATTAGCCAATGATTGGCGTTGGACGACCTTGGTACCTTGTACCAAATATCCCGAAGTATGACGTGTCACACTTCATGTAACTAGCGGCACACCTAGGGCTACGTACCCCGTTACATCTTCCCCCACTTAGGTTCGGTTTACCGACCAATCAGAATGAAGTGTACGTCACAAACTTTCATTATCAAAGTCGAAAAACATCGACCTGGCCGCGCGAGCGCGGCGGAGGCTCACTTCACAGTTAGAGCCTCGAGCAGCAGTATATGTGCGCTCCTCTTCTTGGTCTCCACATCGACCGTTAACATGCCTGCGAAGAGCAGTGCGAAGACACGCTCCAAGGCTGCTGCCGGAAAGGCGCAAGCCAGGAGCACTAAGCCTCACGGCAAAGGATCAGTACTCCAGGAGGCTACTAAGGTGGCCTCCGAGGCGATTGGCTCTACTGGTGACGCGGCGGTGGGCAAGCGAACGAGCAAGCGCCGCAGTCCGTCACCCTAGCCCCCCCCCCCCCCCCCAGACAAACGTCCGAAACCCTCGGATTGCTGAACATGAAGCTCCGGCCCAAGGCAGTTGAGGACGAAATCGAGTCTCGGGAAGCACCGCAACGGATGCTCCTGTTGGCTCTACGGGGAGGGCAC
>NW_003303738.1:1428842-1473230 GCF_000142945.1 Phytophthora infestans T30-4 | reverse complement strand
CCCTCTAAAAGCGTACGGCTTCGAAGTCTCACTCCGCGAGGAGAAGGAGACTGTGTACTCCCATCGGGGACTCTTCGATTCCTCGAATGAAGAGGACGAGAAGGAGGAGGAAGAGGGCGCTATTCCTGAGCATTGGAATATCTCTAACGACTTCGACAGCAGTAGGAGGACTTCCAAGCTGCCCAGCGTGCGCGTGGGGGCTCGGTGGTGGCACCCATCATCCAGGGAGCTGCCATTAACTCAAGAGGGTATCGGCCTCCCGAGGAGAGCTCTGGGGCCCCAGTCGTACGCGTATGGTGCGTATTTGACGTACTTGACGTACTCTGCGTATGGCTTCGGGGTCCATTCGTACGGGGACCCTCCGGCGTACGGTCTTGACCGCAGCCTTGCCATTCCGACCGAGGCTTGGGTGCCTGCTCCGACGACCTCGACGACGTCTGTGACCGGCCCTCGCTTCGAGGAGCTGGGTCAAGGTGGGTCTGCGAGTCAGCAACCCCCTGCGGATCAAAGTACCGCTTAAGACGTCCAACATAGAACGTCGGGTGCGTCGTCATTGACTTCGGCAGGTCGATGGTGTACGACGCACCATGTCTGGCCAGGACTGCATGTGGTCCGATGAAGCGGTGCTTCAGCTTGTTGCTGCCGACAGAGCTGACAGTGTCTAGCGCACTAAGTACCCCACTTTAAATACACTTAAGTTTCCTCTTCCATGTTTGTCTGAGTACTCCTTTTGTCTATCCTGGGCCGCTGCCATGGCATCGCGGACCCTGGTGACAACGCTCAGCTTAGTATCCACAAAGTATTTCACTTGTTTCCGCAGCGAAACTGGTCTCACATCCGAGACCTGGGAGGAAAGAGCTTTCCGAGCCTCTCCCCCACTTAGAATAGATAAGTCAGTGCCTCCTCGAAGAGTGAGGGGCACTCTGGGGTGACGGAAGCCGTTCAAGTAGAACAGCGTGAGCCCCGTGGACGCGTGCACCGCGTTATTGAGCGCAAACTCAACAGCTGGAAGCTGCGTCGACCACGTACGTGGTACTTCCATCGCGAGCCTTGAGTCACCAACGATGCGCACACACTGCGCAGAGTGCCCTCGAGCACTCGATTGACGCCCTCGGTCTGACCGTCTGTCTGTGGATGGTCCGACGTGGACATCTGCAGACGAGTTCCCAGTAATAGCAGAAAACAGCGTTTTCCAAAAACGCAGCCGTGAACCGCGGGTCTTGGTCCGAGACAATTGTCTCCGGGAGACCGTGATAGCGGAACACGCAATCGACGAACAGCCTTGCGGTTTGCTCACCCGTAACGGTAACGGGAACTGGCGCAAGATGTACCATCTCGTTCAGTTGATACACGAACACCGAAATTCCGGTGCTGCCGTGTCCGTCGGCGGGACGCCCAAAGATGAAGTCAAGAGTCATCGACCTCCAACAGTCAACCGGTACGGGCGTGGAGCCGAAGAGTGCACTGCGGGTTTGACCTGCTGACATATTTCACATGTCTTCACGTATCGGGCGATCCACTTGTACATGTGGGCCCGACCGACAGGAAGGTCTTCTCGCGGCCCAAGTGGCGCTTGGAGGGCGTTTAGATCCTCGTCGTTGGTACGACCACCCGTGGAGGTTCATTGGGCTCCACCCGATAATAGAAGAGGCCGTCCTTCAACTTATATCGGTGGAGCCCCTCTGTCGCGACGAAAGCCAGTTGGACTTCGCGCTCGTTCCTGCTGTGAGGAACTTGACGATAGGCGCGACAGCCTCATCGTCCCGATTCGTCATGCGTATCCGATCATATAGATCCGTTGTCACCCGTGTGATGTGGGCCAACTCGTAGTCTGGACGCCGAGAGAGGGCGTCCGCAAGCACGTTGAGCTTGCCCGGCTTGTACTCGACGCGGAAGCTGTACTCCGCGAAGAAGGAAAGCCACCTCGCCATCCGTTAGGAGAGGTGAGGCGAATTTGTCGCCGTCCTCAAGAATGCGTGGTCTGTCTAGATCACGAAGGGCTGGGAGCCCAGAAGGTGAATACAAAACTTCACAAGGGCATATTTCATTGTCAGGAGCTCCTTGTCGTGGACAAAGTAGTTCCGCTCGGCGGCTTTGAGCTGCTTGGACTGGAACGAGATGACTCGTTCATCTCCAGCCGTGTCGGCCTGCAGCAATGTACACCCGATTGCGTAATTGGAGGCATCGCAGACGACGCTAAACGGCTTCGTCTCGTCCGGCAGGGCCTGGACAGGGGCCTCTTGGAGACTGGCCTTGATGCTGTCAAAAGCATCCTGGTGCTCTTGCTCCCAGAGCCAGTCGTCGTCCTTCTGAAGGAGGCCCGACAAGGGCTTAGCGAAGCCCGCGTACCCTGCGCTGTACTTGTGAAGTTAGTTGGCCAAGCTTAACCACTTTCGAAGATCCTTCTGGGATCGGGGCGCTGACCATGCTGCTATGGTCTTGACCTTGTATGGGTCAGCCCGAACGCCCACGTTGCTTACGAAGCAACCTAGAGCTTTAATCTCTGGTGACACGAAGACGCACTTGTCGATGTTGGCGTAGAGCTTGTTCGCTCGCATCACGTTCAACATTTGACGGAGGTGCTCCAGATGCACCCCCATGGCCGTCTTGCCTCCCTCGGCACGGCTATAGACGAAGATGTCGTCGAAGTACGTCTGTTCGAAGGCACGTAGTGGCCGGAGCAGCTGCGTCACCAGGCGATTGAACGTCGCCGGGACATTAGACAAGCCCTGCGGCATGACGAGCCACCCCCAAAGCATGCCGCTTGGAGTGCTCACCGCGGTGAGCGGGATGTCGCTCTCTCGCATCAGGATCTGGTAGTATCCGTCTACCAAATACAGCGCACTGTACAGTACGCTTCCGGCCATGTTGTTTAACAACACATCCTTTCGTGGGATTGGTGTTTGGGCCGGCACCGTCGCGTTGTTTAGCTTGTTATAAGCATGAGCTAGACGCCACTCTCCGTTCGGCTTCCGAACGCAGAAAGTTGGCGTCGAGTGCGGGGACTTCGACTCCCACACCATGCCTGCCTTCGCTTTCGCAGCGAAGAAGGCATCAATGAACTCGCACTGTTCGCGCGGAAGAGGTCATTGCCTCGTGACACAGTACTTCGTGCCAGGTACGAGATTAATCTCATGCCGTACACCCCGATCTCGTGGGAGCTGGGAAGGTGGGTGTTTGTTCATCACGTCCGCATACTCCGTCACCAAAGTATACATCGGATCCTTGAGGCTCTTAAGGATCTCGGAACCCAAGCGCGTCTGACGCCGATTGTTCAAGTCTTCCAGGACGTCCTCGTCCAAGACAGAGGAGGCGTTCAGCTCCTCCCGAGTGGTCTCAGGCCTTATGAGGACCATCTCGGCAACCTTCCAAGCCTTGCGGTTGGCCAGGAAAGACTCGACCGTCATTTCCTCGAGGTTCAGTATCTCAGCAACCTCTGGCAACGGCTCCAAGTGGACACCAGATGCCTTGACGGGTAAACCGGTCTCGCCATCGAAGATGTGATAACACTCTTCTACCGGCCTTGTCAAAGGAGCCCGCCCTGAACTCCGAGTCGCTTGAAGCGACGTCGGTCTGAACGAAGTTTGGATCCGACTTGTGGCGGCGGCGGCGTCGTCGTCGACGGCGACCGTGACGTGGAGCTTTGCTACCCACGTCTGGGGATGTCGGCGCTCCGACATCCGAGACACTCGTGGCCTCGTGTGGTACTGTGGTACCCACACAGGAAGCGTATCTGACGTCTTCCTCTTCAGTGAAGGTCTGGGCGACCGCGTGTGGCACTATGCCACCCACACAGGAAGCGTATCTGACGTCTTCCTCTTCAGTTAAGGTCAGGGCGACCGTGTGTGGAACTCTGCTACCCACCTTGAACACGCTATTACCAGCGTTCGTGACAGCTGCAACTGTCTGCGGAACTATGTTACCCGCTTGTGGACCTAAGTTACTCACTAGGCCAGCACCCCATCTAGGCGCTGCCACCATCGAAGCGTCATTGGAGTCGTCATATACGTTGACGACTCCCGAACATCTGCTTGATGCTTCGGTACCCTGGCAACCCTTGCGGACACCCCCGGGTCCTGGCAGAGGCGAGAACATGACTCACCAATGCTCTGTCGGACTTCGCAGGGCGGCTGGCACCAATTGCCTTGCCTCGCCAGTCGATTCAGGGCTCGTGCTTCTCAAGCCAGGGCATGCCCAGGATCATATCCTAGGGATCTATGTCGAGAACAGTGAACTGTTCGAGGCTGTCAAAGTCTTCAAACTTGACGGCCAGACCCACTTGGACGTTGGGGACAGTGACGACCTTCCCGTCGACCAGTTGCACTGACACTGTCCCGTTGCTCTTGCTTTCTCTCAAAGCATCGGACAACTTGTTGCTATTACGAGCAACCGTCTGGCGGCGTGCGAAATTCTTCGACGCCCCAGAATTGATCAAGATTATAAAGGGGTGATCGTATCTCTGTACAAATACGTCTACTACGAGCAACCCGCCGCTGCTCTTCGCCGATTCGAGAGTGCGAAGACTCTCAGGGGTTAAGTTCCCGTGGTACGCGCCACCCGCGCATCCTTCACGAAGACTTAGCTCTTCCCCGGTAGGGCGCCATGCCCCTACTAGTTTCCGGCGTCCCCTCGGGGACCTGGCTTCTGACAGTGACTATAGAGGACGGTCTTGGAGAATGTCCGTCTGCGGAGTCTTTCCACGGGACAGTCGCTCTTGAAGTAGCCCAACTTCCCGCAACCGAAGCAGCGAATGGCACACTGTTCGGCGGACCCGAGTTCCATGGGAACTGGTCCGTTGGGGCTTGTTCGACCGGAAGTCGACAAAGAGCTCCCAGGCCAGGCTGAGGCCGGCGTACGCGCCTGGCGATGGCTGAATGCTTCCTGAAGAACCACTTGAATCGCCTCTTCAAGGGTGCTTGACTGCACCTGGAACAGCTGAGTGCGCGCTAGGCCCACTCAAAGGCCGTCCATGAACACAGTCATCTTGATGTGTTCGTGAGTGGGTTTCCCACTAGGGACGCCGTGAGCTCCCGTATCTCTTGGACATACTCGTGCAGCTCACGCCTCCCATGTTTGCACGAGAGGAAGCGCGAGCGCTGGCGGTACTCGTAGCTCGCCGGGAGGAACGCGGCTTGGAGCTGTTCGCACAGCTGAGCCCAGGATGTGAAACATCCAGGGGATGTTGCCTCCCGCGTGTACACCCAACTCTTAGCTCGACCGCTAAGGTTGGAGAGTGCAAAAGCAACACGAAGTTGCTCGGTCGAGATCACAGCCGCGTCCATCGCGAGCTCTACCTCTCGGACCCAGAAGTGAAGGCTCTCACCTTCCTTCCCTTCATACGGCTTAACCTTCAGTCGTATTGGCTTCGGGTGTGGCGGATTTGCTTCCGCCATCGGGAGCCTGCAGGTTCTCCCGCACATGCGCGATGAGCCCCTGCTCGTAAGTGTCAAATGCATTGACGCGCTCGAGCTGCTCGGCCGGTGTTGACACCACCAGGCTCTACAGGGCCTCCATCCCGAAGATGCCTGCCATCTTCCGAACCGACTCGAACTATGAGTCGTTCAGATGGGAGAAGTCGTTCCCATCCATGGCAACAAACTTCAGAGAGGTTCAGGTAGCCTACCCGCGGTGGCGTGGATTGACTACATGTGCTACCAAGTGTGACGGGGTCACACAGTACTCTGCGCTAGAGGAAGTTGGCTTCCGAGAGTATACAAACTCTCAGTGAACAGCAGCTCACAGGTCCCCTTTTACCGAAAGGGAGCGAAGTGACCAATTTAAGGTAGATTGTAAACTTAGTATATTTATAGGTAGGCTAAGCTTGATTTAAATACAAGCTATAGGTCACCTAAAGAAAAGCAATGTCATTAGCCAATGGTTGGCTTTGGACGACCTTGGTACCTTGTACCAAATATCCCGAAGTATGACGTGTCATACTTCATGTAACTAGGGGTACACTTAAGGCTACGTACCCCGTTACAGCTCGTGCTTAGCATATTCACCACTGTACCGATTCCTTCAACATTCAAGAAATTATTTCCTTCAATTCGAACTTGTGCATTAAACGGCGTGAAATTCACGTAATCCGTTACTTGATTAGTGATATGACTTAATGCAAAGAGTCCAAATATCACTGATCATGAGCCATGTCTGCAATATTCCTCTTCAGGTTTATCATATGAAGGATCCCATAGGCTTCATCATCACTTTCATTTGAGAATTTCCCCTTTCCTCCTGTTTTGGTACGCTTCCGGGTTGGACCTTCCACATTCATCTCGGCTGCTGGTCTCTTGCCAAGATGGGAACACTCACGCACATGGTGATCTTGCTCAGCACAGTGATAACACTTTCCACTACCTCCAACTTGACCAGTTCGCCCTCCTTGTTCTCGCCCGCCACCACCAGAGCGACCTCTGCCAAAATCCGAACGACCTCGACCGCGACCACCGAAACGACCACGGCCTCTGCCTCGACCACGTCGCCCGCGGCCTCCGCCTGCGTATAGCGCCTCCTCCTCATCTATCTTCTCTGTTGTCTCTTTGCGATCTTGACGACGGTCATAAGCAGTCTCAAGAGCATGCTCTAGTTTCTCATAGTTTGGAGGGGGATCGCTTAGGTCTGCAGGTATATGGGACGCCAAGAAGGTCTCCACAACATTGTCATAGTCGCTAGATAGAGAGCCTATCAGCAAGGACGGTTTCTCATAGTCGTCTAGATGCTTTGCTAGTACTCCAATGCTTTTCATCAAGTGACGAATCTCACCAAGACGGCCCGACATATAGTCTTTCGGGTCAAAGTGAAGTTTTCTTAATATAGTCATATCGGCAGCACACTTGAAGTAATTTTTTCCAAGCTATCGCTTATTTTTAGATGTTCCATCACTCTGAATGGGGTCGTATTCGACCGTCCTTATTTTTTTGTCCGTCATACAATCATACAGAGTTTCTTTAGCTCGTCTGCTCTCTTTCACATCCGTGATGTGAGCCTCGCATTATTCTCCCTTTGACTCATCATCAGTAAGAGATGGCACGGTGTGCTCACGCTCACGGTATTTCCACAAGCCTTTCCGCTGTAGCTTCAAAATGATACGTTCCAGCCACACCTCGAAGTCCTGACCATCAAAGGGTGGGTATGCCTTCTTCTTCTTATCTAAGTAACCCTTGTTGTTGTTCGCAGTGCTCATGGCAGTTGTGGCTTGTTAAGACTGGGCTTTCGACTCATAAGCAAGTGTAATCCGCACTTAATGGTCAGCGTCTGTGGCGCAGCAAAGACAAAACGGAACACGCGAAGTTGGTGAGGAAAGCTGCTCTTGTACTGCCGAGTGTATTTTTTGAAGTGAGATCAGTCACTTTGTTTATCTCTCTACAGCCTCATTCACTTTCCATAAACGTTTTCTCTCCCCTTTCCTCACCTATGCACGGTACCCCCCTTCAAATGTCACAAAGATGTACCCGTTAAGGACAGAACCTTTTAGCTTAAAACCTTGAGACCGACGTCAACGTGATCCGGCACCAATCGGGAGATCCAGTACTTCATAACTGAAACCACTGCAGCTTCTACCGAGCAAGGGCTAGAGGTAGACGGATGATACCGTGCTGCCTGGCGGCGTTACGTGCGATCGACACACACCTCAACGGCCTCGACAGCTTTGTTTACAGACCTCTTTATAGTTATTTAGATCTACTATTTATAGTGGTATTCTTGCACGACACCTAGCCGTGTAAGAAAAACTATAAAAGTAAATTTTTTAAGAAAACATCTCCTAGCATTTACTATTACGTCGAGGAGTAAAGTGCGCTATATTTTGTTTCGTACACCAAGTTTCTATCAGTTTATACCCATGCCAAACCTTTACAGTCGAGTGAAACCTGTGACGTTTACACATATTGGTAGGAAAACAAGATATTCTCATTTGAAAATTGTATCGAATCGATACCTACTATTGGAGCTTGCACATAATCTCGAATTAATATTTATAGAACTACTCGTAGCACTACCAGGATAATTCTTCTATTGATTTCATTCTGGAAAGTAGTACTCTTTTTTGCTACCATTTGGTTATAAACAAACCTTTCATGAGCCTGAACAAAGCTTACTCCGTCGAAGAAGACCTGACAAGGACTGTATTGCGCAGGAGAAACACAATGTGCGACGTAGACCTAGAGGCTGGATGCAAGCCCCCAATTATAAGTTGGAAGAATTTTCGTCCTATTGAGAAGCGGTGCTGACACAGCATAGATTACCCATCATTGACGAACGATATAGGCAGCGAACTCCTTACTTAGGTCTCTTAAAACGACGCTACAGTGGACGCGAACGTAGTTAGGGCCATCACATTTAAGCTGCAGTGTGCAAAGATGCCCGTATTTTAAACGTAATATTTACATATTGTGCTATTAAAATAGGTGCGAAATTTAGTTTTTTTTACAACGTTTGAAAAATCAAATCTATATGGAGATTCGTCGATCGTCCAACCACGTGGGTGGATGTGTCGATAGTCCAGTCTGAATACCACTCGAAATGTTTCGCGAGGGTGGTATTTTAATCTTATTGACACAAAGCGTGCATCTAATTTTCCAGCTGCAAAACCAGCGCTTAAAAGTCTTCCATTTGACGGCAGGAACATATTTGGTGTCCATGGCGGAGTTGGTGGTGCCTCCCGAGGTATTTGAGCGCTGGTTGCCAGCTGATGAGTGCGTACGACCAGAAGGGACAACCTTCCACCGTTGATTACCAGACCTCACAGCGGAGGGTGAGAGTAACGTGAAGGAAAACCCAGAGCTGCTTATCCCGGCTTTGTCATAATAAGCAAATGGCATTCATTATACTAATTAATTCGGCTAGTAGTGCTTAGACATACCTTTGTGAGCTCAGGTAATGTGCTGGATCACGTCGATTTTGCTTCCGTTTGACAGCGTCGATTCGTTTCAATCGCGTCGGGAAGTTTGAGTAGAACTCACAATACAAAACTCTGACACCTCCAGAATTTTTAAATCTGTTTAAGAAGGTAATAAATTTGAGCTAGGTTTTCGTTTTCTATCACCGGAAAGATCGTTTCTCGCTCACAACCGCAATTTCTCAGCGAGCTCACCAGCTGCGGCGACCACCGCTCGAGGGCACTATACTTCGTCGCAACGGCGGTGAGTGAGCCGCTGCGGTTATCTCCGCTCTATCTACATGATACATCTACTCTTCTGCTCGTCAGCCAATCTTCCACTTATTTACTTATCTGCACCATGCTCGGGGAATTTCGGGGCCAATCGGTACCACCACTAGCGACGCCCGCGGCGGCTGGCCCGATTCGGCCCTAGCGACACAAACGAGCGGACCTATCACTTCGCGAAAGATACCTGGAGCGCTCCGAAATCACCATGTCCAGGCGCCTCAGTGTCTCGATGGTGTATCAAGTGGCTGCGGTAAGGCGTTAAAACCCCTGCAGTTTCAAGCGAGCAAGGGCGAATTGTAGACGGATGATGCCGCGCTGCCTGGCAGCGCTACGTGCTCTCATTGACCTCCCAGCCTGCAGATCCTATTCTTCTGCCACTCGACACACACCTTAACGGCATCGAGAGCTACGTTTACAGACCTCTTTATAGTTATTAAGATCTACTATAGTGACATTCTTGCACAATACCTAGTGTTGTATTGTTGCTTGCGTTCTTGGAGACAAATGCTGAAGTGAGTAGATTAAAGTTAACCGAAACTCTCCTACTGTACATGTCTTTTTAAACACTATCTCTTTATTGTCTCCCTTGTTGTCTTCTTGTAAGTGTTTGTGCAAGCACCGCTCCTGTCGCACCTGAATCATCCATACGGTAGCTTCTGGCTATTGTTCAATCACAATTACTCCTGATCGGGAAGTAATCCGATCTGGGACAGCCTGGGACGGACCGTAATCCGATCGACGGTCCGAGCTGTTACCGAACCGTGCGATGGTGGCGTACTTCAACACTCCCACTCGCCGTTACTGCACGGTGACCTTCTCCTTGATGCCGCTTGCGCCACGCAGATACTTCAGTGCCTTCGTCCCGAGGTCCTTCGTCAGCATGTCGGCAAGTTGATGCTTGGCGTCAACATAGTTCAATTCGACCATTCCTCGTTCAACGTTCTCGCGCGTGAAGTGGTGTCTGATGCCCACGTGCTTAGTCCGCGCGTGATATCCAGCGTTCCTAGCCACCGGGATTGCACCCTGATTATCCTCCCAAATTTGTGTTGCTCCCACTTGCTCGTGACCCATGTCCTTCAACATAGCTCGCGTCCACAACACCTCTTGCGTACACAGGCTCAGATCCATGTACTCCGCCTCAGATGAGCTGATCGCGACCGTCCTTTGGAACTTGGACTTGAACACCACCGGTGCGTCTCCGATCATCACCATGACCCCCGACACCGATCGCCTATCGTCGATGTCTGTTCCTCAGTCTGCGTCCGAGAACGCGACTGCCTCGATATTCTCCGTAACACGGTTTTCCTACCCGCGATTGTTTTGCTCTGGCATTTTCCATCCCATAATGTTCCGGCCTGCCAATTTCCGTCCCGATATTTTCCGTCCCGCGATTTCCGCCATGGCATTTCCCGTCTCACCCTGGTTTACGATACCGTGCTCGCGCGTCGTCTTTAAGTACCTCAACACTTGGATAGCAGCTCGCCAATGCTAAATTCCAGGATTATCGAGGAAACATGACAGCTGCGTCACCACGTATGCAATGTACGGTCAAGTACATGTCGTAATGTAAAGTAGACCGCCGATAAGAGATCGGAACGGTTTGGACCGCATTTCCGCTCGTTATTCTTCTGTTCCAGGGGACTGCAGCTTAAACAACTTCAAATTAGCTGTACACGGGTTGTCCACAGCCTTTGCGTTCTGCTGACCGAATCGCTCTGCAACATCATCGATGTATCGCGTCTGCTTAATCAGGAGCGTCAGTTCCGCTCCGTTGTGATTTATCTCCATTCCGAGAATGAATCTGGCCGTTGCCAACTCCTTAATCTTAATCGCGGCCTTGAATGCCATCTTCACTTCTTGGATCTCGTCATTCGTCCTGGCTGCAATGATATGTCGTCCACATACAAGCATATATAAATGGGTCCGTTCCTTGACCGCTTCACGTAGAAGCACTGATCTGACCCACAACTCTTAATTCCGTTATGAACGAAAACGCAATGGATCGTCCTGCTCCACGCACTTGCGGCCTGCTTTAGACCGTAAATGGCCTTGTTCAATAGGCAAAGATAGTCGCCTGCTTCCTCAATGCCCAATAGAATCTCCATGTAAACGCAGTCCTTCAGCACACTGTTCAGAAACGCAGTGTCCGCGTCTAATTGCTCCATCACGTATCCGACCGCAACACATACGGCAAGTCCCACTCGAATTGAGTTCATGTATGCCTCAGGCGAGTAAGCTTCGAAGAAGTCTATTCCGAGCTTCAGTTTGAACTCTTTCGCAGCCAGACGTGCCTTGTACCGGATCTCTCGTCAGTTCTCGTCTCTTTTTCTCTCGCAAAGACCCAACGGCAGTCTACAGGACTCATCTCCGTCCTGCGTGGAACAATTGTCCATGTGCCGTTTCGTTTGTGCAAGAGTGGTTCGGTCTTCACCGCCTTGCACCACGCGCCCGCATCCGAGCTGGCCATCGCCTGCGCATACGTACTGGGTGGATCCACTGCGTCCACTTTGCTCGCAGCATATGCCAGTACTGCCTGAGCAATTAGTCCGTCCTCGACAATTCGAGCTCTCTTCAGTGAAGGCGGTTCGTCACGTCCTTCCGTTTTTCGCTCTTCGTCAATTCCTGGTCCGTCCTCAAGTAGTAGAGTGAGCTCATGACCCCGTCGTATCCGTTCCAACTCGGGACGAAAACCAACCTGTCATTTTGGAACGCGGCCAAGTTGGGTCGGAATCCGTCCTGAAATGCTGACTGTGTCGAGTGGCATTCCGTAAGTTCCAAGCCTGTCAAAGGTTTTGCTGACGGCAGCAACATGTTCATACTCGTGCCTTAAGTAGGTTTCACCGCATCCATCTCAATATCCAGGATGGGCTCTATTATAGGCTTCTTCCTTACCATTTGGGTTAGTCTAATCAATGGGACTGATGAGTCGGTGGCAACCGACGAAACACCTCGGGCTCAGAGTGGGTGTCTCCCGTGCGGATAAGAGAACAGATTAACGATACCTATGGACACTTGCTATAGTTTAAAACTAGCTCCGAACCAAAACGAACTAAGCAGACCAAAGGTAAAGGATGAGCAGATCGCCGACTGAAGATCGACAACAACTGAAGAGTAGCAGGTCGCCGACTGAAGAGTAACAGGTCTCCAACTGAAGAGAAACCGCTTGTTGAAGAGCGGTGGTGAAGGTAGCAGAGACCCAAGAGATACCGTTTGGGGAAGAAACGGTTGTCAAGCGCAAGTGAATAATAGCATCGCTAGAACCGTTCTGGAGTTTCCGCCAAAGCTCTAAGGACCTTAGCAGGGTTGAGTAGCACGAGACAGACGTGTTCGAACAAGGACTCAGTCCGGTGATAAGCGAGTTATTTCAAGAGGGCTCCTCGACATCTTTCATCGGTTCGTACTGAACCGATTCCCGTTCTACTCGGCCCGTCCGGGTCGGAACGCGTCCTTCATCAGATTCCTTGGTTATCTAAATGATTGTCCTTTGTCTTGGAGCGGATGTTTCGTACATTTCGTCAACTTCTCGCTCGTCCAGTTGAATCGACCGCGATACCTTGACCTTAGACCGCTCCAAGTCATATTCCCGGTATCCTTCACATTCTCCGCGTATCCGAGGAACATGCACCTGAAGCTCTTTGCATACAGCTTCGTCCACTTCGCGTCATCGACATGAGCGTCGCCCTGGTATCCGAACACTCGCAAGTGGTTCATGCGTGATTTTGCCTTGAATCCCAACTCGTATGGTGTTACCGTCCTGCTCGACGTGTTGATGGACCGGTTGATCAGGTACACAGCTTTACTTACTGCTTCGGCCCACCATTTCGTAGACACACCTTTGTAGTACAGCATACTCCGTGCTTTTTCCATGATCGTACGCTTCATCCGTTCAGCCACTCCGTTCTGTTGAGGGCTGTATGAAATGGAACGCTGATGCACGACCCCGTTCTCCATACACATCCAAGCGACCTTCTCGTCCACAAACTCCGTTCCATTATCCGACCGCAGACACTTCAATCGTTTTCCCCTTTGGTTCTCGTAGAGCGCCTTGAGCTCGATCAATTTTGCGACTACCTCGCTCTTGTTCTTCAGGAAGTACGCTACCACATATCTTGAGTGGTCGTCCACCAGCGTAGCGACGTACCATGCGTGCAGCGGGGCTGCCGTAGCTTTAGCGTCAGAGGAAGACGTTCGACTCAAAGAGTCACTAATACTAAGTTCCTTATCCAAAGGACACTTACAGCCCAAGACCAGGGCTCAAAGTTAACACCTTAACTTTTATGCTTCAAAACCAGAAGTGTTTTATTTACTATTATTGCGGCCAAGCCGCCTAGGGGTAAATGTATCTGTTTAACTATCTAGCATAGTTAAACCTAATCAAATGCATAACGTGTGGCTTTCGGCCAACGTACTGAGAGACCTTGTTAACTCTCCAACTTTTGTACTGAGAGTTTGTTAGCTCTCCGGGTACTTCGTACCCCTGTGTGTTCCACACCATGTAACCCCGTTACACTCTCCCCCACTAAGATGAGAACATTCCGTTCTCGAAACTCTCCTCAGCGAGGTCACGTCTTGTTAAGACGGCGGAGGTTACTACACTTCACACCAGCGTTGTACAGCTCCGTGAGCTCACAAACGCCTACGCATCGTTGATGCCCAACTTCTCGTCGTCGGTCCACGGCCCAATGCTCCAAGCGCAGCGCGCATCTTGCTCTCAAGCGGTCTCAGACCTACGCTCGCGCTCCGCGCCTTCTCCAAGAGCTGCAATTAGCTTAGAGCAATGCTCTTGACTCATTCGAGTCGTCGACAACAGCTCAGCGGTTGAACACTCGCTTCACAAGCGATAGGTCGGTGGCTCAAACCCACTAGAGCACAGCCCTCTCGTTCCATGAACGATTGTTCACGCTTGAACAAGCTTAAGGGCAACACCCTTTTAGCTCAGTGGTCGAGCACTGGCTTTGAAAGCCACAGGTCGGTGGTTCAAATCCACCCGGGCGCAGCCCTCTCATACCATGAGTAGTCCGTTCTCGGACTGACGTACGGGCATCGCCCTTATAGCTCAATGGTAGAGCTCCGGCCTGTCAAGCCAAAGGCCAGTGGTTCGATCTCCGTTCGGGACACCACTTTCGCTGTTACAGCGCATCCACATTTGGATCATGCTCATCGAGCAAGTTGTTTCAAAACAACTATGCGTCTATCGAGACGCTTGTGCCTGAGCCTTGTTCAGCACAACACGAAGCACCTGCTTCCTTCGGGACCATGTCCCTGACACTACGAGGTCTCTCCACCTCCTGCTCCCGCTGCGAGCACCGCTCATACGTACGAGCTGGCTGCTGCAGCCACTGGTCAGAGCCTGAGCTCAACTACTGACCTCATCGCTCCCCACTCTAGTGGGAGGCGCCGCGACGCTGTCGCACGCCATGGTGGCGCTTCGGCACATGATGTGCCCGGTCGTAAGCGTCAACGACGTCAGGGCAATCTTGCCGGAGGATAACCTCAAACTCCCATGAGTTCTGTGAGTGAGGGTAACCCCTCCACTTCACTAAGTACTGGGTACGACCCTGGCGTCTACGCCACGCCACAAGGCGTTCCACGTAAGAGTGGAGCTCACCATGCTCATCGAGCAGAGCAGAAGGAGGCCTTGCCTCAGCTGGGCTCTCGCGGGGAGAGTCAGCACTTGCCGGAACGGCGTCTGCGTCCATACGACGCCGGCGTCCACGACGCGAACGTTCACGTTCACCGCCCATCGGTCGATCTCGAAGAGATGATCCACCTTGTGGATAGGTTAGAGCCACCACTGTTGACTCACAACCAGGTCTCGGACCTTGAGCGTCCAGTTGCTCGGCTGAACGTTCAGCTTGCCTTGCTCCTGCATCTCGAGCACTTCGCTCCGCGACCTGTGGCTCTGCCACATGCTGTTGATCAGCCATCTGTGGATCCACCACTTGCTGTCGTTCAGCCTCCCGTGGCTCTACCACCTGCTGCCCTGCAGCTGTCCGTGGCCCAGCCACCGTTGGTGCCAACGCCTCCGCGCTCACCTGAGCAGGGTCTTGGTATGGCTTAAGCAAGCCGACATAGAAGACCGGATGCGTGCGCATCTTCTTCGGAAGGTTGAGCGTATACGCTAGGCCCTTCCTGGCCACGACCTTGAACGGTCCTATGAACCGAGGTCTTAACTTCGTCTTGAAGACTGCAGACACTGCATGAGTAGGTAGGTTTTTAGCGTTTAATAAAACTTGGTCACCGACCTCAAACCTCTCAACATTGCTTCTGCCCTTGGCATCTGCATGTTCCTTCTGCGTGTCTTGGTTTTTAGCCATAGCGTCGCGTACTTGACGCATTACGCTCAGTCTCAAAGAGACAAAGTCATCGACTTGCTTGCGAACCGCAACAGGGCTGACATCAGCTAGCCGCTCGGCTATCCCTCCCCCATCAAGCCCTGAGCCACTGCGTGGCGGCGTCAGTGGGACGCGAGGGCTAACCAAGCCGTTCACATAGAACGGAGTGTAGCCTGTCGAGGCGTGCACTGCATTATTTAATGCGAACTCAACGAGTGGGAGCATCTGGCTCCAGCGTTTTGGCGCCTCAGCGCATACGCTTCGAAGGATATCCTCCACAACGCGATTCACGCGTTCGGTTTGACCATCGGTCTGCGGATGGTCCGCTGTGGACATGTCCAAACGAGTGCCGAGCACTCTGAAGAGGGACGTCCAGAACTTCGCGGTGAAGCGCGGGTCTCGATCCGAGACAATTGCCTCAGGCAAGCCATGTTGGCGAAAGACTCGGTCTAAAAACAGCAAAGCTGTACCTTCACCATCAATGGTGTCCGGCACTGCCGCTAAATGAGCCATCTTGCTCAATCGGTCTACAAAGACCACTATACCTGTGTGTTCCCGCCTTATCCTTGGGAAGGCCAAACACAAAGTCCATACTCATGGACTGCCAGCATCCCTTGGGGACAGGCAAACTCGCCAATGGCGCTGCCGTGCTCGGCGCGGACTTTGTCCGTTGACACGTCTCACACGTGCGTACATAGGTGCCAACCCACTTATACATCTTAAGCCACCAGTACATCGAGCCAAAGGTCTTCTCTTGACCTAAGTGCCCGCCCACGGGCGTATCATGAACCTCATAGAGGATTCGATACTTTAGATCCTCATCATGAGGAACGACTTCACGAGGGTTATCCTCAGCGTCGGTGCTGTAGTACAGCAGGCCGCCATCGAGTGAGTATCGATGCAGCCTCGCGCGTAAGCGCCCAGACAATTCCTTGTCAGAGTCCTTAAACTCTTCGCTCCCAAGAGCCCGTAGCAGCGCTACGCACATGTCATCTTGTGCATACGCTCCGCGTATCAAGTCAGGCACTGACGACGTCACTGTTGTGACATGAGCTAGCTCGTAGTCCGGCCTGCGCGAGAGCGCATCGGCCACTACATTAAGCCGCCCCGGCTTGTACTTCACCTCGACGTTATACTTGGCAAAGAAGGAAAGCCATCTTGCCATTCTCTGAGAGAGATGAGGCGACTTTGTCGCAGTGCGTAACGAGGCATGATCAGTAAAGATCACAAAAGGCTTAGAGCCTAGCAGGTGTACCCTGAATTTGACTAGAGCATACTTCATTGCAAGTAGCTCTTTGTCATGAGCTGGATAGTTCTTCTCTGCAGCTTTGAGCTGGCGAGACTCAAACGCGATCACGCATTCACGCCCTTCGGCGTCTGCTTGTAGTAAAGCACAACCGATTGCAAAATCGGAGGCGTCACAGACGACGCTAAACGGACTATCCGGGTCCGGTAGCGCAAGGATCGGAGCCTGGAGGAGGCTCTCCTTCACAGCCTCAAAGCCTCCGTCGTGCTCGACGTTCCAGCACCATGGTGCGTCCTTCTTAAGGAGATCTGATAATGGCCGAGCCATCTCCGCGTAGTTCGCACTGTACTTGTGCAAGTAATTGGCTAAGCCTAGCCACTTGCGTAAGTATTTTTGGTTCTTGGGAACCGGCCAGTCCACGATGGCCTTGACTTTGGCAGGATCTGCCCGTAAGCCACGCTTCCCAATGAAGCACCCGAGGAAAGGTCCTCCGCGCCAAAGACGCACTTGTCCAAGTTGGCATACAACTTATTAGTGCGCATGCACTCGAGCACAGCTCGCAAGTGGTCAATGTGGTTATCCACGTCTGACTTTCCGTGCTCGGCACGACTATGGACGAATATATCGTCAAAGTACGTTTGAGCGTACGCCCGGTGGGGCCTAAACAACTGCGTCACAAGCAGGGGCGGAGGCAGGCCCTTTTTGGGGGGGCCATGGCCCCCCCCCCCTCAAAAATCCCCCAGATTTTAAAAAATGGCGGGGAAGTTAATGTATAGCAGCTTTCTATTGTCCCTTTCACTAAAAGCTGGGATATATTTTAAGTTTACATAGCAAACTTTGCCAGCAGAACCTCTTTTTAATATACAAATTTCTGTTTTTAAAAGGATTATTTTGTACCTTAATTAACAGTAACAACCAATACAATTTGGATGTGGCAAAAAAATACTGAAAGTTTAAACTTTTGTTGTGGGATTTCAGTAAATTAACACCCTTTAAATAGTACTTATAGAGGAATTCGCCGTTCTGATGCACTACTGAATCGATCTAGTACCTCATCGCGGCTGATACTGATTGTGAGGTCAGTTTCTGTGCTCAGTAGAAGATCGGATAGCCATTCGTCGACGATCTTCGTCCTTAGACGAGTTTTAACGCGTTTCATACTGAAAATGAGCGCTCAGCGCTCGCCGTTGACACTGGTAGCGTACAGACTAGTTGAGTTACTCGGTGCAGCGTAGGAAATATTGTATGTGCATCTGAAGCAATCATTGTGACACTAAGTTGATTGACGGACTTTGTGTTCTCAAAGCGACTGTCATTGATTGCAAATTCACGGAAGCTGATTGCCTCCTGCTTCAAACTTTCAATTTGACTTTCAAAGTCTTTCGGATAGTAGTCGCTTGCAATTTTAGAAATGGAGTCAGGGTTCCAATAAATGAACTTTTTACGAGCGTTTAATCCTCCGCAAAGCTCCATCAGATCAAGAATGTCTCCACTAAATCGTCGTCTTAATTCACCAGCAATTCCTTTAACCACAGCTAAATACACGTCTTCATAATAGTGAAATGCTTGTGTGACAATCTCATTTCGATCCGCACCGGGGACACCAGACTTTCCTTTTCCCCTGTTACGTGATCCCCTTCGTGACCACGGTGCTGTTTGGACCGGTACGTCGATAGGGTCGTGCAATGATGTGCAGAATGCTTCCGCAGTAGCCCAAACAGTACAAAAACTAGTCTTTTCGTCGTCTTTTAGTTTGTTAGCTTGCATATTGTTGAATAAACTTTGCGTCTGTCTCACTAGTCCTGAAGCCGAGGCTATATCCATGTCATCCTTTTGTAGATATTGAGACAAGATGTTTACTTTTTCCAATACCACTATGAGAATTTCCATGTGAAAAACGAAATCAAATGTTTGCATTTTTGTAATAATGCCCTTTGCATCAGCTCGCTTGTCGGGATTGGCTCCATCTAATTCCACGCGCCTCAATACTTGAATAATTGGAGTCCATAACCATCTAATCCGTAATAAAGCTCGCACACGACAATTCCAGCGCGTGGCACTTAAAGCCTGAGTTGCAAGAGGCTGGTTCTTACCTCGACCGGTTCCCAGATAACCACTGCTGATTAGTTGTTGTAGTTCGTCTTGCGCGTAACCATACAAACTGACTTTCCTTTTGTATGATGCACTACAAGTAGCGTGAATAGACTGAACGATGTTGAAGCATTCCGTCCCAGAGACAGTCTGTTTTGATACAGTCACTACTGCAAGATTAAGGCGGTGAGCGAAGCAGTGAACGTAGTAAGCGTACGGACAAGTATCTCGGATCAATTTTTGTAGCCCATTATATCCACCGGACATGTTTGAAGCCCCATCGTATCCTTGGCCACGGCACCGAGAAATGTTTATTCCCCAAATTGTGATTTGATTTATCAACGCAGATTTAAGTGACTCAGAAGAGGTATCGCGAACGTGAACCGAACCCAGAAGACGTTCTCGAATTTCACCAGTATGCCTGGATAAAAACCGGACTACAATAGCCATGTTTTCTTTTCCACCTTCACATGTTGCTTCATCTACTAGGAGCGCAAAATACCCTTGTCCAAGTTCATTCTCCACGATATGCTCACGAACTACATCCGCCGCGCAATGAATAAGCTCCCGTTGTACTGTAGGAGATGTGTACTTGGCATTTGCGGCGGCAGAGTTCATCAAATCCGCGAAATCTGGCATTCTCTGAGCCAAAAAAGACAGCATTTCAAGACAATTACCCCTATTGCAGGACGTCTCCTGTTGAAGAATCAAAAACTGTCAATTAGGACTCCATTTAAACGTTAATACTAATAACGCTTACCTTCTCGTCGTTGCCTCTGAAAGCAATACCTTGTCGCGCGAGAAATAAACACACGTCTAAAATTTGACGAAGTCTTTTCCTATTTTGTTCTCGCTGGCTTGCATTTGTTCTTTCCAGAGCTATGGTAATATCACAACTTCCCCTCAGGACTTCGAAAAATGCAGCTTCAGCATTATGATGTCTAGAACAGGGCTGACCAACGTGGGCGACAAAACCGCCTTTCGTCGTGGCTTTTTTCCAGTTGTGAAAGCCCAGAGCTGGACGCGCAAACACAGAAGTGTCCTTTGCTGTCATTGCTTCTCGGCTTAAGTAACACCATCTACAAAACACTACTCCAACCACTTATATTTTTCGAACCATTCAGGCTGAAATGATCTCGAACGCTTGCCATAGGAGCGGCTCGGATAGCACGTTAGGCGGGGTCGAAATAAATTCATCTTGGAATATGCAAAAATGACTCCACGACGTAGCTTCGGATCCTCTTGCAGCTGTCTAATTGCAAAATATTAGGAGGGCGGTCCACAGGATCGCAGCGAACAAAGTCGTGAACACGGCAGTCAAGTGGGTCTTCCGCGATGCCATTTTCGTGGCACCATTGAGCTGCAGATGACGATTCTAAGTCCGCACTACGTGAAATGGGTGGAGTAGTAGGCTCTGCTAGAGATGAAGTTTGTACCGGATTATTAGTGCGCTCTTGTACTTCATCCGGGGACGGCCGAGGTTGCTTGGCGAAGAAGTTTGTTATTGCTTGCAGTTTCTGTCTCTTGGGCGGCATCGTGCTTCAATACGGAAGTGTGGATTTAATCGTGGAAAGACTTAACCCTACTCACTATGGTCCCCCTCCCTAATTTTGGCTGGCTCCGCCCCTGGTCACAAGACGATTGAACGTTGCTGGTGCGTTCGACAGCCCCTGGGGCATCACCAGCCACTCCCAGAGCATACCGCTCGGAGTACTCACCGCTGTCAGCGGAATGTCGCTCGCTCTCATGAGCAATTGGTAGTAGCCATCGACCAAGTCAAGCGCGCTGTACAACGTACAGCCTACCATGTTGTTCTGCAGAACATCCTTGCGAGGAATCGGCGTTTGCGCCGGAATAGTGGCCGCATTCAGCTTGTTAAAAGCATGAACAATGCGCCACTTGCCGTTCGGCTTTCTGACACAGAACGTGGGTGTCGAGTGCGGAGACTTACTCTCACGCACCATCCCTGCCTCGTGCTTCGCACAAAAGAATGCGTCCATGACGTCACACTGCTCTCTCGGCAAAGGCCATTGCCTTGTTACGCAGTATTTGGTTCCAGGACCAGGTCAATCTCATGACACACGCCTCGATCCGGAGGCAGGCCCGTCGGTGGGTCTTTTGAGACAACGTCTCCATACTCCTTCACCACCGGGTAGAAGGGATCCGAAGGATCTTTGAGGATCGCCGATCCACTTCTTGCGCTTAGCGCCTTCTTGGTGTCCTCTAGGACCGCGTCGTCCACGACGGATGAGGAGTTCAACCCCTCCTATGGTCCCAGCAAAGACCACCTCGGCTAGCTCGCCTGCCTTTAAGGCTTCGCCGAACTCGGCAATGGACATCTCGTCCAGCTCGAGCAGAGCATCTGCAGCGGGCAGAGTATCAAGGCTGATATCGCCTTCTACCTCCCCCGTCACTCCGTTCACGAGTGTATACAGCTGTTCACAGCTATCACGTGGAGCATCACTGCTCGTCACGTTGGACACATCGTCCGACGTCGAAGACGTCACAGACGCCCTGCGTCTTCTTCTCCTCTCCCTCCGCGACCGAGCCCGGCCGGATGAGGGCGGTGTGGCGACATCTCCGTCACCACCACCGGGTGCAGCAGCACCATCACTCCTCGAAGAGGATACAGTGTCTCGCAAGACACTCGGCTGAAAGCCAAGAGGTTCTTGACCTTCACACAGTGAACTAGGTGTCCCTTCACCTGCATCTCCTGGGCCACGCCCATGATGCCTCGACTCGCAGTCGACCGCGACCCTCGGGTCACGCAGCGGTAGGTCATCGACCAGATTCATACCACTCAGTGGATTACGCGCCACTCCGCGCTCGTCCTCACCAGGACCCAGCAGTTGGTCATTGACCTGACCTGCACCGCTCCGCGGATAACGTGCCGCACCACGTACGCCCTCAGGGCAAACAGCAACCTCGTTGCTAACAATTTCGGACATACCAATGTCCAGCACTACGGCCGCCTCGGCCTCGTGCTCGCGCCAAAAGCGCTTCTGCTTCCTAGCAGAGGTGGATTCATGACTCACCAAAGCTCCACTAGGAGCAGGGTGCGACGCACCCAGCGTTTTCGACTTCCAGTCGATCCATGGCTCATGACGTTCCAGCCATGCCATGCCAAGGATGAGGTCATACCTCGCATCCAGGTCTAAGACCAGACAGCGTTCCACGCTATCGAAGTTCTCAAACTTCACTCCAAGGTCGACAGAGACCTTCGACACAGTTACCAGTGTCCCCGTCGCGAGACGGACAGAGATCGTATCTCTCGTTGGCACTTCCAGTGCCTCAGCATACAGCTGACTCCCTTCCAGGGTGGAGCGACGGGCGTAGTTGCCCGAGGCTCCCGAGTCAATCAAGACTCTCCATGGCTTTGCAAAGCCCTTCACGTTCGCTTGAACGACCAGCAAGCCCGGCTTGCACACACTCTTCTCGTAAGAGAGCTCAGCTCTCTTCGGGGCTGAGCCCCGTTGCCCTCTACCTCTTCGAGGCACAACAGAACTCAGTTCTTCCCCAGTAGGCCGCCCCGCGCCTACTGGGAGTTGCCGTTTCTCGGCGATGACCCGGAGGGTTGGCTCGCCGGAGCCTCGCGCTTCTTGCGCAGAGGGCAATAGGCCCTCAAGTGCTTAGTGCTATTGCACACAAAGCATCGGCGGATGCCGGCGCGCTGCTCCGCAGCAAGAAGCTCCGCTTCTTCATCTTCAGCATAGCTGAGGTCCATCGGCTTTGGACCGCTCGAAGAGCTTGCGCTACCAGCGCTCCGACCAGGTCGCGCCGACCTGAAGTTGTGCTCGGCATTCAATGCCACATCCACCGCCTCTTCAAAAGAGTTGGGGTGTACACGGAACACTTCCGTTCGAGCTGCGCTCACACGAAGTCCCTCCACGAACACGGTCACGCTGACCAGTTCCGGAAGAGGGCCCGCCGCCACTCCGGCGGTAAGAGTTCTCAACTCTTGGACATAGTCCAATAAATCATTCTTACCCTGGCGGGTAGCAAGGAACTTTGACCGGACACGGTACGCCTGATTAGGCGGCGCGAACACGCGCGAAAGCTGTTGCTTCAGCTGATCCCAAGTGGGAAATGCAGCGTCAACAGACGTGCCGCACGTTAGTGCCCATTCGCGAGCTCGACCTCCAAGCCTGGAGATAGCCAGCGCCACGCGCTGATGCTCAGACTGGAGCAGGACCGATCCCATGGCCATCTCGACCTCACGGGTCCAGAGAAGGAGATTCTCTCCATCCTTCCCCTCGAAGGTTTTTACGCTCACCATGAGCGGTTTCAGTCTCATAGACTCTTCACGCGTCATCGACGCCGCCGCCGTTGCGGCGCTCATCTTCTCTTGGACATGCTCCAAGAGCGCGTTCTCGTAGCGGGAGAACGATTCCAGCCTGGCAGTGACCGCCTCTGGACCTTGCGATGCAAGATGAGCCACGCCGTCCGGGCCAAGCAAGGACATAAGCTTAGTAAGCGCATCCTGCTGCGCCGGGGGCAAATTCGCGAACACGGGGTGTTCCATCCTCGCAGAGGATATAGTCAACCGACTCAGGAGCGGGATTGACTACAAGTGCTACCAAGTGCAGCGGGGCTGCCGTAGCTTTAGCGTCAGAGGAAGACGTTCGACTCAAAGAGTCACTAATACTAAGTTCCTTATCCAAAGGACACTTACAGCCCAAGACCAGGGCTCAAAGTTAACACCTTAACTTTTATGCTTCAAAACCAGAAGTGTTTTATTTACTATTATTGCGGCCAAGCCGCCTAGGGGTAAATGTATCTGTTTAACTATCTAGCATAGTTAAACCTAATCAAATGCATAACGTGTGGCTTTCGGCCAACGTACTGAGAGACCTTGTTAACTCTCCAACTTATGTACTGAGAGTTTGTTAACTCTCCGGGTACTTCGTACCCCTGTGTGTTCCACACCATGTAACCCCGTTACAATGCGTCTTCTTTTGAGACCGTCCGCGTAGGTCCCATCACATCCTTAAGTACAAGTTCCAGCACACGCGATGTCTACTTTTCCGATCGGGACATAAACGGTGTTACAGTTTGTTTGCCTGTCAGGCATCCGCCACACAGCTTCTTTATGCCCTGCTTCACCACCGGCACTCCGCTCGTAGCTGGCTACGCTCCGATCATTCCGTCCCGTCCGAGCATGCCACAGCTCAAACTCGCTGTCAGCCCCGGCGTACTGCACAAGCCGTGCTGCCTCCTGCTGACAATCCAGGACGTACGCTTTGCCGATCTTCATACCCCGTGCGATCGCTCTGGCTGTCCCCCAAATGATACAGGACGCTCTTTGTAACCCGACGGGTAGACCGCTTTCAGCCAATTTTCCGACCGAATGCAAACGGCACAACCTGGTTGGGGTCATATACGGTACAGATCAGAGTTTTGTACATATGTTGATTTCGCAATGATCTGATGCGAGATCTGAAAATGCACGGCCTTAAAGAGGCCACGTAGAGCGGAGATCCCTGCGAGGCACCTGTCAAGAAGAGCTCATTCGGTAACATGCAGGCACCTGCACAGTCTCCCCCGGGGAGCACCGAACCTCCAGATGGCGCTGGGGTGACCAATGTTGTGTCAAGCCGTCCCAGAGGCCAAGTGCGCCAGGAGAAGACCACGTGCTATTTGCGCGGCTTTAAGTATACTAGGGCATGGGCATCGTCGAGAAATATATCATACCGTTGCTGTCATTGGCGCCAAGGCTGGCTTGGTACGATGGCATTCTTCATTGGTACAATGGACTACACAGTTGGGCGCCCCCACACCTGTCGCCGCGTTAATGCTGCTGGCAGTAGTCTTGCTGATGTCACGGAAGCGATGAAGGACAGAGCAGACATGCTCGCTATCGACCAGGTTGCGCTTCCTGCGCGGCGTATTTGGGAAGCGCTGGGCAACGAATTTTACGGCGCAGACAATGAGCACGCTGTGCGCAGGCTGTCGGAAACCCAAGTGCTTCGACGTGTTTATCAGGCACGAAGTAGGCATTTCAGTGGAGATGTACACGGAGCGATCGAAATCTCGCCTCTATAATTGGCGTTGGACGAAACGGTTTCGTTCTTTCAATTTCATTACGTCACGATCAACCGCGAGAACCTTAACAAGCCTACTCAGCTGATCGGCTGCGCACCCAAACCTCGTCAATCTTCTCCGCTACAAGTGGAGCTACGATTTTTATTGATGGTACATTCCGCTGTGTACCACCCGGCTATAAGCAGTGCGTCATTTTCATGGTACATGATAGAGCTTCGGGGCTGTTTGTACCTGTTTACTACGTATTGAGCATCTCTCGTAGAGGAGATGCCTTTTGGGACATGATACATTTCGTGGTAAAAGGTACCGACCAGCAACTGGAGCCCGCCGAAGTCGTGTGCGACTTTGAGATCGCGCTAATTGATGCCGTGCAGACTCAATTTCCGAATGCAATTGTCCTAGGCTGCCTATTTCATCTCAAGCAGGCTCTGAGACGAGCTATGAAGCGGTTTCTGATTCCGGAGGAGGAGTGGTGTATTGCTATGACTCGCGGTGTCGTCGACATGCTTACCATTGTTGAGCATTGCTTAATGGAGCGTGCTATCAAGTGGGTGAAGCGTGAAATCCGCCAGCGCTGCGGCGTGGTCGGAATTTCCTACTCTAAAGCGAAATGGCGAGGATTCTGGGGGTACTTTAATCGGACGTGGCTGGAAACGTACGACGTGAGCGTATGGAATGTTGCCGGCCTAAACAACGAGCTCATCGCACGGACAAATAACCCTTTAGAGAGGTTTAATAGGGATCTCAGCAGCCATTTTTCTAAGCCCCGCCCTAGTATGACGTCTTTCGTTGGTGTCATCAAGACACTATCGGCGCAGTATGTTCAGCGCCTTGCTGATGTTCCGCGCCGACAAACACGTCGCTTACCACGCGAGCGCATACAGCTACCGGCACCCGTTGATATACCGGATGACATTGATGATGATTCTAAGGACGAGGAACATCCAGCAGTTGAGCTGGTATCCGACAGCTCTTCGAAAGCCGAAGATGATCTAGGCGAGGTGAATGAGGAAGAGCAATAGTGAGTAGGTAGCTTCGTGGTAGGGATATCTAACCAGGAGATTTTGAGACACGCTACTTAATCTTAATGAGCTACCTGATCACCATTAGAGTAAGAATGTCTGATCCAATAACTGATCTGTACCGTATATGACCCCAACCGGAGGTAACCATGCAAACGTCTGTCCAGACCGGGGATATAGAGCACCTCAATCATCCCGATGCATCCTCCGTCCAAACCGGTCAACCGGACCGTTCCTTGTCCCGCTATGTGCAGTTTCTTTCTGTCCGCGATGGTCACCTCAACTTCGGTGGCCATATCTTCGTATTCAAACAGATCCTCGCGGTGGGGCGTCATGTGGGACGTGGCACCTCTGTCGACAGCCATCCGTCCCTCCGTCCTTCTCCCACTGCGAATACGGAGTCGCCCTCACAATCTCCGTCCTTGACCGCGCAGCCCCGCTTCATATGACCGACTTGGTCGCATTTAAAGCACTTGCCCTTGAAACCGAACCCGTTCTTTTGCGGCCCGTTCCGTTTTCCCGTTCCGCTCTCCTTTCGACCGTTTCCTCGTCCACCTTTGAGCCAGCTGCCGTTCACCTTGAAGCCGCGCTCCTTCTTTTCCAGCCGCTCGTACTCTTTCAAATGTTTCTCTTTCACATCGTTGAGTGTCACATCTCTTGCGTTCTCGATGATCGACGAGATCGACTCGTACTCGGACGGTAAACCGCTCAACAGCAAATTATTTGTCGTGCGTCGTTTGTCCAATCGCAATCGCTCCTGATCGGGACTTAATCCGATCTGGGACAGAACAGGACGGACCGTAATCCGATAGACGGTCCGAGCCGAAAAAATGAACCGTGCGATGGCGTCGTACATCAGCACCTAGCCGTTCATAGTAGTGTAGAATAAAGCTAAATATAAAAAAACAAATCCTAGCATTTACGTCGAGGAGTAAAGTGAGCTATATTTTGTTTTTTACACCAAAATTCTATCAGATTATGCCCATGCTAAACCTTTACTGCGGAGTGAAGCCTGTAAAGTTTATGCGAATTGGTAGGAAAATAAGACCTTCTCATTTGAAATTTGTATCGAATCGATAACCTACTATTGGTGTATGAACATAATCTCAAATTAATCCCTATAGAGTTGTACGTATTACTACTACTCGTACCCCTACCTGGATGAACTGATAACTTTCGCTTCGTGACAAAACTGTCAGTATTGCATTTTCAATATTATTGATGTCGGCTGACCCCTTGGACGCGGAGGGGTGACAGGGATAGGCTAAACAAAATCCTTATACCCTCCCGGAGGGTATAAGGATTTTACTTGATTAAAGTAAGACATATTTTAGCGAAGAAGTTAAGCGCACCTTTTTTGACGAGATTGTTGCTAAGCTCCTCGGTGATTATTCTGGTATAGGGGCTTGGTATGATCTGCGGAAAAAAATCCCCCAATCAACTGTTTGCCAGTCTATTTATGCAACTCCGACATTTAGAGACCAGCAGGAGAGGCCACGCATTGACCACCGCATCAACACAGCACAAAGATAGCGATGGCTGGCAGGACACACGACAGAGCGCCCCAAGAGAGACTAACAGGGGCATTGGCAACTACGTAGAAGGTGTTCTTAGCAAGATGAGTGACTTATTTGTGCTACCATGTGTTGTAATGCAGCTATATGTATTTCCCTACGGCCTAGCTAGGCTACGATCGCGAATATGACTTGCTTTTGGAGCGAACAGGCCATTCTGCCACAGTCATGCCCTCGTTTGCTTGGTGTCCCCGCACCTTGTTGCAGAGTGTCACCTGCCCCTTCTTGCCTTCGGAGCACTTCGCGCAATAGAATGTAGACGTTCCACCCCTCTTCTTGCCTGTCGGTTTGAAGTAGGAGCAGACCTTGCATTGCCTTTGGCGCAAACGATGGACACCGTTGTTTAGACGGGTGTCGGTAGTTTGGACGAGGGAATGATCACCTTGGATAGCGATAGGTTTTTCACGCACTACAGCCGTAGGCTCAGGCGAAATCCCTGCCTCCGTAAAGGATGACTCCGTCTCCTGAATGAGCTGTCTGTGTAGAGTTGTCAAGAAAGAGTAGTGTGACATCTTCTTCTTGCGTTCCTTTTCCCAGACGTGAGCGTGTACAATGTAGGCGTTCACCACCGCCATGTCGACCACTCCAAGAAACAGGCTTTTGTAGTATTTCTGGAATCTGTTGTTCGAAACAGCATTATATGTTTTTCACAAGCTGACATGAACAGCACATCACTTACCTTGTCGCCAACTGCATAGAGTATGACTGGAGTCGCAACTGGTCGTGGCGATCAACGCCGCCCATGTAGCGTTGATATTCATCAACCAAACCTGGACAAGGCACCGTTGACCCAGCTCCATTCTTCTCCCTATGTTGCACCGTTGTCGATGCCGCGGTAACTTGAGACGACAGGAAATACACCGAACGGTTGTCTACCCAGCCGACAGCAGCAAGCCCCGGATTACTCGTCGCTACGGCCATCCTGAAAGAGCCTCGCTTGCACGTGGCTGGTCGTTTCTTGAATGGATACTCTACGGCTTTGCACCAACCCTTTCGATTTGTCTGGATTGTGCCTGCGTAGTTGAATCCCATGGTACGGAGCTGTTGTGCCAGGGGAATCGACGTGTAGAAGCGATCAGCAATTACAACACGGCGTCCCGAATATGGAAGTCCCCGGAATACACACGCCACATTTCGTACAACTGCAGCTGGTCCGCTCTTTGTATCCATTGCCTGTGCACCATCGACATCGAATTTCCTGCCAATATCAACTTCCACTCTAACACGTTGCCGTACCCATGACCCGTCAGCATAACCTCGAAAATAAAAGATGACAGCGTCAGCTTACCTTTTGCAGTATCCTGATTCCGCGCAGCACGTCATCACACACTTGGTACCCCATTTGTGGGGTTTATCCTTCAAGTATTGACGAGTCGGATTCTGGTGGTTCGTCGATGGCAGCATACCTTCGTCAATAGCCACACGAGTAGCGCATTCCCTGCTCCTAGCACTGGATCCCCCGTCCCCACAAGCATGGCCGAGAACGTAGCCTTCTTTGAATGCCGTCTCCACCGTTGACAAGGCTGGTTTGATTTTCCATGCACGGTCACTAGCTGCTCCAGGGTCCTTATTGTCCGAGAAATGAAGAAATCTCGTAATGTCTCGAAACCGATCTCGTGACATCACTTTGCCGAATGTTCCAGCGGGAATCAGGCCGTCTTCAGCTGTAGACCAGTGCATCTCAAAACTCTTACGCGGATTCAAAGTGTGCGCTAATATCAAACCAATCCATTGAACAATTTCATGCGGCGCAATCCTCTCAAATCGCTTCAACTTTCTGCGCAACTTGTCTATACTCTTTTGTGGTCGATGGGTCACTTGTGCCTCTTTCGCGACAACCTTTTTCAGGCGAGCGTCAAACGTCTGCTCCCAGTAGCGATGTGTCTCGCGCGCAACGTGCCTCCAGAACGCCCTCGGCAGGAAGTAGAAGAACAGGGAAAGTGGTGATTTGGCCGATGCCAAGACATCTTTCGACGGTCCACAGTAACCTTCGTACATTTTGTCAACTTCCGGGTCGTCGACAATGTCCGCAACCTCATTTTCAGGGTACACGGTCCATCCTTGAGCCGCCATATCAGCTAATTGGTTGTCGTGGAGGA
Source organism: Phytophthora infestans T30-4 (assembly GCF_000142945.1). Lineage (NCBI taxonomy): Eukaryota > Oomycota > Peronosporomycetes > Peronosporales > Peronosporaceae > Phytophthora > Phytophthora infestans. Next base: position 1,443,655 of record NW_003303738.1, on the reverse strand, counting down.
CTTCGGATGACCCTGTCAGCATAAATATAAATTAATAAACTTACTTTGTCATCACAACACACAGCGTCTTTCAACATACCTTCCACTGCCCTATGTAGCCGTTCCAACTCGGCCTCGTTCAACAAATCGGCAATTCGCCTTGATTCGGCAACAACCGATTCGTCAACAAGAGATTCGTCTTCATCGTCTGTGTCCAGCATATCTGCAACACCGACTGAGTCTTCGCCCTCTCCATCCGACTCGATGCTCTTCTCGACCTCGCCGAGGACGAGATTAGGATCACTTGGGCTCTGCGTCAGCAAACCCAAGGTGCTCGAAATGAGTCTCTACAGCAGCTGGAACCCGAAGCGAAGCGACTTCTGTGTCCACTCCACCCTCATTATCCTCTCGATCATCACGTTCGGCTACTGAATTCTGCGCAACTTCTTCGTCTTCATCATCCCCTTCCGATTCAACAGCGTTTGGGTCGTCTTCGTATTCACTTTCCGAGCCATCACCCGAGTGACCGTCAACGTCGTTTAGGGTCGGGGGTTGACTTGGTCAGCATTACCTGAAAACCATTTGTGTTCTTGTCAGCATTGTATTCAAGTCAGCATATGCGCAAAACCACATACCTTCCGTGTCAGCATTAAGGTGGTGTTCTGGTTCGGCGGCAGGTTGATCCGGAGCCTCTACCTCTTTGCCGTCCCTGTCTAAACATTCTCCAAGTTAGAGCTAACTGTAGACACCACACATCAACATACGAACATACCTTGAGCATTGGCACCACCCCAAATGTTTGCGAACGAAGGCAACCGGCGGCGTCGCTCTGTGGCTTCTTCTGCTTCTTGCTTTTTCGTATTCTTCATCTTATTGGGCGTTTGCCGTTTTTCACTCTTCTTGTCTGCAGAGCTACAAGGCCCCACCGTCTTTGAACGTTTCTTCGGTGGCTGTTCCCTGCTTGTAGTATCTGCTCTCTTGGCTGAGGTCTTTGGTGTACTTGAGACCGAAGATGGTAAAGGCTCTGCACCAAAAACACACAAAACGTCATCATAAAGCACGAAACATGTTTGAAGTGCGCATACGCTTACCGAGTGGAGCTGCATTGGGACGCACCATGATGTTGGTGAGATTGAGGCGGACGCACAGGTCCTTGTCCGCCTTTACGTGCGCAAGCAACGCATCTTCGCCGTTGAAGAAGTCCACTCCCTGCTTGCCGCCCCGAATCTTGCAGCCAGGCTTCAAATAGCTCGAGCTACAGCAATATATAATCAAAGTTAGTAGGGATAACCGCATCAATATCATAACGCTTACTGTATCTGTAACCCTTTTGCTGGTTTCCATGTCCACCCTTCCTTGCGCAGTAGCGGCCACACAACTTTGAAATCCACAACGTACTCCATTTGCTGTATGGGGCTCGGAATGAAGAATGAGTGGTGACCACGAAAGGGGAACCGAAATTTGATATTTTGGAAAAATATATAGTCCGGCTCTTACCTGCGGTACTTCGGTACTTCAATCCGGCTGTAAATGTTATCCAATAGAATTCGTTGCTTTCAAAACGTGGACCAATCAAAACCTTTTCAATTTGGGAAGTGTCGACGATGGCAGTTTGCGGATTTCAAGCCATAGTGAAATCAAGTGTTTCTTATGCTGTTCGGAACAGCATAAGACATTATTGCAAGTCTCCGCGTTCAAGGGGTTAATTTAGCGTGAGCAGAAGCAATAACAAACTTATACGTATACAGCTCCGTATCAGCGATAATTCTCCCGTGAAAAAATGGCGGCGAATTATAATATGCTAAAACTCACCCAAAAACTACCGAGATCCCGAGAAAAAATACAACCGTCTACCTTGGCCAAGTTGTGCTGGTGACGTTATCGACGACAACAACACAAGATGCCAGCATTCGTGTCCGTGCAACTGGCCCCCGCAAGATAGATTTCGCGCTCGACCACACTTTGCATATTTCCAATAACTTTGTCATCCAAGACTTTATCGTCGTCTCCCCTACTTTATCTAATTCTCCAAACACAAAAATCTGCTTTGCACGCGTGACCCCCCCGGACCACTCGGTCCCGGTTCCCCAATTGAGTTGTGTATTCTCTGAACGCGAGGTCGGCTCGCTAAAACAACGATTTGGTTGTTTACAAAACTAAACTGATCAACTCCGTACGATAAGCACATAATATGTTATAAAAGTGATATGGTGGTCTAATCAGTTGTAGTGAAGTTTGGCGATTTTTAATAGGTTACACGAAAAAGACTCACAGCGATTACATGTGTCGTTTTGGTCAATTTGTTAAAATAATAATTTCTTTACGTCAGTATTTGCTAGAAGTAGACAGGGCTTAAAACCAGCCGAGAAATAGCGAGTATAAATAAGGATACACTTCTTTCAATAACACCACTATTATCTCAACGACATGACGCTCCGGGTACGTCTTCCGGGCTGTTTATAGGCTTTCATTTTCTTTTTAAGATCGTAAACAGCCTTACGATGACGATAGCCCCCAATATAAACGGCAAACCAGAATCTTGTATCTTCACGAATTGCTTTATGGAATTTTCTTAAGCTTCTTGAATTGTTGAATCAGTTCATCGGCGTCTTTCACGTGACTGAACCTCCTTTGAAGATCCGTAAGTTTCTCATCTGAATCGATCCATCTGGCTACCATCGCATCCTTCAAGTCACGAACTTGTTTATCCTTACTGCGGTCGTTCTTCGCGGCACTAAAAATTGACAATAGATTTAAGTCATTGTAGTTCTCCCGGAGGCTATCGTACATGGTCGTTTTGTTCTTGGGGTAGCGCTTATTGAAGGTTTCCAGATACTGGGTCCATAATCCAAATTTTGGTATCGTGAGGAGATGCTCAGTTGGCTTTTCGCGGAAGATATCACGAAAGACAGTACCTGGAGATTTCCCCCGATCTAGCCAGTGTTTGTGAAGCGCACTCTCCGCCTCTGTGCCTATCCCCACCGTGCGTGGGTTTTGTTTCGCAGTCTCGATCATCCTCTCAATGTGTTGATAATTAATACGAAGCGGTTCAAACCAGGATTCCACCTTCTTCGGGTTCGCCTTATTGAAACTTTTCACGTATTCCTTCCACCTTTTCAGCACTTGGGAGCTGAGAACGCTATCACCCACGGTGTCAAGTCCCAGGAGATAAAATGAATCCTTAGGGGACATCTTGCTCTCGAAAATACTCTGCATCTTCGCTATCTGTAATTTTGTTGCAGCGCTTTCCATACTGGAAAATTTCGTGGCTTTTTCAAGAATTTGAAGCAGGGGGCGGTCGGTGAAGCGAGACTCCAACGTTGAGAACAGTATCGACATTTTGCTGGGACTGTTGGTGACCACGGTATCCATGTACGAGACCCACGTTTCGAGAAGTGGGTTGTGGGAGAAGTCACTCCTCCATATGCTTAGCTCTAACAGCTCGTAAATGTCGTCGGTAGACTTCCCATCTCTCAGCCACATTTCCAGCTGCGCAGATTCCAGTTTCAAGGCGATATTTTTGGTCGTATCTTCCGACGTTTTGGCTGCGTTGATCGCCTCTGCTACCCGTTTATCGCGAAACTTTCGCGTTAAAACTTCGATCATTGACGTTTCGCCACCTCTGTATCTCGAGTTGTAAGCATCTATGTACTTCGTCCAAGTATTCAGCCGCGGGCTTTCTAGAATTCTTTCCATCGTATCACCCAGTTTAAGCTTTAGCAAAATATCTTCGGGTGCTTTCCGACTGTTCAACCAAACTTGAGCCATGTCATCTTCCACCTTGTTTTCATCATTCCGTTCGTTCTTAGAGCCGCCTCTAGCTTTGTAAGTATCTGATCATCTTGAAAATATTTTTGCAGTGTCGGCATCATGTACATAGGGTTCTCCGGGTTTTTAGCGCTCACATCATCTACGTAGGGAGACCCACTCGCTAAAAATTTAGACCCTGTCATTGAACATAGGTCTCGCTTTGCTATGTCTAGTCCGAAACAAACGGAATACCTTCGTCAGGGGTCTTTCCGAAATAGTGACCCAGTACTGCACTAGTTCGGTTTCCAATCTCGTGGCAATGTCCTTCGTTTGTGGGATCATTTTAGCAGACTTTGATCACCCCTATACAATTTGTCGTCTCCGAGCTGGCGAGTAAGCGTTGGGATCGCTGCTGAGAGTGTTTGACCGGTCTTGGCGCTTAAAGGGTCAGCATATTGAAGCCATGTACTGAACTGGGGTGCTTGCAGCACCCAGTCGTCTGCCTTGTGCAGGTGCATGCGCATAAACACCGTGTCTGCGGGTTTTTCGCTGTTCAGCCAACTTTGAAGTTTTTCTGGGGTCACATTCGAAGACTTGAACAAAGATTTCAGCCTTTCTGTTATAGACACGGAAAGGCCGGTCCTCGATTCGTTGCCAGCGTCGTCGGCGCCGTCGCTTCTTAGCAACTTTCTGCCGCTGACAACGTTTTCATTCATCTCGAGATACGCTTCCCAGCTAGTAGGATTTGGTAAATGCACGTTTGATCCTGCTGCGCATACGAAACAAAAGTTTAAAGCCAACCCTGTAATCAAGTGTCGACGCATTTGTAGTTGGAAGTCAGTTGGATAATGAGTGCCGCCATACACCCACCGTCACGGTCTTGAATCAAGTTCGCAATCAAAATGTAGGTCAGCCAGGGGTTAATGGTAACTCCAAAATCGGTGAAGTTAATATTGTAAAAATATCACCTGTAGACCAGCTAATATAAAAAAGATTACCTAATGTTTTCTTCTGAGACAATATGATATTACTAAATATCAACTTAATATTAGTTAATACGATATTATATTTTTTAAAGATTGCGTAATCAGGCTAAATTAACCAATCATATGTCGTTAACGCTCGACTAGCTGAAGTATTACTAATCAACCGTGAAGGAGGGACAATTGTGAGAGTGGCGGCAAGGTTGGCGTCGTGTGTTGGCACTGCTGAGCGCATTAATCTAGCGCCACAGGCAGCAGGTTTATTAGACGCACGATGTGGACGAGGAGATCGGTAGAGAACAAGAACAAATGTCTTGATTTCGCTCTATCATCGTTAAACAGCTGCAAGCGCTTGCAGTTTTCCATCTCGATCGTCTTTGTCTGTCACAGTGAAATACAAGAGCAAATACTCGTCAGTCTTAAAGCCTACTGCTTTTCTAGAACCTGATCAAAAAAGGTTTTTGGCTCCGCTCGGTCCACAGGGTAAGGTGGCAAGAAACGTACTTAAGTGGGAATATATCATAAAATATTATGTAGTACCTAATATTTTTCAGCTCTCCAAGGTAATATTAAAATATTATGTTAGCTTTTGCAAAAAATGAGTTACTATTACTATTTAATATCAAAGTAGTACTATTACTATCAAAAATATCATATGATATTTGGTTACCATTAGCCCCTGAGGTCAGCATGCATTTGGCAGTTTATTGCATGCTGACCTACATTTTACGTACAGATCGCAATCATCATATTATGTAATCTTTATTTCTTAGTACACTGTATGCAGGGGTTAATGGTAACCAAATATCATATGATACTTTTTGATATTAATAGTACTATTTTCGATATTAAAAATCAATAGTAACTCATTTTTCAAAAGCAAACGTAATATTTTGATATTAACTCGGAGATTTGAAAAATATTAGATACTATATGATATTTTATAATATTTTCCCACTTAAGTACGTTTCTTGCCACCTTCCTCTGTGAACCAAGATTCACCAAAGAACTATTTCGGTCAGGTTCTAGAACAGCAATAGGCTTTAAGACTGATGAGTATCTGCTCTAGTATTTCACTGTGACACAGATAAAGGCGATCGAAATGAAAAACAGCAAGCGCTTGCAGTTGTTTAATGTCGATAGAGCAAAATTAAGGCATTTGTTCTTGTTCTCTAGCGATAGCCCCGTTCACATCGTGCATCTAATAAACTTACAGCCTGTAGCGCCAGATTAATGCGCTCAGCAGTGCCAAGCACTGGCACTGCCAACACACGACGTCAACCTTGCCGTCTCTGTCACAATTGTCCAGACTCCATGTTGATTAGTAATACTTCAGCTAGTCAACGTTAACGATATCTGGTTGGTTAATTTAGCCCGATTACGCAAGCTTTGCCAAGCAAACGTATTGCTTGGCTGACAAAAGGTCGTCTACAGCTACTGTTTGTGAAGTCTCGTGGTAGATACCGCTTGAAGACAACTGCTAGTGCAATTTATCATGTTCCAGCAGTGAACCAGCGTGACCGTAGAGAAGCTGCAACGTCGCTTATACGTTGGCATCTCCGGTTTGCACATCTAAACCTCCCAGCTCTACAGCAAATGGCAAAACAGCAAGTTACAACCGGAATGGAAGAGAACTTGAATGATGATGCTGAAATTCCTTGTTGGAGCTGCAAGTCGGCGAAGATGACTCGGATGTCATACAAGAAGACCTTGACTCGCCGTGCTACCAAGCCTTATCAGAAGCTGATGTCTGATATGTGTTACGTTGGTATTGCGACCTATGATGGATACATGCACTTCCAACTGGTGCAAGATGAGGCCACGCGATATCTATGGGGCTTCTTGCTAAAGAGGAAGGAAGATGCAACTGAAGCAGTTATAGCCCACGTGAATTGACTTTTGTCTCAAGGACACAAGATACAAGTGTTCAATTCAGATCAAGGCCGTGAACTCCTGAACAAGAAGCTGCGTTTGTTTCTTCGTAGTCATGGTGTCGAGTACACATGGACCAATGCTTACAGTCCGGAGGAGAACGGATTGGTGGAGAGAATGAGCGGAGTTATTATGGCGAGAGTGCGTTGTCTACTTACAACTGCAGATATGCCGTATCTCTTGTGGGGTGAAGCCTTCAGCTTTGCGATTGAAGTGGGTAACATTTGTGCTTCGAGTGCTTTGAATGGAGAGACGCCATACTTTCGACGCTTTGAAGAGCGGCCGGATGTATCTGCGTTGCGTACATGGGGTTGTTTGACTTACGTTTTCACACCAAAGATGCTTCGTATGTCGAAACTGGAGAATCCTGGCAAACCTGCATTGTTCATGGGGTACGCCAAGCACTCAGAAAGTTATCGTGTGTTGAGTTTGGTAACTGGTAATATTCAAGAGGTTCGTTCTGTGGACTTTCATGAAGACTGGACGGTGGAACGCAGCTACGTAGAAGGCTTGCTGAACAATCGCTACAATAAAGGGCATCAAGTGCTACCAGCGATTATTCCATTTGTCCGTTTACCAGTGCTGTCGTCTACGACGAAAGATTCGTCGATCCACGATGAAGTTCGTACAAAACGACGCCATTGCGATGGTGGTATTGGTTATACTAATTCTCATTACACTGAGGTGCGGTCTTCTCCGGCATGTCCAGATGCGCCTGACAGGCTGCCGTTGATTGAGGCTGAGATGTTTCCTGTTGCGACAGGAGATCAGTTTTAACAGCGTGAAGCTAACTCTTCTCGTGTAAAGTGGACTGATAGTGAAGGTCAAGAAGGTGATACAGACATGAATTTGCCTAACAGCGATTCAGTGGCTGAGCCTCCTGTGGCTTCACACACATCACCTTCAGTGGGGAAAGAGAGGGTAGTCACTGATGCAGACGTTGAGTATGATGATATGGAGGACAAGGAACCAATTGCGATTGGTGATCCGTCTAGTCCAGTGGATAAAGTTGATGATGCGATCAGAGACAGCGAGAGTGAAGATGATGTTATGATGAATGACACAACGGAGTCGTTTCGGCGCTCACATCGCACGCGCTGGCCTAGCTCACGCTACAAGGACTTTGAAGTGGAGCTTCCACTCAGTTTGATGATTGAGGCCGTTAACTCAATTATGGAACCACAAACGCTGGAAGAACCGTTGTCTGCTGATGCAGATCAGTGGATCCAAGCACTGAAGAAAGAATATGGAGACCTAATGAGAAATAATACTTGGGAACTAGTGGAGGGACCAAAGGGCAAGAAGGTGCTGACAAGTCGATGGGTGTTTGTGCGAAAACGCGATGCTCACGGAAACTATGTTCGCCACCGTGCCAGAATCACTATCAAAGGGTGTCAACAACGATATGGGGTGAACTTCTGGGAGACATACTCTCCAGTTGTCGCACAAGAGGCTGTAAAGTTTATCCTACCATTGGCACTTCATTTGGGGCTCTCTTGTCGTCATGTGAACTTCGTGACAGCATTCTTGAATGGACCGATTGGTGACGTTGATATTTACATGGAAATGCCAGAATATTTTGATGATGGATCCGATCGAGTTTGTAAGTTGCTGAGGAGTTTATATGGATTGAAGCAGGCGCCAATGATATGGTACCAGACACTGGACAAGTATTTGAGGTCGCTAGGCTTTCGTCGATCGAAGATGGATGGAGGCATTTAAGTTCGTTCAGTGGGAGGCAGCCCAATACTTGTGTCAGTTTATATCGATGATTTGATTATCGCTGGCACTGAGGAGAATATTGAGTTGGTGCTTCGAGAACTTCAAGCCAAGTTTAAGATTAAGGACTGTTGCATATGGAGATTTCATATGTTCCAGGTGATGTTTTGTGGATGTCTCAAGGTGGCTACATTGATAAGGTGCTGAAACGCTTTGGTATGGAAGATTGTCGGCCAGTGGCTACACCACAAGCTACAGGAAATTTACCTGATACTGTAGATGATGATGAACCTGGAGTTAACGATCCGAGTATACCCTATCGTGAGTTGGTAGGATCTCTTCAATACTTGGTGCAAGGCACTCGCCCTGAGCTAGCAAATGCTGTGCGAACTCTAGGGAAGTATTTGAATAGGTATACTAAGGAACACTTTGTGATGGCGAAACGAGTACTGCGTTACTTACGAGGCACTCGTGACTATGGGCTTTTGTGGAAGCAACCTGCAAACTCGGATTTGCATTTCACAGCTTATGCGTGATGCTGATCTTGGAAGTGAAAAAGATGATCGCAGATCGATCACAGGTTTTGTACTTCAGATGAATGGATGTACTTACGCTTATAAGAGCCACAAGCAGTCGATCACTCAGGATGACACATGCAGTGCTGAGTTCATTGCTGCTGCAGAATGTTCTGTGATGATTGTGTGGACCCATAATCTTTGCGAAGAACTCAAACTTTGTCGTCGTCGTCCAACTGTGCTGTTTCAAGACAATCAGTCGACGATTAAAGTTATTAAATCTACGAAGGGAAACTACAAAGTCAAAGGCGTGGATTTAAAGTATCACAAGGTGAAAGATCTCTATGAACGGGGTGACTTTGATGTACGTTACTGCCCTACGGCCGAAATGCTTGCAGATATTTTTACGAAACCACTTGGATCAACTCAATTTTCCAAGTTGCGCAAGTTACTGAATGTGGTGCCGCTACCATTAATGGAGAGCGATGCTACTGAGGATAACTAAGCTGTCGTTATACGAGGATGGTAGAATGGCGGGATCTTGAAGTGGGAGTGTGGAGATTGGCGTGTCGAGCTCCGCCTGATCACACAGTTCTGAGGAACTTGCTTCTACTGTTACGGTATAGTATACGTGGGACGATCGTATTTTTACGCGACAGTTAGTGTATACTTCGTGTATAAGAGAGAGGGGGTTGTCACCTTCGAGGTTTCCTCCTCTAATTCCATTCCTTCTCTGTGGGCAACATACTCAAGTGTTCCTGCGTTTCCTTCTCTTGTCTCGCGTTCAGCTCTACACTACTGCGGTACCCCGCTAGGTTATGAGCCCAAGCTTCTGTGTGGAGTTACCAGAGAACGTTGAGTGCAACACAGTCGAGAATGTCCAGTACGTCGCTTCCGAGTTCAAATTCTACAACTGGAGCTGCCATTCCGTCGATCGCTACTGCTACGTCGTTGATGACCTCTGCTGAAGCCACGACGACACAGATACCGGTAACTTTAGCTGCGTCTACACAAGTTGTGTCATGTGTGACGAGTGGAGTCTCTGGAGTTGTATCTACAGCTACTGCGGGAGCTGTGACTACCGGTGGAATGTCTGGTGGAGTCGCTAGCGGTGTTGCTAGTGTTCCTGGAGTTAGTGGTGGAGGATATAACGTTGGTGGCTTTAATTTTGGAGGAATTACACCAGGGCAAGGTGGATTTGGCCTGCCTCGTGTTGGCTTTGGCGCGTTGCCAGTGAAAATGGACAATGTACCTAAAATGAAAGGAAGTTTTGATCTGTATGCAGTTCACTTGCGAGCGTTTTTGACTCGGCTGAATTGTTGGAGTGTGGTTGACGGTAGTTTCGATCCGAATGATCCAGTCGAACAGATTAACTTCGCTGCCAGGGATAACATCGCCCGTGAAGCTATTTTGTCTGATGTTCCAGCTCAAGATGCAGAGATGATTTGTCAAGAGGAGACTGCTTAAGCGATGTGGAATTCATTTGTGGATAAACAAACTAAACGCAACTACATTTTTGCTAGAGCAGAGTTTTATTCGCATGTGTATACAGCGGATAAGGGCATGGATCAATGGTTACGCGAGATGGAATCAATGCGACGCCAACTGCTACACTATGGTAGACGTGTGACGGATGAAGACTATGCTGAGACTCTTCTTGGTCATGTGGCACGAACACATCGTGATGTTGTTCGTCAGTTCTCAAAACACTATGTGGTTCGAGGTGATGGTGCATCAGTCCGACCTGTACCTACTGCGACTCAGGTGATGAACGCCTTACGCGCTGAGTCAGCTCTGGATGAGAAGATTGGCTCGGAGGAGCAGTTGCCTGCTGGAATAGCTGCATGTGGACGCGAGTCTACACAACACAAAGAGAAGAAGCAAAATTCAGGTAAAGGCAAGCGCAAAAGAACTTTTCGCGGTAAAAAGCAGAAGGATGCTAAACAAGTTGGCAAGAAAACTGGAAAGCAAGACTGTTTTCACTGTGGAGAAGTTGGTCACCTACGTCCAAACTGTCCGAATCGTGATGAAGATTCATCTGATGATCGAGCAGCTGGAATTCCGTCTAAAGGATCGGAGCGCAAACGTTGGCAAAACCGGTCTGGTGGTGACTGTAAAAGTAAGAAGAAGGAGAAGAAGATTAGTGCTGTTGGATGTATTTCTCGCGAGTCATTGATGGTTGCTTCGGTGTCGAATGCAGCAAGTGATGACATTGAGTGGGCTTTGGATTCTGCGAGTGATGTACATGTGTGTAACCAACTGGAGTTGCTGTCTCAATTGCAGCAAGACTCCAAGCACGTTTTTCAGGGCTATGATGGTAATATAACTGATAACGAGAGAATTGGTAATGTGAACATCAAGGTGATGAACAACAACCAGCCGCATCAAGAAGTATCACTGCAACTGGAGAACGTTCTGTTGAAGTCTTCAGCTCCGGATAATCTTCTGAGTCTTGATGCACTGGAGAACGCTGGATGGTCGTTGAAGACAGCTCGACGTGATTCACAGCGTATTGCTTGGCTGACAAAAGGTCGTCTACAGCTACTGTTTGTGAAGTCTCGTGGTAGATACCGCTTAAAGACAGCTGCTAGTGCAGTTTATCATGTTCCAGCAGTGAACCAGCGTGACCGTAGAGAAGCTGCAACGTCGCGTATACGTTGGGATCTCCGGTTTGCACATCTAAACCTCCCAGCTCTACAGCAAATGGCAAAACAGCAAGCTACAGCCGGAATGGAAGAGAACTTGAATGATGATGCTGAAATTCCTTGTTGGAGTTGCAAGTCGGCGAAGATGACTCGGATGTCATACAAGAAGACCTTGACTCGCCGTGCTACCAAGCCTTATCAGAAGCTGATGTCTGATATGTGTTACGTTGGTATTGCGACCTATGATGGATACATGCACTTCCAACTGGTGCAAGATGAGGCCACGCGATATCTATGGGGCTTCTTGCTAAAGAGGAAGGAAGATGCAACTGAAGCAGTTATAGCCCACGTGAATTGACTTTTGTCTCAAGGACACAAGATACAAGTGTTCAATTCAGATCAAGGCCGTGAACTCCTGAACAAGAAGCTGCGTTTGTTTCTTCGTAGTCATGGTGTCGAGTACACATGGACCAATGCTTACAGTCCGGAGGAGAACGGATTGGTGGAGAGAATGAGCGGAGTTATTATGGCGAGAGTGCGTTGTCTACTTACAACTGCAGATATGCCGTATCTCTTGTGGGGTGAAGCCTTCAGCTTTGCGATTGAAGTGGGTAACATTTGTGCTTCGAGTGCTTTGAATGGAGAGACGCCATACTTTCGACGCTTTGAAGAGCGGCCGGATGTATCTGCGTTGCGTACATGGGGTTGTTTGACTTACGTTTTCACACCAAAGGTGCTTCGTATGTCGAAACTGGAGAATCCTGGCAAACCTGCATTGTTCATGGGGTACGCCAAGCACTCAGAAAGTTATCGTGTGTTGAGTTTGGTAACTGGTAATATTCAAGAGGTTCGTTCTGTGGACTTTCATGAAGACTGGACGGTGGAACGCAGCTACGTAGAAGGCTTGCTGAACAATCGCTACAATAAAGGGCATCAAGTGCTACCAGCGATTATTCCATTTGTCCGTTTACCAGTGCTGTCGTTTTCGACGAAGGATTCCTCGATCCACGGTGAAGTTCGAACAAAACGACGCCATTGCGATGGTGGTATTGGTGATACTAATTCTCACTACACTGAGGTACGGTCTTCTCCGGCATGTCCAGGTGCGCCTGACAGGCTGCCGTTGATTGAGGCTGAGATGTTTCCTGTTGCGACAGGAGATCAGTTATTACAGCGTGAGGCTAACCCTTCTCGTGTAAAGTGGACTGATAGTGAAGGTCAAGAAGGTGATACAGACATGAATTTGCCTAACAGCGATTAAGTGGCTGAGCCTCCTGTGGCTTCACACACATCACCTTCAGTGGGGAAAGAGAGGGTAGTCACTGATGCAGACGTTGAGTATGATGATATGGAGGACAAGGAACCAATTGCGATTGGTGATCCGTCTAGTCCAGTGGATAAAGTTGATGATGCGATCAGAGACAGCGAGAGTGAAGATGATGTTATGATGAATGACACAGCGGAGTCTTTTCGGCGCTCACATCGCACTCGCTGGTCTAGCTCACGCTACAAGGACTTTGAAGTGGAGCTTCCACTCAGTTTGATGATTGAGGCCGTTAACTCAATTATGGAACCACAAACGCTGGAAGAAGCGTTGTCTGCTCCTGATGCAGATCAGTGGATCCAAGCACTGAAGAAAGAATATGGAGACCTAATGAGAAATAATACTTGGGAACTAGTGGAGGGACCAAAGGGCAAGAAGGTGCTGACAAGTCGATGGGTGTTTGTGCGAAAACGCGATGCTCACGGAAACTATGTTCGCCACCGTGCCAGAATCACTATCAAAGGGTGTCAACAACGATATGGGGTGAACTTCTGGGAGACATACTCTCCAGTTGTCGCACAAGAGGCTGTAAAGTTTATCCTACCATTGGCACTTCATTTGGGGCTCTCTTGTCGTCATGTGAACTTCGTGACAGCATTCTTGAATGGACCGATTGGTGACGTTGATATTTACATGGAAATGCCAGAATATTTTGATGATGGATCCGATCGAGTTTGTAAGTTGCTGAGGAGTTTATATGGATTGAAGCAGGCGCCAATGATATGGTACCAGACACTGGACAAGTATTTGAGGTCGCTAGGCTTTCGTCGATCGAAGATGGATGGAGGCATTTAAGTTCGTTCAGTGGGAGGCAGCCCAATACTTGTGTCAGTTTATATCGATGATTTGATTATCGCTGGCACTGAGGAGAATATTGAGTTGGTGCTTCGAGAACTTCAAGCCAAGTTTAAGATTAAGGACTGTTGCATATGGAGATTTCATATGTTCCAGGTGATGTTTTGTGGATGTCTCAAGGTGGCTACATTGATAAGGTGCTGAAACGCTTTGGTATGGAAGATTGTCGGCCAGTGGCTACACCACAAGCTACAGGAAATTTACCTGATACTGTAGATGATGATGAACCTGGAGTTAACGATCCGAGTATACCCTATCGTGAGTTGGTAGGATCTCTTCAATACTTGGTGCAAGGCACTCGCCCTGAGCTAGCAAATGCTGTGCGAACTCTAGGGAAGTATTTGAATAGGTATACTAAGGAACACTTTGTGATGGCGAAACGAGTACTGCGTTACTTACGAGGCACTCGTGACTATGGGCTTTTGTGGAAGCAACCTGCAAACTCGGATTTGCATTTCACAGCTTATGCTGATGCTGATCTTGGAAGTGAGAAAGATGATCGCAGATCGATCACAGGTTTTGTACTTCAGATGAATGGATGTACTTACGTCTATAAGAGCCACAAGCAGTCGATCACTCAGGATGACACATGCAGTGCTGAGTTCATTGCTGCTGCAGAATGCTCTGTGATGATTGTGTGGACCCATAATCTTTGCGAAGAACTCAAACTTTGTCGTCGTCGTCCAACTGTGCTGTTTCAAGACAATCAGTCGACAATTAAAGTTATTAAATCTACGAAGGGAAACTACAAAGTCAAAGGCGTGGATTTAAAGTATCACAAGGTGAAAGATCTCTATGAACGGGGTGACTTTGATGTACGTTACTGCCCTACGGCTGAAATGCTTGCAGATATTTTTACGAAACCACTTGGATCAACTCAATTTTCCAAGTTGCGCAAGCTATTGAATGTGGTACCGCTACCATTAATGGAGAGCGATGCTACTAAGGATGACTAAGCTGTCGTTATACGAGGATGGTAGAATGGCGGATCCCGAAGTGGGAGTGTGGAGATTGGCGTGTCGAGCTCCGCCTGATCACACAGTTCTGAGGAACTTGCTTCTACTGTTACGGTATAGGTATACGTTGGGACGATCGTATTTTTACGCGACAG
>NW_003303738.1:1420236-1428587 GCF_000142945.1 Phytophthora infestans T30-4 | reverse complement strand
TCTCACCCCTATGAAATAAAAAATCTCAATGCTTAGCTATGCGAAAGTCACTATTGTGCAGCTCGGCCAAAGTAGGCAAGCAAGGACACTTGCTGCTTGCACCCTTTCTTCCGGCTTAGCTCGTCTCGCAGCTCTCTCTGCATCACTCTAAGCCCCAGTACACTTGTATCCGATCCGCTGAATCTGCTCGAATAAGCAGCTTTGCAATCCACTTGAGGTACTCCTTAATATTCGCAGAATGGAGCTCTACATCACTATAATCTGCTTCATATCCAGCATCATTGCCAGACACCGATTCGTAAGCATGGTGTGAATTTGACTGGCATCTCGGGTGCACAATTAAATAATAAATTGAAGAAGGAGAGACTCCAGGAGGACCGCTAACACAAGGAATGAAATGGATGCTTCGGTGCTTACAGTAATTAGTCTTCGTTCAAAATTAGTTCTATCTTCATAATTAGTCTATGGAAGACTAATTAATGGTCTGTAGAAACCACGAAGTTCAAAATTAGTCTTCGCTATAATGTTCAAAATTAGTATATGCTGGGCACGTCTTGGCGAAGTGGTTTGGTTTCTGCCCATTCATTCCCATGACCTGACCCGCCTGTGATGATTAGCCGGCAAATCTGTCGAGGCCCTAAGCGCCGAAGAGACAGTCTTTCTTTCTCTCGTACATGTATTGGGTGGAAAAGCGCCGCTAAATGAGGTGGTTTGCCTCTACCCTTTTACTTGTACCCATTTATTTCTTTCTTTGTACTTAATATTTTTTTGTTTTGTACCAAGTTCTTTCTTATTGGGTTTTAATTATTATATCCGTGTCCATGTTTCTCATATTCTTTCTTCTGGCTCTTCTATCCGCCTAATTCTTCAGGTTAAAAAAATATGAAAAGTTTTCTATACCAATTCAAGTACAACCAACCAACAAAGCGTGCTGCCGTAAGAGCCTAGTCATTTCTCAATAATCTGCACAAGGAAGAGTTTGCAATGAATTCCTCTGGCACGTCCCCGTGTGGTGGTTGCGTAGAGAGCGTTGGCAGCGTGCATCAATGTCCCGGGTGTTAACGATCAATGCATCCCTTTTGTGGGAGCCCCGTCGGGGACGAAGGTTTTGCTCAGTGCATTCGGTGTCCTGACGGCTCAAGTAAACTTCTGCTGTCCAGGACAGCTCCGCCAGATATTATGAAGAACCGTGTTGCACCCCACGAGGTGCGCCTCTAGTCAAGCTCGCCAATAATTGCAGCCTTCGCAAGAGCAGAATCTCATGTTCAGGCCGGTTCAAACAAGGCTCGTCACAGCAACGTCACAACGCCGCAATCGCCACCACCAGAAACACAGCTACAAAGTTCAGCTTCGATGACAGCAGTGGTACGAGCTGTCATCTCGCCTGGGCGTAGTTCAGGCTTATGTACGTCGTCTTTAGCTCAAGGCGTCTCGACGAACACTCAACGAAAGAAGGTGCTCCGATGGATGGTGAAAACATAGCAGTTACACGGCGATGTTAAGTTATTTCCTAAAGCCGTTGACAATTTCCCGTCAATATTCAAGTGTAGAACGCGAAGTGCGAACATTGCTAAGGCTGCGGGCTGGTGGCGGAATCGAACAGGGTTCCTCGAAGCTGCTCGTGGGTCGACAGCATTGTCAGGACGGAGATCCGGTGGTAATGTCCGAATAAGCGGCAAGACTAGTATAGGAAGGGGTCGGCGTACGAGCCCGTGTGTATTATGGCTGTATCCTGTACTTCTATCTGAATTTGACCGACTACGGAAAGCAGGGTTGAAGTTTGACGAGCCCTTACCCCGCCAAATTGCGATCCGCCAGTTTCAAGTCCCTGGAGCAGAGTTTGCAGAGACGTCGGCGGATACGCAAGGAATACCTCTCTCCTACAAAGTCACGTCAATGTGATTACAGGTTTTCATGGAGAAGCATCGAATCGTTCTCCGAACGCGCACAGGGAAGAGACAAGTTAGCCCCGAGAAACAGACCCAAATGGAGCGTGAAGTTGCAGCTCATCTTAGTCAACTGAAGCGGGACTTTACAAAAGACACACTGAATGAGTATGCAGTTGAACCATTGATGAGCCCCACTTCATGATCGATTTCGACAATGGCAAGACGCTTGGATTTGCTGGCGAAAAAACGATCAAGTATGCAGATGTAGTATCTGGGGGTGAGGACATGACAATGGTTGGCGCATTTCGGGGGGTCTAAGTGGATATATCCACCCGCCAATGATGATATTCCCGAATGTTAATAGGAGTTATTCTATAAGAGATGTCGAGGACAGCGTTACCGGGGCATGCTATCGAACAGGACCGAAGGGGTGGATGGATCAACACCTCTTTCAGCAGTACCTTACTGAAGAGCGAGCCATGACTGCGGACTCCCACGGACGCCAGAAGACCATATTTCTGGACAACTGCTCGGGCCATCTAGAGGAGTCACAGTGCCCAGATGAGTTAACGCAAGATTGCGTTACTTACCAGCTAATGCGACAGATCTATGTCAGCCAGCTGGCTCGTTTGTCATTGCAAAAATTATTTTTTAATTAAGGATGTGTGGTCTCGAATGTGGAACGAGAAGAAGATCGGGCTAATCAAAGATAAACAGTAGCAAAATAAGATACGAAAGGATGGCAGCTACTCGGGTAAGCTAAAGAACCCCGGCAAACGTTTTTTCTGAGTTAGCGGTTGCAGCAGTTCGTAAAGTAAATAATAAGAGAGATAACAACGGGATCAACTACGCGCGCAATGCGATGATGCGCTGTGGTTTGTCATTAGGTGTTGATGGGACGTGGACAACATCACAACGTTTTCTTCACTTACAAGAAATCATTAAGAAATATCCACAAGAGTTTGCAGATGGGAACGCAAACTCTATTGACGTATCTGACTCAGACAGCAATGTTTCAGCTCATGAAGCAGAAAAAGATGCTGTCTCGGTCGATAGTGATACCGCTACTGTGGTCGAAGAAGCAGTTGTCTAAGATGTTTAGTGATGCATTTGCCCATAATAAATCACGCTGTTGTATCCTGAAATCGACTAATATCGAGTTCATAATTAGTCTATATTCAAAAATAGTCTGTGTGTCTTGACTAGTGACTAATTATTGTGAGCTCCGAAAAATAGAGTGTTCGTATTTAGTCTAGTGCTGTAAGTACTGTAGTGTTCGGCTGGCTTCTGTCATGAACCATTTCGAATGTACCCCTTGCAAAGAGACGCCACAAGGAGAATACTCTTAGATACGCATAAAATGTTGGTTCCCGCCGCTATGACTACCGAAGTGTTCATCTGTAGATATATTTTAGGGCTAAACATGGATCTTGCACCGACATATTAGAAAGAAATACACCTTTAGCCACTTGAATTTCACCATTTCAGGTCCGTTCTCCCCAGAGGACGGATTCAAAACAACCACCTCCTGGCCGACTTGTGCATAGGGCTGGACAGGCCTCAGCTCAAATTAGCCACCAGCAGCATTAAAAAAACCAGTGTGCCTTTTTTTCTTGTACCACTTGGGTAGGATCAACCTTTGTCATTTATGGCTTCCTACCGTCCTTGAAAGGGCGACATTGCGTTTTCAAAAGTTCTCGAAGCTTTCCAAGAATATTGCTCTAATCCATGATAAAGTGAAGAGCCGCCTGATTGCACGGATCTCGCTGGATCAAGCTGCTACCCAACCGTGCATCAATCAACGTGGACAACCTGCTTCGCGAGATAGTTGCTGAATAAAGTTGAGAGCAGAACTACGGCGATTAAAAAATCGACTTTCATCAGCGCCGCACCACTTCGTGCCGTAGCGCTCTTCCAGCTCCCATACGGGTGTGCCCCCGTCAACACCAACATTCCATTCTTCCCAAAGCTCTTTGACATACTCCAAACCTCTACGCATTCTATAATGTGACATTGAGGGTTGGTCACTACGGATGTGACAGCTGAGCTGCTGCTAGAAAATGCTGCAACGCTGTTCTCTGGATTAGAAACCAGCTTGACCTGAAGTATAGCGGTTCCTCCTCGAAGCGGTCGTAAAGTGCGCAAAATGTCGGCGATGTTCTCGTCTATGGCGTCGACTGTTACATTTCCCGATCAATATATGTTTTCTGATCTTGATGTGCACCATCCAGCTTGGCTTTCCAAATGGGCACCGCCTTTTGCAGCCTCTGATCAGTCTGATTTTCTATCGTAGATATACTTTTTCGAGCTTCACCTTTGAATTTCAAGAATTCGTCCGAGGAAAAAATATCGTGCTGGATGTAGAGTTAAATCGTGTAAGAAGACGGTATCATGCATAGCAACTTTGCGAAGATATTGAAGTAATTTTCGAGAACCTCCAGCTTCAATGGACTGTTCAGCTTTACCGTCGTTAATTGCATGTTGCCACTTCTCAACCTGAGGAAAGATCTTGCTCTGTAAAACGCGAGGGGGTTCTACAGACGCGCGTGCAACAACAAAATTACCTCGAGAAGGCTCAAAGCCGGCAAGCGTGCGCTTATCTTCCCGTGAGAGTGACGTGAGATAGCATTTCTCCATCGCTTGAGTATTCCAACGACCTAAACGTCTAATTTGAGATTCGCTTGCACCACCTAGATGTGCCATACGAGATTCAGACCCACCTGCCATATGGGTTTTACCCTTACTACGGATTCCAACGTGTTTCGATGGAGCTGTAATCGCCTCTCTATGCACTTTATACGAAATCATCTTCTTTGGATCATCCCCGGTTTTAGGAGCTTAAATGGGTACCAGCGATCCGAGGAGGTGAAGTCAGGAAACACCTCTCCATCCACATGCCAACGCCAAAACAAATACAAACCCAACCATTCGTGGGGACCGAGCTCCACATTCTTGCTACGCATACAAGCATAACCTTCAATGCGACCCACTTGATTTGTTTACCTTGACGCATCACCATAACTGTGGCTCGACACGGACTATATCCCTCGGTCTCCAACATAATTGAATGTAAGTCAGCCAATTCTAGCATCCGGGCGGACGCACCTTTCACTAGAGCATAGTGGCTCACGAGAAACGCCAAAAGATTCCGTAAGCTCGCTCCTGCCTCACGTGACATCGCCCAAAAGGACCTAGCAATTTGCTGGATTTGTTCTGTAGTCGTATACCCATCTAGTAATGTATCAGCTCCTCGGTCCTCAAAATTCTTTCGTTTGCGCAGGTCTTCTTCAAACTGGGTCGGTTTTAGCAGCGAGGTCACTGCAGCGTTACGTGGTGAAGGATAACTATTGATTCCGGCCTGGACTTGTTGTTTCCCCAGATCAACCATGGCTGCAACATAAAGGTTAACAGATGCGCCAATCGTCTCCACACTACCCATTTGGTTCGTAGCACTTTTCTGACGCTTACGTCTACCAATGCCGCACCCTTCCAGAAGAAGATGTAGTTGTACACCCGTCACAGTGAAGCAAGATAAGTCGTTAAATGAGTTACCCTTGTTCGTGCACCACTCGAGAAACTTCTGCTGACGCTTATCGTAGAAACTGGCTGTATTCTTGGGTCTTAGCTCCTATGTCTTTGCGTACGTCCTTTGTATAGACTCCTGCATCTCCACGGACATCCTTGCTTCTGCGGCTATGATCTGTACCTGGATTCCTGCGCTATCGCTCTTCTTCTTTCGACTTGAAATGGTCGAGGGGCTTTTTGGCCTATCATAACACAGAAGACCAGACAGATTGATAACTGCTTATTCTACCCTACACATGGCTTATAACTGAGCTTAATTCACCTGCTATGCACATGCGTCATCGGTCCCGGTCCGGACAGTGGGAGTGAATTTTAAATATTTAACTTTCGATACTAGCGTTAGCAAAGTTCTGTTTTTTAAGTCTCGATAGTATTGTGGGTTCTACTCTAAATTTGCATGGCCGATTTATTTAATCGTTCCAGGCCAACCGCCCACAAATCATGATAATGGCAGTTTCCACCCCGCCCAGTTTTTTTTTAAAACATATTTATACGGAGAGAGGCAAGACACGAAAATAAATAATGGCATCGTCAGGCAATGAGTAAGAATATGTCTTAGTTAAATATCCGTTTTGTATTTTAAATATTATGGTTATTTAATTAGCTGCAAATTACATAATGGAATCTGCTAAAATGAAATAGTTTTTTGGCCATTCATAGTCACAATAAATAATAGTCATGGTTCTGAAATAAAATCGATTATGGAAGGGGCACATGAAACTACATCATGTGTACGAAAATATGCATTGTATAGAGAACGCAATATATTTTAGGAAACCCTGACCCCACCACCCCACGGGACAACACCGAGATCACTCGTTTGAGCGGGTATCGAAGCGCCCATGCAAGAGCGATAGGGTGCCATGCGCTTCCAAACAAACCGGCTGTCATCGCAGCACGTATATCTAAGAGGGAGCTCTAACAACAGGATCGGAACGAAACAGCTTTCACACATATTTTGACCTTTTTTCTCCGTATTTTACTGGGATAGCAGTGGCCGTTGGGTCTTGCTGCTGCCAGCCAATTTGTTGAAGGCGGTAACTAAAGCCGGTTACTGAAGCCGGTAGCTGGCGGGTACCTTTCCGTCGGACCGCGGGATGAATTGATGGCGGCGAAAGTTCTTCGTAGTTGGACTAGCACGCGTCTGTCGATGAAGTCGATACGTCCACTGCTAGATGAATTGATGGTGATGGATGAATTGACGGTGCAATGGTAGATGAATTGATGCCGATTGATGGATTCTTGACCTGAAATAATGGTGTTGTCTGGCATGGTCGTATCGAAACAGTTCTGTGTTGATATAATGGATGCAGAGAGGCGTGAATGGCTCGGCTTTCAAGGCGGCGAAGCAATTGCAGCTGCTATTGCAAATGCTGCGCGCATTAGGCGGAATGCACTGCAAAGAGATAGCCGTGCCCAAAACCGAGAGCAGGTTTTGCGCGTTCTACCTGCCCAAGTAAGCGACGAAACCATAGACGATGAATCCGTCGGCACTACAGAAGAGCCGCTAAACTTGGAGCAGCAACCACCGAGTGATTATAGCCCTCGAAGAGAGGAGCAGCAATCACAGAGGCGTGCTCGACACCGCACATCTGCGCGGATTTCAGAAGCATGTTGACGTCTGAAAGATAGGAGGTTTGGCTCAGGTTCTACGATTAGCCTATGTTCTGATCAGCTCGCAGTCACTACGGTTATTGACGCTGTTTGCTTCAGTGAATTCTCCTATATAGAGGCGGCGTCTACGGTCAATTCCGTTGTTGTAGTCCATGTGGTGGTCGTCTTAAAGGCAGCTACTACTCAAAAGGGAAAGCTGATTGAGAAATGAGAGCTCCTTTTGGTTGAAGGTTCCAATGCGAGTATAGTTTGCACTACGCGCGGTCAGCTTGCTCGCGGCAGTGGGGATACTCCGGAAGAAGCACTGTTATCATGGTAAAAATTGGCATCCTCCCTGATTACAATAACGTCCGGTACATTAGAATAGGTGCTGGTTCTGACATTATCCACGACCCGCTTGTTCCTCGTGTGCTTCTGTAACGGGGCTAAGCCAACCCGTTACGTAGCGTAAACTGTTGGGGGAAGCAAGCAAATAGAACTCTGACATTGAAAGGTAAAGGCGTGGTCGTGAGACCACGCCAACCGGTAAATCTACTCTATAAGCTGATTGGCACCCGCGGTGACGATGTGTGACGATGGCCCGTCGCACCATCCCTCACTTCAGAGAGAAAAGACGCAGTATTCTGCGTTTCGGGCAGCTCGGACGGTATGCGTGATCAGGAAGACGACTCGACCACCTATCCGGAGTCGCTGGAAAGGTGGGCGCTGCAGCATCTTCGTGAACGCGCGCAATGACAGCGAGATGACGGCGCTCTTCGAAAGGTTCCGAGCGACTTGAGCAAACCGGCCAGGACGATGGCCACTGTGACCCTTCGGTCCCTGGACAAGGCCTGGACGTCGTATGTGAACCCCTGGAACAAGGATGGCGGTGACACGTTTAAGCGTATGGTGGTCGCGTGCGAAGAGGCTCACTCCCGGCTGTCCGTTGGGGCGCTGGCCCGGTGATCGAGAAGGCCAGTACTGTACATCACATTGAGAAGGTGAGTGTCAGTGCTGTCGCGAGCGCAGCGTCTCGCGACCCGACGAAACGGAATGGCGCCGTATCGCCGAAGCTGTTGCGATTACTGAAGTGCAGCGAGGTGTGATTGGGTGATATCGGAGGGCCCTCGACGAGGTTAAGGGTGGCGGACGGTCGCGCACCGTGACGATCTGCGCCGGTACGAGGGTTGCCTCGTATGCCTCCATGCAGTCCGGAACGTCGGCAAGAAGGATGGCGCGAGGCTACTAGCTATCCGGCATGTGGTCGAGCCAGCGAGCGAAAAA
>NW_003303738.1:1417287-1419984 GCF_000142945.1 Phytophthora infestans T30-4 | reverse complement strand
TTCTGCTCCGCCACTGCGCGCGTCGTCTTGATTACCGCGGGATGAGCATCGGAGACCGGGCGCGGGGCGTCGCTGGGGATAGTCGACGGGAGGTAGCGTCGGATCCTGTCGACATAGAAGGTAGGGCGGAGGCATAGTGCTGTAGGAAGTTGAAGTGAATACGCGTCGCCTAGTGCCTTCAAGACCGTAAAGGACTCAATAAATTGCGTGGTCGATTTGTTGGAGCCCAAATTTGTCGCAGATGTGGGTGTAATGCCGGTGGTAGATAGCAATACACGGTCGCCCACAGCGAGCTTTCAAAACAAAATACGCTGATCAGCGTACTCCTCCAAACGGTCCACAGCCGTGGTGATTGCATCGCGTACGTAGCGATCACAGACACCCGCCGTTGGACGAAGTCGTGGGCGGCCGCAGCGTCACGCGGCCGTGGCTCCGGGCTCAGTTCGAAGCTCGCGGGCAATGACTCGGGTGATGCAGCCGATCCGGGTGTGGCATGGTATTCGACCGCGCGACGACGCTGACGCGGGTTGATCAGCGTCCTAGACGTCCAAGCCGCGATAGATGATGGAGCCCCTCTTGTCAGTACGAGTCTGCACCCTGGGTAAAGTAGCTGCAGCTCCGCGCCGGGTTGTCACAGCAGTCAATATCGCTGAGGCGGCGTCGCGAGCAGGCTCATGACTGTCTTCAGCGGAATCGGAGCTGTGGCGACGACACTGTTGTAGGACTGGTCTGAAACGGGGTAAGGAGCGCGGGAACGCGGGGATGACGCCCGTGGTTCACGTTGAATGGAGTGAGATCCGTGGAGGAATGAACCGCGTTATTGATCGCGAGCTCGACCATAGGCAGAAACGAACTCCAGGACGTGTACGGCGTGGCGAAGCTCCGCAACACGGCTTCGACGGCTCTGTTCGCTCGCTCGGTCTAGCCGTCCGTTTCCGGGTGTGACGCGGTGGACATCTTCGACCGCGTCCGGACAAGCTGGAAGATCTTCGACCAGAAAGCTAAAGTAAATCGGGGATCTCGATCGGAGACGATCGACGTCGGCAAGCCGTGATGGCGATACACGAGGTCGAGAAATATCCCCGCGGACTGTTGCGCGATGACTGAAGCAGCAACGGGAGCAAGATGGACCATTTTGCAGAGGCGATCAACGAAGACGAGGGTACCACTGCGACCTTGAGTGTCGCGGGGAAGATCGAAGACGAAATCCATGCTAACGGAGGACCATGGATTTATAGCTACTGAAGACGGCGAAGCGGGGTCTTCTTTGACGGTGAAGGCTTCACGCGTTGGCACGCCTCGCAGGAGCGGACCCACCTCCGCATCCAATTGTACATGTGCGGTCAATACTAATCCCGAGAGAGCGACGCGAAGGCTTTTTCGCGTCCGAGATGACCGCCGCTGGGTGAATCATGAAATTCATGAATTAATCGTCGTCCTCTTGGACGACGCTTTAAGTCAGCAGGTTGTCGTGTAAGCTAGATCGACCCACTTGAGCACGATTGCGTGGAGAGAGAGTACGTCGCGTCAATTCGAACGGGCTCTGCAGGAACGCGATCAATTCGGAGCATGTCGCGTCCGAAGCATACGCGGTCGAGATCGAGTCACGTAGTGAACTACGGAACTTGCAGCGACATCGTCAGCCGTACAATCGGCGCATTCGTCTTCGTCCTTATCACTAACCGCGTGGCGACCGAGAGGTGCGTAGTCTGGCCGACGCGAAAGCGCGTCGGCGAGGATGCTGGTCTTGCCTGGCTGGTAGTGAGCAACGAAGTTGTACTCGGAGAAAAGGAAGAGCCAGCCCGCCATGCGCTGGAACAAATGCGGGCTCTTCGTTGCGGTTTGCAACGACGCGTGGTCTGTGTAGACGGCGAAGGTCTGTTCTCACAAGAAATATATCCGGAACTTGATCAGTGCGTAGCGCATGGTCAAGTGCTCTTTGTCGTGCAGGGTGATAATTGCGCTCCGCCGGTTTTAACTGGCGTGACTGGTAGCACAACACACGCTCGCTCACCTCTTCATCGAATTGCATGAATGCGCAGCCGATTGCGAAGTCGCTAGCGTCGCACACGACGTGGAATCGCTTGGAATGATCATCAGGACGGGCGCGGTGGATAAGCTCGTCTTCACTGCGTCAAAGGCTGCCTGGTGCTCTGGACGCCACACCGTCAGCCATGAGGAGATGTGACATTGGGCGAAATGCTGCAAAGTTCTTCGAGTAGTGATGGAGGTACGTCGCGAGTCCGAGCTAGTGCCGAAGCTGTTTAGGATCATGAGGGGACGGCCAAGCACGGATGGCTGTCACGTTTTCGGGATCAGACCAGACACCGTCCTTGCTGACGTAGCTACCGAGGACTGGGATCTCGGGAGCACAGAAGATGCATTTCTTCAAGTTGGCAAACAGCTTGTTTTCACGCATCACTTCGAGCATCGTACGGAGGTGTAGCAGATGGACCTCGGTATCCGTCATTGCGTCTTCGCCATGACTGTGAATGAAGATGTCATCAAAGTAGCTAGGCGTGAAGTCGCGATACGGGCGTAGCAACTTGGATACCATGCGGTTGAAGGTGGCAGGGGCGTTCTTGATCCCCTGAGGCATGACGACCCCCTCTATGGAACATTCCACTTGGCGTGTATGACAGCGGTCATCGTATGTATGCTCTCGCGCATTAAGATATCAAAGAAGCCGTCCATCAG
>NW_003303738.1:1324002-1417009 GCF_000142945.1 Phytophthora infestans T30-4 | reverse complement strand
AGCGGACTACCCTGTCCATGACAAGGAGCTCCTGGCAATGAAATATGCCCTTGTGAAGTTCCGTGTTCACCTTCTGGGCTCTACGCCCTTTGTGATCTAAGGACAGCCAGGATCTTGTCGAGAAAGCTGTCGAGGAATTCGGGGACGTGAGGAGCAACAGGGTTGTCGGATGCTTCGAGGGCCGGCAGCG
Organism: Phytophthora infestans T30-4; assembly: GCF_000142945.1. Lineage (NCBI taxonomy): Eukaryota > Oomycota > Peronosporomycetes > Peronosporales > Peronosporaceae > Phytophthora > Phytophthora infestans. The sequence goes on along the minus strand of NW_003303738.1, from coordinate 1,416,819 downwards.
ATTGAGCAGCATAGTGGGATTCTCGGGCTGGTTTCAATTCAGCTCCCTTGGGCCGCGTTCGAGCATCAGACACCGATGCGCCAGGATCAACGTGGACAGCCGCGATCGACGCGGCGTCGGCAGCCACAAGCAAACACACTTGTTCGATCTCACCGCGCTTCAGGTCGTGGAGGAAGTGTTTCCACGATAGATCAGGCAGATTTGGGATCGCTGCGGGCTTGCGTGGGGGTCGTGCGACCTCAACTTCACGAAAGACATGGTGGCTGGTTCGTGTCATGCTCAACAAGGACAGCGATAGTCTAGGACGCACTCGCTTCCGACTGATCGCGGGACCGTCGCTGATTACGGCGACCTCGGCGACGAACAGGTCGGAGCATATCTGGCGATGAGAGTTCACGCTCGACCAAGGCAAGATCAGCCGAGCGCCTGGACGTATAATCGGCACTAGGACACGAACCACTTAGTCCGGCTGTACCTACTACATCAGGGAGCTCCTGTTCGACCATTCGCGGGAGTCCTGTCGCGACCACGTACGGTAGACCGCTCTCCACCATGTTAGCATTGACAGAGATCCCCTGCTCGACTGCGCGCGGGAACCCCTGTTCATCCGCGGGCAGGAGCCCACGCTCAACCGCTTCACTATGTGGAAGCCGTTGCTCACCCAGATGTGGAAGGCCCAGCTCGACCACATCCGATTCGTCCTGAGACTCCGGCTCAGGACCGGCACGAACTACAGAAGCTCGTGCTGCGTACGAAGGGATATCGGTCTCTTCAAGTGCAGTAGTGGTCATGGAGTCAGGATCCATGACAGCAACGTGGGGCCAAAAGTTGGGCGTACCGCTCAGGTACGTCAGAACAGCGTTGTCATCGATGTCGCGTGAACGAACAGTACGGGTCAACCGGTCAATATGAGGCTGGTGACGAATGTACCATGGACGGTCGAAGACACAGTCAAAGGAGCCGCTCAACTCGATCACCAGGAAATCGTCGCTGCTGGGTAACCCATTGAACACGTACGCGAAAGCGACCGAGCACCGGGGCATCCGGTGCGGCTTGCCGTCAGCGTATTTGACGATCATGTGACCGCGGGCTTAAAGAAATTTCCAGCGGACACGCGTATCTACGAAAGATCCGGCCACAGTCCGGCAGTGCGCGGATTCGGCGCTGTGCGCCTTCAACATGATGGCTAAGTACAATCAGTATCGAGTCACCGCCGGAAGTGGGCGCTGGTTGCGCATCGTAGAGTGCGGTGGGCGCGACGATGACGACGACGACGACTGATGATATCGGTTAAAGTGGTGGATGGCATCAATTCCCATCGGCTCAGGCGCCGGATCTCGACCGAAGACAAATGCATGTGATGCCGTGACACCATAGCCTTCGCGGAGAGCCACAAAGAATGCTTCTTTTAGCGTGGATGGAGTCTTCCTTGTCAAGTAGAAGCGCTGGTATCCGGCGTTCATGCCGGACACGAAGACATGGACTTTGGTTGCCATGTCCACCGGGGACGTCGTGATGCACGAGATGGGCAACGCCTTGCCTTAGGGACAGGAGGGCAAAACGCTGGACTCTCTCATCTTGGGGCAGCTCGAACGCAAGTCGAAGGTCGGCTTTCATCGCGGCCATCGTTGGGAAGCAGGAGGGGTTGACGACCAGCTTGCCGAGGGCCTACTCCTTTGCTTTCCCTGTTAGCTTAGACTAAAAGAAGCGCGTCCTTGCAGTAAATGTACTCTCTATAAGCTGATTGGCCATCGCCGTCACCGCGGTGACAATGTGTAACGATGGCCCGTCACACCTTCAGTTGCGCCACTGGTATGACCGGTTGCCGTCTAATTATTCTTTTACTTGTCTTGCATCGCAGTGAATCGTTTAGTGGCGCGACCAACAATTGTTTTCGTAGGTGTTACAAATAGTCACAGCTCTATCATTAATACACACGCGTTTGCTATCCCATAGCCTTAGTTTTGTTTAAATATCATTACCTAATATGGGTTCCTTAGCAAAGGTTTCTGTGAAGTTATAGGTACATACACGGTGTGACTTAAACCACCATCACGCCAAATGCATGCTTCGCAAGTCATACACCATGAGAGCCAAACGTGATGCACAACCTTAAGACCCCATAGCACTTCGTCGCAATAGAAACCCTAAAACGAGGCGGCCCGCATTTCCTTTGTTAGGCTAAGCGTCACCGCAACGCGGAAGCGCCAGCAAGTTTGGAGTGCAAGATTGATGGATCACATCAATCGTTTAGATCTTCATCAGTGAGCCTGCGAACGGAGCACCTATGAAAACTCTCTTTTTGGTCCTTCATTTTCTTTGTTGACTCGCCAATCTAATTCATGAATAAAAGCTCCTTTCCAGGAGGAATTTACAATGTCCACAATACATCTCCCACCTTACGAAAGACGAACTCTATACAGAGCCTAACTGCATTCTAGGTTTCTAATCGGTCCTTTCAATACAAAATAGCACTAATCGAAGGCTAAATCCCCCTGTTACTGTAGTACGTAAGCCTGCATGTTTACTACTCCTTCTCACTACTACTGCTACTATCGCTATCAGCGTCGAGTTCGTCTTCGAGCGGACTCCTTCTCGGCGCCAATCCATCGCTCTTCTCCAGCAACTCTCTCTCCACCAATCTAGGAAGAGCCAAGTCGATATAGTATTCTTCATTAAGTAGAGCGTCTGCAATCTCGTCTACGTGTGTGATCTCCCAGCCGATGACGTTGCGCTTGCGAATCTTTCGGTAGTCGCTCAGCAGCGGCTCCAGCAGCGTATAAACCTCCAGAGGTTTGCCCACCAAGCGCAAGTATACAGCCCCCAACACCGTCACGTACTTGTAGTCCTCGTTCTCGATGAATTGCTTCACGACTTCCAGTTCAGGCTGCAGCTGCAGCATTTTAAGCAGAAGGCACAGCAAGTGCGTGGGCTGCTGGTTGCCTCCAAACGTGCCTCCAAACTCTTGGAGCTCGACAGCTTTGTCTACCAACGTCTCTGCGGTGAGCCCAAAGCACTGCTCCTTCCAGTATATGCTGGCGTAGATGCGGTTGCGCATGATCTTCTCCACTAGCGTCTGTGGGTTCACGCCGTGCACGCTCTGCGCGCCAGGGTCCGTCGCGTTCATGGTCGTCCAAGGCAGGTATGTGGACTGATCCAAATTACTACCGAAATTAGTTACCCTTGATAAAATGATACGAGTTGAGAAGGTTTAGGTGTCATTTGTTTTATATTCGGATACTTTAACGGCGATGGCAAGCGCAACATTTGACCGACGTGGGGCAACGCTGGCGAAGGGCGTGCTGGTGACAGTGCACGACCTGTACGCCGGAGCTCTGCCTCTGCAGATTCTAGAGACCTACCTGCATGTGGTGCGCGGCTACGATGTTCAACCTTTCCGTTTTCGACCGCGCGCACAGGACCTCGCCACTTCGGGCAGAGGTACTAGCCATAAAATAGATTCGTCTGATACCTGATCATTAATTTCCGTTTAACTGCGCTTAGAACTAGCCCAGTTCTTGAAGAGGCGGAAGCCGCACACGATGGACGAAGCTGTTGATTTCGTGACGCACGGATACGGCTCGTTGGTGTTGCGAGTGAGTCAGCTGTCACCTTAATTTCGGGAAACTTTTACTAAGCTAATTTTGACAGGAAGCGTTCCGATCTGTAGACTGGAACCACACCAAATCTAAAGTAGTCATGCTGGCACCGCCAAATCGAGGGTACGACGGCATTAATGACAATAGTTCGATTAAAATCTCACGATGCTTGTTTTGCTGTAGGATTCGGTACCACAAGTCGATGAAGAAACACGTAGGGATGGCAGGATATGGTGGCGTGGCAGCCGAAGAGCTGGCGACGTTGAGTGCTGAAGAACTGGACAAGCGACTGGGTAAACTACCACAACGATGTTACCCTTTGGTACTTGCTGGAAAGCTGTGCCTTAATCCGTTTAACCAACACAATTATCCGAACGATGGACTCGTTATGGTGGAGGAGACGGAACTACCAGGGCAATTTCGACAGCAGGTGGGGATACTACTCAGAATTGGGACTTTTGTGTGCTTGTTGGGTGAGTTGACGGAACTGTTGTGACTAGATTATTGGTGCTCCACATTATTTACTACCGTCCCACCCCTCGGCGATTGAACTTACACAGTCATTTCTAGGGGCCTGAATAGGTGCAGTGAGAGTAGGAGAGAGAAGTGGCTGGCCAAAAGAAATTCTCCGGAAGTCGTGTTATCTCGCATGCATCTTAACGGTAAAGGAGACAATCTGTTCAACGACTCCCAGTTTAGTACCTGGGTCAAATACGTCGACGAGACACCGAAAGCTTCAATGAAAGAAAACCCCGTGATCCCGGTGTTGACTGAGCTATATGGCGACAGCGCGCTCTATAAGATGATAGATGACGCCAAGTGGATCTCCAGACAGAAGGATCTCTTCAGACGGAGCAGATGCAGTATTGGATAACCATTCGAAAGAGTCCAGATAAGATATTTCACTTGTTCGGGCTCGATAAAGAAGGCAGTCGCATTCTCATTGCGACAAATTTTCAACTCTGGACGAAGTATGTTCTCAATTTGAACGCAAAATATCCCGAAGATCCTGTTTTCATCATCCCGACGCTTGCGAAATACTTCAGTGTCGGCCTACTCTTTACTATATCAAAACGATCGGAAGGATCCTTTTTTATTGTAGCGAATCAGCGGTTTGTGTGGGCCACGACGCAGATGGTCCAACGGTGGATCGGCAGCACAGGTGGTTCACGTCCGACTCCGCGATCAGACCGGGCGGGCAGAACTGGAGAGGGCGGCTTTACGGCCGTTTGAAAGCGAAATGTAGGGGGCCGGAACGAAGTGAGTGACATTGCAGTACCACTGGGTCAGCCAGCATGTCAGAGCTTGGGCTCACTTAAGAGCTTGCGACGACCGCGAGACTGGCTCAGTTGAAAACTTGCGCCGTGAGACACAAGGGCGAGTGCGAGACGGACGTGAGCGAGTAGACGTACACGAGTGCGGCGAGTTGACGAGTTGACGAGGCATTGCGAGACGAACGTGAGCGAGGAGGCGTACACGAGTGAGGAGACGTACGTGATTGCGAGACAGACATGAGCAAGGAAGTGTACGTGAGCGAGGAGACGTACGTGAGTGTGAGACGGACGAAGGCGAGGAGTGTGAGAATTCTTAGAAGGACTCGAAGTAGTATTAGCAAGTCGGCTAGTAGCTACCTGAATATAAATAGGAGCGGACACGTGAGTGGACGATCCGGCGCAGGAACTAAGTGGTTCCTGTCGGCCAACCGAAGAGTACATTTCAGTGAGTCATCGGCTGCCAGACACGAACGACGCAGCGCAGCACGGTGCAGCTGTACGACCTGCCCCACAGCCGGACAAGACAATTGGCCTGTTTCATGGTGGTCATACAGGGGCTAAACACGACTGAAACGCGTGCATCACGAGATAAGATGGCAGGTACGAAGACGCAAACGAAGTCGAGGAGTTCGCGGGTGAAGCGGGTTAAGACGAGGGCGTCCCCTCGAATCGGGAAGTTTCAAGGAGCGACTCAAAAGGAGAAGGAATAGCGCGACGAACAGGATGACGATGGAGAAGACGACGCCGGTGCGTTACAGGGTGACACGCACGGAGAGACTGGAGAGGAGTCAGCGGCTGTGAGTGCTGCTGGCACTAGGAGCATTCCGGGTGAAGCGGTGCTTCCGCAGTCTGATACGATGATTATGGCGGCGGCAATCGATGAGCTACGCACGATGGTGCAGAATCTGCAATCTGCTCCACACGACGCTGAGCACGAGGACGAGCACGAGAAGCGACGCCACGGACGACGGCAGAGCAGTGAAGCAACAAGAAGACGACGTAGTTACGGGCGTTCGCAACGATCACGACGACACCGTAGTGATAGCGAGAGCTCGGAGGACGAAGAGGGGAGACGGAGACGTGCGATGTCACGGAGGACGACAAGATCCGGACGATCATCAGGCAGTGATGACCATGGAGACGAGAGTGATGACGACGATGCTTCCGACGATTCGCCTAGCAGCAGCGAGAGCAGTTCAGAGGAAGAGAGCAGCTCAAATGACGACAGTAGCGACGCTGAGGATGAGGACCTGAATTCGAGTAGCAAATCCGAGCGCTCGCACCGAGGTGGACGACGGGACCGACGTGATCGACACGACCGGCGTAGGAGTCGAGAGTTGGATGAGCAGCCGAGGCGGAAGAGCGGGAAGGAGCTAGAGCTTCCTACGTTCACACCGTCGCCGAAGGTGTCCGTGTCGACTTGGATCGACCGAGTCGACCTGGCCCTTAAGGGAGCTGAGGAGTCGGGACGAGGGCTGTGGACTGACCGGGCACTATACTTCATCATGGGCAATAAACTGATGGAGAACGCGGCACGGTGGTGGGTTAATATGGACCGGAGACTGAAGGACCGCAAGAGACGGTGGACTTACCTGAAGAAGGCACTTCTGAGACGATATGGCGAGCGACTTGACAAGTCGGCCGCTGAATGGCGTGTCAACAGTAGGATGATGTGGCCTGGAGAGACGTACGCCGACTACGCGGCCGTGCTCCGGGAAGTGGTCGGTAAGAACTGAGTGAGCGAGCGAGTACTACTAGCTCAGTTCTACAGGTGTCTTGACAAGACTACGAGGAAGTTGGTGCAGCAGAAACCCAAGCCGAAGACTTTGGAGAAAGCTGTTGCCAAGGCAACGAAGATCGACGATCCGATGGAGAATGTGGCGTTGGGGATGTCCAACATCGGGCAGGCGTGGGCGACCACTCCCAGCCCATACCTGGTACCAATGGCGGGGACGATGGGTCAAACCATGGTGATTCCGGGCGTCGGTGGTGCGGGTCTTCCGGCTGGTATGGCAGCGATGGCAGGACACGCAGGCACCGCCGGCAGTGAGGGAGGAGGTGTGGCTCTGTTTACCAACCCTCAAGGTGTGTAAAACGACTATTCCGGTACCTGGGACGTGCCACCAGGCCACACCTGGAATGGCAAGTACTGGGTCGCAACCAAGAGCGGGCGGAAGAGAACGCAGGACGCGCAGACGTCGAGTAAGAATCCGGAGCGGAAGGGTCGAAGCCATCGGGACGAGGAGTCCAGTGACGCAGAATCCGATGCGAGGTCGGTGAGAAAGAAAACGAAAGCAGCTGTGAGGCAGTCGGCGGGGCAAAAAGACAGCTCCATGCCGCCAAGTGTAGCAAGCAGACCTCCATTTCATTGCTACAAGTGTGGAGAAGTCGGCCACGTGGCAGCGGTGTGTCCGAACGGGGTGAAGTGTTTCGCGTGCGGGGAGTTTGGTCACTTGGCTAGAGACCGCCCGAACGTCGAGGCCAAGTCGCGAAACGAGGCACGACGGAAGCCGTGCGACGAAGATAAAAAGTCTGAGGAAAACTAGGTGCGGACGTGGTGAGGGGACTACGGCGTCCGGTTTTACTGGTGGATCCCCGGCAAGCGGTGCAGGTCAAGGATGAAGAAGTGACGACCGACGACAGACAAGGCGCAGAGGAGCAGACGTCGGTGGCAACGAGGGTGAGTGAGCAAGGCGAGAGAGAGAACGAGGGCACGCGCGTAAGTGCGGTGTTGGAGGAGATGAACGCGGAGGTGTTGGCAAAGGACGGAGAGAGGGCGAAGCGTTACAAAGCCACGGTACGACCTCCAATGGCGGGTGCGCGGTTGGTGCGGGCAACGGCACGAGTGAGAGGCGAAGGGGACGAGAGGACGCTTAAAGATGAAGGAGAGGCAGGCCAGTCAGGAGAGGGCGCGTCGATGAGTAATGCTGACGGACGGGTAACGGCGGTGGAGAAGGTGGAGAGTGCTGCCGACGTCGTGGCACGCCGGAGAGCTGAGCGGCGGCAAAAACATCGAGACGTGAAGCGAGCGCAAGTGAAAAGAGCGAAGGCTAGTCGTCAGACCCGGGCACTGGCACAGGAAGAGGAACAGCGAACGGCAGACAAAGTGCGGCGAGCAACTAGGCTGGAAGATAGAAGGAGTGCGCTAGCGGAGCTGAGTTGCCGTCGTGCAGCCCACGAGGGCGACGTGCGCGTCCACCCGGGTAGAGAAGCAGCACGCGTGAGTCTGGTGCAGCGGCGGTCGGCCACCCAGGCCTCACAGGAGCGACAAGACGCCGGTGACGTTGAGTATGTTGGTGCTGACGACGGGCTACCTACTGCGAGGATGGAAGTCGAGGGAGCACCGCGTCATGTAAAGCTGGATAGTGGCGCCAGGTACACGATTGCTGGGACCGACTGGATGGAGTTTGGTGATCGCATCGACATGGAAGCTCCGGTGAACTATGTGGAAGGGATCGGCGGGTTCCTGCTCGACGTAGTAGGTGTATGGCGGTTCAACTTGAGCAACGTGTTTGGGGAGATCATTAGTGTGGACGCGTGTATTGTGGACGGATGCACTGACGAGTTCTTGGTGGGCGTGGACTTCATGCGAAGTCACGGAGCGACGATGGACTTCCAGAGTAGCGAGGTGAGGTACCGCGATAACGGAAGGCTAGTTGTGATCCCGTTTCGGACGTACGACAAGGAAGGAAGCGTAAAGGTAGCACCGGTACGTATGGCCAGACGTATGCAGATTGCGGGGAGTGCAGTGACTCCGGTGGAAATTGCGATAGCAGCAGAAGACGGCGAGCAGGGCATCTTTATACCGACGCGAAGTGCGGGACCAGTAATGCTGGCAGCTACGGTGACTCGTGCACGTAATGGTAAGGCGTGGGTTCCGGCAATTAACTCCGGCGATGGCGAAGCGAGGCTGCCACCTAAGAAGGTATTAGGCAAGTGGATACCTGTAGATGAGGAAATGACGGTACTGGCAGTAAACGGAGAATTGCAGCGTGAACGAGTCCTATCTTGATTGAGTGAATCGGGTGATGTCGATACGCCACTAGCTAACGAGGATGACGTAAAGATTGGAGAGACAAACGAGGGCAGTCGGCGGTTAGTGATGCAGTTGTTGCGGGCCTATCGTGGAACCACAAAAAACATGGACGATTGCCCTCCGGCTACCACCTTGAATGTCGAGCATCATATCGACACTGGCGACTCGGCTCCGATTATGTTGAAGAGGCGGCGGTTGGCACAGACGGACGACCCCGTGGTCACCACCAACGTAAAGAAGATGCTAGACGCCGGTGTCATCGAGGAGGGAGAAGGAGCTTGGGGGTTTCCTGTGGTGTTAGTCAAGAAGAAGGATGGTGAAGTGAGGTTCTGCATCGATTATCGGGCGCTCAAAAAAGTGACAAAGAAGGACGTCTATCCGTTGCCCAGAATTGATGAGACTATCGAGGCACTTGGAGGTGCGGTGCTGTTCACGACGCTGGACTTGAAGGCTGGTTACTGGCAGATACGAGTGGCAGAAGCGGATCGGCCTAAGACGGCGTTCACTACGAAGCAAGGCTTGTACCAGTTCGTAAGGATGCCGCTCGGATTAACGAACGCGCCCTCCACGTTTCAGCGACTGATGAACAGTGTTCTGCGTGGGCTAACGTGGATGACCTGCCTGGTGTACTTAGATGACATTGTTGTTTTTACGCGTGGTGGTATCGAGCGACATGTTGTCGAAGTAGCGTGTGTGTTGGAGCGACTGGCGGCGGCGGGACTGACGCTTAAGTTGAAGAAGTGTGTCTTTGCCACGCGAAGGATGGAGTATTTGGGCCACGAGCTCAGTTCTGAAGGTGTTCGGCCTCTGGAACGGTTGGTGACAGCAGTACGCGACTTCCCACGGCCAGTGGCCGCCGTGGAAGCCAAGAGGTTCGTACATCTGGCCGGCTACTACCGACGGTTCATTGCGGGATTCGGATCATTGATGGCACCAGTCACGAAGTTGCTGCGGAAGAGTGCGGAGTGGGAGTGGGGCGACGCCCAAGAAGCGGCGTTCCTGCGTGTGAAGGAGATCTTGACGACGAAGCCGCTGCTTATTTACCCCCAACTTTAAGTTGCCGTTTCGACTGGTGACGGACGCTAGTAAGGTAGGGCTCGGTGCGTGCCTAACGCAGCATCGCGGTCGCGGGTGGCAACCGGTGGCGTACGCAAGCAAGGTGAACAGTGTGGCGGAGGGCAACTACGGAATTACGGAGCTGGAGTGTGCGGCGGTCGTCTGGGCCATCAAGTTTATTAGACCTTACGTGTACGGAAGGGCGTTCGTGATCGTGACCGATCATGCCGCGCTCAAATGGCTGATGACTAGCCCAAATTTGACGGGCAAGTTGCACCGCTGGGCTTTGAAGCTGCAAGAGTTTGAGTTCGAGGTCGAGTACCGGCCGGGCAGTACCAATGTGGTTGCTGACGCCTTGTCCAGGGTGCCGTCAAGCTTGCGGCGGCGGTAGGCAGACGGCGGCGGGCAAGACGACGTGGATCTGCTCATGGATTGGCATCGGAGGTGGGTGCGGCGGTCGGCGTGGCCGCGGGGACGGAGGAAGCGGCTACTCCAACGGACGGATTGCCGAGTGCGGAGCGGACGGTGGCGACGACGGCCGGAGACGATGGTCAGCGGGCGGGAGCAGAGGCGGCAGCAACGGAGATGACGGTAAGTTGGGAGCGCCGATGCGGGGCGAGGCTCTAGCGGAGAGGGAGGTGCGTGGTCGGTGGTGACACGAGGCAAGCGGTGGTGACTGCGCCTTCCTCTCACGCGAGCAGCCAAAGGACGGCTGGAGGCCACGCAATTCGGGGGCGGCAGGTATTGTCAGCTAGTAAGGAGGGATGGGGCCAGCACAGGAAGGTAGCTGCAAGACGGCAGTGAACCCCGCCGCGGAGGCGGACTTTGGAAGACGATGGGCGAGCACAGGAAGTAGCTGCAAAGACGGCAGTGAACCCGCCGCGAGCCAAACCTAAAGACGATGGGCGAGCACAGGAAGTGGCTGCAAAGACGGCAGTGAACCCGCCGCGAGCCAAACCTAAAGACGATGGGCGAGCACAGGAAGTAGCTGCAAAGACGGCAGTGAACACGCCGCGAGCCAAACCTAAAGACGATAGGCGAGCACCAGAAGTAGCTGCAAAGACGGCGGTGAACCCGGAGCGAGCCGAGTTGAAAGACGATGGACGAGCGCGGAAAGTAGCTGCAGAGACGGCAGTGAAACCAGCGCGAGTCAAAACGAGGGGTGACGAACGAGTATCAGCAGTGGCAACGAAGGGTGCTGAGCAATCTGGGGAAGTGGAGCCTGGTGCCGAACGACGCAGTGCTGGAGAGGGCGCAGTCACCGGCAGTAGTCAGAAGAAACGACTGGTGCGGCGCAAGGTGAGATTTGATGTACCAGTCGCTGCCGGTCCGAAGGCAACGAAGTGGTCGGGTGGGCTGAGAGCGCGACGAGACGCAAGGGCAAAGTGGCCAGCGGCGACGGTGGCGAAACCAGTTGCGTCGCGGGTACTCTCCAAGTCGGGCGAGCGAGGAGAAAGAGGTAATGAGGCTGAACCAGCGGAGGTGACGGCGCGACGGAAAGGAGCACGTGCGGTAGAGTGGGGAGAAATCGGTGGACGACGAAGCACAACGACGCCGTATGCGCACGAGCAGCAGTCGGAGTCCAGAGCGGCGGTTGGTGAAGTGAACGAACGGGTGTACCCCATTCAAGGACCTTCGGGAGAGCCGACGGTATCGGAATGTGAAGCGACGGTGATGCAGGTTTCGGTCGTTAATGATGACACGGACGAGCAGCGAATGCCTCCAACGCTACAGATGACGGATGACGCTGTGATCGCGGCGCAGCGTCGTAGTAAGTGGGTGCAGAAAGCAGTCCAAGATGGCAAGTATCGAGGCGTACCGGTGCAACTTCGACACGGGCTGGTGACAGTAGAGACGCCACGAGGACGGAGAGAAATGTTGCCACCTGAACTTTGACCAGTGGCGTTTAAGGTTCATCATGATTCGATAGTGGCGGGTCATTTGAGGGCACCCCGTACGTACGAGCGGATCGCGCAGCATTACTGGTGGCCAGACTTGCGAAGAGAGGTGAAGAAATGGGTGCGTGGCTGTCAAGAGTGCGGTAGCCGCAAGGCAAAGCCGCGCGAAGTAGTTTTCCCGTTGCGGAGTATCAGAGGCGGAGACGTTGGTGATCGTTGGGCGCTTGACGTCGCGGGACCCTTACCGGTTGCAGGTGGAAGACAGCGGTACGTCATAGCGGCTGTTGAGTATGTGACGCGCTACGCGGTGGCGAAGGCGGTGAAGAACCACACGGCCGAGAACGTGGCCAAGTTTATCATGGACGAGGTCGTGTTGAAGTTTGGTGTATTTCGAGAGTTGTTGACGGATGGAGCTCCGGAGCTGGCAGGACGAGCGATTGAGCAGCTCGTGATGCTGCTGCAGGCACAACAGATCAAACCGGTGCCGTACCGGCCCCAGATGATCGGCCTCGTGGAGCGGTTTCACCGCACTTGGAAAGATTGTGTGGCCACCTACATGAAGACCGACGCGCAGAACGATTGGGCGGAGTGGATTTCTTTTGCAGTGTATGCGTACAACTCCGGGCATCACTCGACGGTGGCGCTGTCCCCGAACGAGCTCATGATGGAGAGAAGGCTGCGCAGCCCGAACGAGTTACTACAGCGGGCACAGGTGACGGAAGCAAGAGATTTGTCGGGGGTATCACCGGCAATTGTTGGTGGCGTTGAAACGGAGTCATGTGGCAGCGGAGCGTGCACGGGTACGTGAGCAGCTACGACAGGCGCGGTATTATAACCGCAACGTGAGGAATCGGCGAGAGTTCGCGCCAGGCGACCGAGTGTGGATGTATCGGCCTCCCAGAGGCCCTAAGGCGACGAAATTTGTGCATCAGTGGGCAGGGCCAATGAAGATCATTAAGCCCGCTGGGTTAGAGAACTTCTTGATCGTCACTAAGGCAAAATGCGTCTTATTAGGCTGGTGATGGGCACGTCGGCTCAGCTGGCACCAGAACAACCTGACAACCCCATTACCATGTTGCGGTGAAGGCTTACTGTAAGGAAGCATTTTGCTTCGTTTTTCAACACCACGGTACATTCGGAATATGTCCCTGATTGGATAAAACTATATTAATGGTTCTTTTAGCCAATCATTTGTCATTTGTGTCTATTGTGATAATCTCATCCCATATGGTGTGCTGGACAAAGTCGAGCGCATCGTCACGCCATGCTCGTCGCGTTTCCATCAATGCTGCCGATGCACTCTCTAAAAATGGCGTGGAACAATCCACATCACTACAACAAGCAGCATAACTGACGTGGTGCGGCGATTATGCCGCTGGCTTCAGTCGACGATTGAGGGGTGTCTGCTGTTTGACTACACCGTAAAGCGAGCTTGTCCCGCAATGAGTCGAGCTACGAGGTAGGCTAACCAGTCCTAACCAGTAGTCATGCGCAGCTGTCGGAATCAAAGCCACATGTAGTGTTTGCCTCGCGGAGAAGCATATTGGTGCGGTGTCGTCGTGTAGCATTGTTAGTAGCAAGGGCGCTGCATCTACTGTATTGGTCAGTTTGCCTGTGCTGCGTAGTACACATAGTTGTGCTGGTGTGTGGGCTGTTCAGCTTTCAAGGAAGCACATCGAAACCGTTTAGTTTCATAGTAAAACTAAAAAAAAAATGAATGCAGCGTTTATGGCATGCTGGAACTGGGTATGTATCAATAATATTGAATGCAGTATAATATGGTTAGTACATAACTGTATGAATGTATGAACTTTGCAAAAGGATAATCATATAATTGCAAAACCAGATGCAAAACCACAATTTACATACTGTCACAACTGATATCATTCCCGACCACATCCGGAACCGATCCCCCCCATTTTTCTTTTCCCACGCATGCCTCCCAAACGCGCGAACGAGCCCTCACGTCCTCGTTGGCGAAAGCGACAGCGGCCCACCGAAGCGGCGCCCAGACCCAACAGGACCGTGGCGCTCAATTAGCCGCCAGGATTGACTTCAACGGCGTCTGGAAGGAGCTGAAAGCTGCAGGATGGACTCCTAAAGTGTCTCGCGGTCTCGATAAAGGTACCGTTACGTTTTGCCAGGTGGAAACGCGAACGGAGAGTAAGGAACTGATTTCCTTCTCGTAGAGGAAGCTGTGTTAAGACACTATGTCGATCACGGTGAGCAAATTTCCTCACATGCGTTGTCGTAATGTTTGCTAATACCTATTGTAAGTTGCACACGTGCCACTAGAATCTGTGCAGGTCCAGAACATTCCTGAACGCGCATTGAATGGCAAACAACCTGGTGATACCAATATCGTGATGTTAGTCGCTTAAAGAAGAGCTGACGATGACACGACGGGTAGCCCAGAAGCAAACAGCACCCGAGCGAGTGAACAGGGAGCTGATGGTGGACAAGAAAGATGACGTGCTGCTGAACAAGGTGTAGAAGTGAGTGACGAACGCACCTGTGTTGCCGTGACTAACAATCATTTAGCGGCCAAATGTAAGCCAGTGGCAGGTCAGCTGGCCGAGGACGTGTGCGTTTACAAGGAATAGGATAAACTACAGAACGGCGTACACACCAAGCCATTCGTGCCCTTGACGCCGGTACGACATCAGCTGACAGCGGCAACGCCAATCTGGACAGTGGTCAAGTAAATGGTCATGATAGTGAAGGCAGCGGACGTGGGCTCGGTCGCGTACGCGGTCGTGGACACGTACAAGACCAACGAAATGGGCATTGTGAGGAGCGACGTGCACGCCAAGACAGTCGTTCCCTTGATTTCGGTGCGATAGCAGCTGACAACGGCAACAGCAATCAGGATGATGCTCAAGCGCGTGGGCGTGGTAGTCCAGGCAGCCGCTGACGTGGGCTTGGTCGCGTACGCGGTCGTGGACTAGTACAAGGGCAACGACGTGAACACTGCGAAGGGAGACGCAGAGACAGCCGTTTCCTTGAGGCCGGAGCGACTGCAGCTGACAGCAGCAACAGCAATCTGGATGATGATCAAGTGAGTGACAGTGGTGTGGTTCTACGAAATAATAGAGCTGATGAAGATAGGGATAGTCGCAATGGGTGGGAGAGTTCGTGGTGGAGTGATACCAGGTATAATGGTAGTTTGGTAAGTAATGCTCGAGGCAATGAAGTTGGGAGCATGGAACTGGTATCATCGGTACTACTTGCCCCAAGGCTTATTATCAGCTAACGGCAATATTTGAAGATTATCTAGTCTCGCCAAACCGAAGAAGCAGCACCAGCAAAGCGATCCGTTGAGTAGTGCAACCTCTGCTAAAACAGGTCGTAGCGAACCAGGTTGTAACCAGTGCCCACAACGATAGTGATATAAGCCAACCTACTTGCTCACGTGCATATCCATATTCTACTTTTTTCGACTTAAAGGTGCATTTATCTTGTTTTAAGTATAAATCTTTGGAAAAGATCCTTTTCAATCGATAGCTTGGTCACGGCCGTCACGTTTTCAGTCACTACCTGCTTTACCAAGACGACGAGCACGCGAACGTCACGAGAACCGCTAGCACCACGAGAGCGACCTACATGATCGCAACACCAGGACGGAGAATACCACGAGAACAGGATGCACCATGATGGCGTATACCACGAGCACAGTCAGCATCACGGCGGCAAATACACGAGAACAGTCACCACGACGACGGGGAACACCACGAAAACAGCCAGCATCAGAATGACGTCGAGCACCACTTGGCCAGCCAGCTCCAACAAGGAGTGGTATTTCTACGATGGTAAAAACAGCGAGCCACATCACAATGGACACTAGGCCCAACAGATTAGTCAGCTCCACCCGACGACGCACCGCAGGTGGACAGCCAACACCAACAGCACCAACAGCTTCACGGGAACAGCTGGACCACCAGAACGTCGGATACCCTAATACCAGCAAGAAGACGAGAACCGCGAAGAAGACCAGCACCAGCCACGCCACCACGATGTAGAACACCACGAGGGCTCCGGTTACCTCTCAGTTCGGCGGTACATATATATGGGCACCAGAGCTGTTTTCCAGCTAGCCCACCCGCTCAAGATCTCCTTACGCTGCCAATTCAAACAAAACATGCTTCGGCAGGACACGCGATGGCGGGAGCAATACCGCGATGCAGAAATAATTAGCCAGGCTCTTCTCATATCGCTGAGCTGCTCCAATACTACAACCTTAGCTGCCTCTTCAAACAGAGAATCGTTGAGGTAAATGATCGAAGTTTCTTGAAATGGTGAGCACGTAGAAATGGGGATGTCCAAAACATCGCCATGTAACACTTGCACTTTGTGAAGTAGTAACAGACGTGATGCGTGCGAACGTGAGCACTCCGATGCTCTACCCACAATTCACACCCGCTTCTTAACGCCCAAACACTCCCTCGCCAACGTCTGAAGAGCGAACTAGGCAGCAACGTTTCTGACTCCTGCACCAACGTCTAGAAATACGTCGCCACTTTTCACACGCCTAACAGCGCGAATAACTCTTGATACCGCTGCAGGTAGTAGCTCCCCAGCATTCCCCTCTGGCTTTCCAGCCTGTTGCCGTACATCAGCCGCGGAGACATCGCTAAAGATGCCACGGACCGCGCGTTCTGCTTCCGTTGGAACGAGTAGGCGAATTCGGGCTGCATTCGAATGAGGCCGATGTGTGGATAAGAAGCACGGCGGGAAACGCGCCAGTTGCTTGCGGGACGTGCGTATCAGCGCGCGAAGACGCATCTCAAGCTGCTTCGGTGCGCGCCTGCCTGACATTTTACGCGATATATTATTCCAAACAATACGTGAGCCTAGGATCTCGAACTCAAGAGCTAGCATCACAAGTCGTTTGTCTTCATTATCCGAGAATGTTGTCCACATGATTAATAAAATTAAAGAATTATGTGGGTATGTGACTCAGGTATTGTATGGAGAGCACGGGAGGTGAACACCACCCGTGTGCTGGAGCTGGCTTCGACATCTGGTAGTTTTTTGGACGAGAAGCCTGTTTATTACAACTGTATCCAGCGTTTCACTTGCGTTTCAAAAGATGAACCGTAAAGTTTGCATCAATTCAGAAAGAAACTGGTGAGGTTCCTGGGTTTTATTTCAGTAGCTGCACAAATTTCCTACCAACCACGCAGAATGGTGTATTCCATAGTGGAGCGCAGCGGAGGAAGGAAATTGTGTTTTCCACACGAGATTATCTGTGACCGGTATTACTGGTGTAGTACCGGTACGTGTACTCCCCGAAAGCTGCCAACCACACACGTGGCCTCCACTCCTCACTTCGCATTTGGAGAACAAGAACTACGAACAAGAAAGAAGGGGGTTCATCCTACACCATGTCTTCCAGCGCACCCAACTCGCCATCGTCCAGCGCCACCACGGCCCCGTCGGACAGCACCTCTACCGTCCCAGCAGCCGACGTCGTCGACGTCACTGGTGGAGAGGAGACGTGGACCAATACATCCGCCCGCAGCACCTCGGACCCTCCGCCGATTCGCACGAGCAAGCGAGCTGCCGCCCGCAACGTTTCCTCTCCAGCGCCGGCCGAGGCCCGCAGGGGAAAGAAGAAGGTGCCAAAGCGCACGACCCCGTCGCCTGCAGCTACTACCGGTCGAGCGAAGAGTGACGACGCCACATAAGACGGGTCCGACCACGGCCTGGAGGACAAGGCGGCGACTCCTAAGCCTAAGAGGGCGAAGAAGTCAGCAGAGGGTACTGTATCGATCGTGCAGCTCCCTCCACCAGTTGTACAACCTCCTACACCGGCTGCTCCTGAGATTCGCTCGAGCTCCCGGAAAGACTTCGACCTGTCCACATTTATGGCGTCGTTTGAGCCCGGTCGCGGTGTGGCATTGGCCGAGGGTCCTGCTGACCATCCTTCTCATCAAGGGCCTGACCCAACAGCCATCGTACCGCAGCCTGCAGCACCAGTGGACCTGTTGCGCGAGCTTCGTTCCTTACGCGATGAGGTTGCACGCTTGAGGCAGCTCCGCGGTAGCGAAAGTACACAATGGGGTGGGGCGTCCGCAGGCACAATCGTCACGGCTCCGAACTCGAAAGGAGGGCTGCCTCCCTCTGAAGTCTGTTACCTGACCAGCGCAAGCTTCCCAGAAGGCTCAAAGAAGGCGAAGGGCGACTACAATCCTCCGCAAACCCACATGTTGGCCGCAAGTCGAATGTTCCGTGACTTCTTCGACACAAACACCCGCAACCTCGACGTCAGCTTGCGCATGTGGTCGTACCACACCTCCTGGCCCAGCGCATTCAAGCCGTTATGGCGTCAAGGATATCTTCGTAGGAAGAGCACGTAATAGAGGCCGGAGGGAGCGTTGCTGAAGGACTAAAGTCGCTTGAGAAGTTGGCGTTCGTCGAACCGTCTTCTAGGCACGCAATTTAGCTGCTCTCCTTGAAGTGCATCACTGTTAGGCCACGGGATCCTAAACGCCCGCTGAAGACTGCCATCAGGACGGCGGGTGTCACTTGGAACCTCACGCAGTCCAGCCCCCGAACACGCAGAACAAAAGACATAGCAGATGTAACCTTACCTGTCTCCGTACCGAACAAGCAAGCTGATCCCTCCAACACCCCTGGTCGCGTTCGTTTGACACTGATGTACGCGAACAAGTTCATCGGGACGGCACTGGGGTATCTTCAAGTGGATGATGCGTCGTGGTTGATGGGCTTCTGTGAGGCGCTGCGAGGCATCGACTACCATTCGCCGCCGTTGGCGATGGCCCTCCTCAGTGTTCTCAGCCAACCAGCAGACAACGACGGGAGAGTTGCCCGTGACTCCGGCGGACGCCAGCGCCGCGACGAAGCTAGAAGACCTGCGATTCCTGACGGCATCCGACGTCTTATCCCGCTTAGCCTGCGTGGCCAAGAACCGTGTTTGCTGAATGTGGCAGGTCTCCCGTGTTCTGGAGGCACCCGCGCGATCGTTGCGGCAACCACAAGCGAGCACACAACTGGCCGGACCGCCTGCCTCCGCGAGTACAGCAGTGGGTCGACGAGACGTACGGGTCTCGCCGCGCGACTCGAGGCGAGCGTCGCTGATGGGACCGTGAGGAATGCAGCTCAGCATCCTTTCGGTACGAGAGCCACCTAATGCAGGATAATAGATCAAGATCTGCAGAAACAATGGTTGAGAGCAAGTTTAGTGAGGCGTCAACGCAAAAGCCACTTCCTCGACACGAAAGGCGCTGGGAGGCGGATAGGGTGGGAGCGAAGCGGTGGGGGAGCGAATACGCGCGGAAGCGAGAAATTAGCGTGTTTGAGGGTCTTTTTGCCTATCAAAACCCACCGCAAGTGGCCTCTGAGCCCGGTCCGCAGCCTCCGCTTTCCGTTGCGACTGATGGCTTCGTCACAAGCGAGGCGACCCTTACGGATATACATCCCTCTCCGACTATACAGTCTGATTCGTCTAGACAGTCGGTCATAGCCATACAGCGCCCTTTGACTATACAGTCACCTGTTGCTATACAGCGTCCTTTGACCATACAGTCACCTATTGCTATACAGCACCCAATGACTATACAGTCTGTGCCGACTATCCAGTCCGGACCGACTACACAGTCACCCACGGTTATACTGACTCCTCCGACTATGCATTCGCGCCCCCACCCGCAGGGTTTGATTGGTATACACTCAGATCGCTCTAGTAGTGTTGTGGAAGTACGTACTAGTACCACCGAGAGGCCGGTCGACCGAGAAGGGACTCGCACGATTCGCCCTGTAATATCTAGTCAAAGAGCAAGCGAGACGCATGACAACGCAAGGATACGTCGAGACCTGCACAAACAAGTTCGGCATGCCGAGCTTACCAAGGTTATGGCCAGTTTTAACATCGAGATGCCCCAACAACACTACCCTGCGATACACGAAAGCGCAGAAGGCCCGGTTTACCTGCTTAACCAACCATTGCAGCACGCTCTATCGGACCTTGCACGCCGGTCGGCGCTCCCGCTACCTGCATTCGTAGAGTTAATTTAAGGCCAAACAGTGGAGGACTATCGCCCAAACAAGAACATCGTTCCGGCGATCCTAAACAAGTTGTGTGAAGGATACGAGCACTTAAATCAACTTAACAAGATTGCTTGTGAAGGGGTCGAAGTCAAGTTAAGGGCGGCTCCACCCAGACAAGTGGTTCGGCCACCAAATCATGGCTCTGCTCAAGAACGCGCCAACATATTGCGCAAGAATATCCGGAAAGAGCAAGACGTCTGGAGATTCCTGGTTCTCGACATTGATCTGCTTGAGCAGTGGCCCGAAGTAATTATAAGTCCGTTCGGCGTCGTAGACAAGAGAAGCGAAGATGCCAACACGTCGGGTCGCACAATCCACGACTTATCCTACCCGGATGGTACTTCGATCAACGACTGCACGGACCAAAACCGCATTGCTAAGCCGGACTACGCCCACTGCAATGCCGTAGCGCGAGAAATTTTGAAAACGAAAGAGGATTTTCCAAGTGCGGTTTGTCCGTGTAATGGCAGGTGACGTGACATCTGCCTTCCGCCACATCAGCATCCACAGCAACAGTGTGTACTTGTTTGCCGGTCTTATCAAAGAAGAAAACGCATTGAGCGTCGAGTTATCAGCACCTTTCGGATGGACGGGGTCGGCTTTTACGAGATATTTGGCGGAGCGATCTCTCATGTTCACGGCGGTCATTCGAATGCAGTTTCTCCTGACAGCTTCTTCAACTATCACTGGGTAGACGATCACATTAACGTGGCTGCCGACATTGACACCACATGCGTTGACATGGATCGTTCTCTCCGTTTTGCCATGGTCGCCGTCCTGGGTGTCGATGCTATCAACACTGAGAAGTTTACTCCCTGGAAGACGCGCCAGCGCGTTCTAGGACTCGAGTTCGATACAATCGCAGAAATTGTTGCCTTGTCTTCAGCCAAAATCGACAAAGCCCGCAAAATCGTAGCTTCCGCCTACGTCGCAAGCTCACTCACCCGCAAGGGGTACCGGTCCTTGCTCGGAAGTCTACGCCATGTGGCAACATGTATTCGGGCCGCTAGACCATTTTTACTGTGCCTACGGGTCCGCAAAGCTCGGCTCAACCGCTTCCAGAGCGTCCCCGTGACTGCTACAATGAAGGATGACCTACTGTGGTGGTGGATGATGATTTTGCACACCCCTCACCTGAACGGCGTTTCGCTAGAGTATTTCAACGCACTTCCGCCTCCTGACATTGTGGCTGAAACGGATGCTTCAGATTTCGGTCTCTGCGCACTTGCCATATCCGCGAAGGAGGCACTGACGTACCAATTCACTCCGTCCGAGCGTGATCTCATCGCGGCGTTCAACAACGGAGAGACCAACGGTTTTGACATCAACTTCCGCGAGCTTCTCTCGTGTGCTTTTGCTGTGCATACATGGGGCGCAAGATGGGCTTCAAACGCTCGCATTACTGGGAGGCCGCGGCACGTACACTTCCGCATCGACAACACATCTGCCGTCGCGTGGCAGAACAAATTGTCATCTCGCAATCACAGGGCTCAACTTCTTATTCGCCTGCTAAGTTGGTGGGAATCAACTTTTCGACTCCGGTTCTCTGCGTCCCACATACCCGACGCAGACAACGTTCGAGCAGATGCTGGCTCCCGACTTACCGCTAACGCGTCGTTTGTGGATCTGTTTATGTCGCTAACTTCCGGCTGGTTGCAGGTGTCCCCGCCGGTGGATATACAAGGCCTAACCAGCGTCTGGCAGTGTATCTCCGCGCACACTCCGTTGCCGACTCCACATTTGTGCAGCACAGTCGATCCCTAGGCAAGTGGACCAGTTGGATCTCACGCAGAGGCGCTCACCCATATCTTCTCGACGTCTCCATTCATCGGAAAGTGCAGTATATTTCAGATTTCGTTCTCCACGGTTTTCAGTTCGGCTTCGGATCCGGCGGTCCAATCCGTAGTGATTCCATTACAGCGGTTCTTCAAGGCGTACGAAACTTTTTCGCCGCTTTCGGTTACGACTTCCCGGTCGCACACCCAGACATCCGCATGCTTCTGAAAGGTATCAGCCGTCTCGATACACCGCGGCTTCGTAAGGAACCAGTTTCACTCGACATTCTGGAAGCCCGCTTTCGCAGCTTGACGATGGCTACACCACGTGAGCAAGCTTTATGGGGGGAGATGTGCTTGGCGTACTTCTTCCTTCTACGTCGATCGGAGATCGTGTCAATCCGAGGAGGTTCTTTCAAGTGGTTTGCACTTCGAGCTGAAGACATTATAACTGTCGATGCGACGGGCAGGCCAACGCAGGATCCATCGCAAGCTCAGGGTGTGTGGGATCGGTTGATCGGTTCGAAGACAAACCAAGGCGGAACCCCTACGACAAGAATGCTCTCACGCTCTGGCCATCACTTCATTTGCCCTGTTTTCGGAGCTCTTGTACTTCTTCAAGCAAGGAAAGGTCTTCCGGCTAGCATTCCAGCCGCGGTGTTCACATCACACCGAGGAGTCCCAGCCTACGTTTCAGCTGAAGATTTGTCCCAAGCGATAAAGCGTGCTGCCGTCCGCACCGGCAAGAACCCTCGCCACTTTAGTACACACTCCCTTCGCGCAGGCGGGGCGACCCATATGTACCGCTCCGGTGTGGATGCACTGACGATTCAGTTTCACGGCCGATGGGTATCTGACGCGTACAAGACCTACACGCGACTCTGCAAGGAGTCCGTCACTGCGCTGTCAGCAAATATGGTGGCTGGACAAATGGGGGATACAACACTGCATTAGTGAAGGTGACTGCATGACCATTAATGGGGGCACCGCTCTCCTCGTCCCTTTTCGGATCGAGCTGATGGTCATTGCATAAGCTCTCATTAATGTACCTGTTTGTTTGACCCCTAAGTGTGTGGAAAGGTGTATTCCATAGTGGAGCGGAGCGGAGGAAGGGAATTGTGTTTTCCACACGAGATTATCTGTGACCGGTATTACCGGTGTAGTACCGGTACGTGTACTCCCCGAAAGCTGCCAACCACACACGTGGCCTCCACTTCTCACTTCGCATTTGGAGAACAAGAACTGCGAACAAGAAAGACCCGCCTCTCCTCGTTCCTTTTCGGATCGAGCTGATGGTCATTGCATAAGCTCTCATTAATGTACCTGTTTGTTTAACCCCTAAGTGTGTGGAAACGGCAAATATGACTGGATGTAACAAAACACGGTGCTACAATAGTAGATATATTGTTAAATAGAAGCATTTTGCCTCCTTTAAGGGGGGTCATAAGCACCCACTTTCGGTAAACCCGTTTAAGGAGGCAAAATGCTATCTTTTTGTCGCGAAAGGGTTATTGTGGCTTGCAGGAGGTGCGACAAAATAAAATCGGTCTGTGCGCGGGTTAGGTTTATTTATTTTTGAGAGAAAGCGACCGTTCTGCCGCTGCTGAAACTTCGTTAATCCGACCTCCCCCCAAAGTCACAGTCAACCGTCCGCAGCCCTCATCAGCAAGACACGAGGCTCCGGCAGGTAAAGCCTCACTACCTCCCCTGTATGATATGTCTAGCTGCTAATATCCTCTCGTGTTTGTGTTCTTTTGTAGTATAAGAAGGCTAGACCGACAAACAAGGGCGATAGACTGGAGGAAGAGGCAGACAAACAGGTACTAGCGTCTTATGGGCAGCAAATTACAGGTGACTGGCTAATGTCTTTGCGTTGTTCATGTAGCGGCATAGGTGGCGTGTAACGGGTTTAGAGATACCGTTACTAGCTTACACTATAGTGCGGAGGAAGCTCGCAATAATAAGACCAAGTCTTAGGTTTGTGTCAAATTCAACTCTGATTTATTTAGGACCAGGGCGGCTACCCCTGGCCTCGTGTGAACCACTCAAACACATGTCTATACCTGATTGGCCAATAAGTGAGTCTGTCTCCTCACTATCAACCAATCAGATCATGACACCTTGGCACACGCTACCCGTGTGCCACTTTACCTACTTATGTAATAACTAAAGAAATATCTACCTACTTATGTAATTGGAGTTGGGCCCATTACATCACCCTCCTCTCTAAGTTGCGCTTACGCAACATAAGCGCACGGAACACATTTGAAGAAAACTCGAAAACCGACAAGACGGAGACATCGGAGACAGCGCGAAGGGCGGCGGCGCCAGCGCGTCGCTGGAGGTGGTACCAAGGGCAAGCCCAGGGTCGACAGGTGCGCCACGAGCTCTGGATGTGGTGCGAGGACCGTCACTGCGCCTCTTGGCTCCCAGGACACACATCGACGAGGTGTCCGGCGTACATGCGACTTAGAAGACTCCGAGCTGGAGGCATTTGAATCACGGACACGAGGAACCTCACGAAGTCGACTTCGTGGCGCAATGGTCAATGCATGGGGCTTCCAGTCAGAACGCCAGGGTTCGATTCCCACCAGTCACGCACACGCGAGTGTTGTTTTGCTGCCAGAACGGAATAGCTTCGAGCATCTCGAAGACATGAGACTTGTCGACGGAAGTCAACCACTTGAGCAACCCAAGTGAGCATCACGTTGTCACCACTGGTGTCACCGGAATCAGGTACTTGTTGGCCACCGTGTCGCCGCTGGTAATCGAAGTCGATTGGCGCCGTCGTAGCGTGTCGGGTTGACAACCCACTGGTCACCGGTTCGATGTCGCCGGTGGTTTCTTGTTTTCATTCTTGCACTGACAAGTTGTGTCAGTGTTCGCCGCGGCTCACGCCGACGTTGCACGCGTCGGAGCGCGGCGTCGTTGTCGCCTCCTTGTGCGGGTTGTTCTCGTGGCCGTTCTCGATCTCGTTCACGGTCTCCGCGGGGTGACCCGCGGAATTCTCCTTCTCAAGCAGCATGGTCTCATACTCGTGGACCACGTCCGGAACGTCGCGGAGAAGGTTGGCGCGGGGCTCCCACGTATCATGTTCTGGGGGATAACCGAGCCAACGTACCAAGTAGCGGCGCGCGGTTGAAACCGCGCGAGGAACACGACTACGGACGTTTCGTTGAGCGGTCGAGCTGTGGGGATCTTCGTGGTCAACGATACGCTCCACAATCCAGCGCGCATCACCCACCGAGTCAATTATCGGTGGTGGGCCTTCACGATGGTACGGCGTACGCCCTGTACGTTCAGGGCGAGGTGGGGGCAGCTTCGAACCGTGCGTTGGACGCTCAGGTTGGGGCTGAGCGGGCGGAAGATCGTGCCTGGCGGGCTGAGCAGATCGCGCCGGAGCTTCGTCAGTCGAATCGGGAGCTGTTATCTCGCCTACGGGGATTGGAGACGCATGTGCTTGGCTCTGCCCGGCAGGGAGATCGTCTGCGAGAGCGGGCGCCAGGGGCTGACGACTTTCTGGCGCGTCAGGCTCGTCGGGCTGGTCGCCCGACGCATGCTCCGTCTGCTGGCTCGAATCAGGAATCGTCGCAGGGAAGTACCGCTTGTGTCGCCCGACGTAAAACGTCGGGTGGAGTCTAAGTGACGACGGGATGTCCAAGGTATAGGCGTCGCCCACAGCCTTGGTTACACGAAAAGGACCGATGAAGCGTGGGGCAAGTTTGTTGGCGCCGAGGTTGGTCACGGCGGAAGCGCGGATTCCCTCGGTCGATAGGAGAACGCGATCTCCTATCTTGAATACATTCACGTTCTTTCGACCGTGCTTATCAGCTTGTTCCTTTTGCTTGTCCACTGCGTTCTGCAGTGCGTCGCGGACGAACCTTGCGATGGATTGCCTTTGCATGACGAATTCCGCAACTGCCGAGCGATCGGCAGGAAGCACCGAGGGTTTCGGTGTATAGTTTGCCGTGGTATCTTCTTGCTCACGAATCTTGCTGCCTGGATCGATCAAGTTCTGCGACGTCCATCTCGTTATCGGAGATGCAGGCTCGATGGACTGCTTGGACGGAGAACGAGTCAGGGCGTTCGCACTGGCTACACCCGAAGATAACCCTGAAGTCGAGTACGCCGGCAGGCTTGTTGACACCGGTGAGGCTACCGGTGCGTGCTGAGACACCGGTTCACGTACCGGTGATGACCACGACACGGACACGTTGTCCCTAGTGCTGAGCGCAGCTTCAGCATCCATGTCGACCGAAGGAGGTTCTCCCCCACCAAGGGTGGAGCCGCCAGCATCCGTGGGGTGACCCACGGCGAGAAGTGCCGGAACACGTGGGTGGCGAGCGTTGCTCACGAAGAACGGCGTCATACCCGTCGAGGGGTGCTCGGCGTTGTTGAGTGCGAACTCGGCTAGCGGTAGGAACGAGCTCCAGCTCGTGTACGATGTTGCATAGCTGCGGAGAACGTCTTCAAGGACGCGGTTGACGCGTTCTGTTTGTCCATCCGTATCCGGATGTGCCGCAGTTGACATCAGCAATTTGGTTCCCAAGAGCTCGAAGAGGCGTGACCAGAACGCGGATGTAAACCGCGGGTCGCGGTCGGAAACGATAGACTCCGGCAGGCCGTGGTGACGAAAAATCACGTCGACGAAGTGAGCCGCGGACTCTTCCGCGGTGATTGAGGCCGCCACCGGAACAAGATGGACCATCTTGCTGAAACGATCGACGAACACAAGTACACCCGTGCGCCCGGCTGTATCGGGCGGAAGACCGAAGATGAAGTCCATCGAAATGGAGCGCCAGGCTTCCGGGGCGACCGGAAGAGGGCGCAATGGGGCCTGAGACGTCGAAGACGGCTTGACTCGCTGGCAAGTTTCACATGTGCGGACCCACTTGCGTACCGACTTGTACATGTGCGGCCAATAGAAGTCTCTCGACAGAGCCGCGTACGTCTTCTCGCGACCGAGATGTCCTCCAGTCGGGGCGTCATGATACTCGTGGATTATGCGCGCACGTTGATCAGCGTCGTTTGGGACGACGACTCGAGGTCCATCGAGCCTGTCGATGCTGTACTTGAGCAGATTGCCGTCCAGTCGATATCGATCGATCTGATTCCGCGTGGTCTTTGACAGGGCACTTAGCGTGTCACTACTAGGAGCACGCAGGTGCTTCATGATGGCACCGTATATAGGGTCATCATCGTACGCTGTAGCAATCTCGTCGCCCAGCGGGGGCGTGGGCGTGGTCAACGTCAAGTTGATGCCTGACGACACGCAGACCGCACATTCGTCGTCGTTCTCATCAGCGAGCTGATGTCCTAGCGCTTCACGGGGATCGTAGTCCGGACGCCTAGACAGCGCGTCGGCGAGAATGTTATTCTTGCCCGGCTTGTAGTGAACAACGAAGTTGTACTCGGAGAGGAAGGACAGCCAACGGGCCATCCGTTGCGACAAGTGAGGGCGCTTCATCGCTGTCCGCAGCGATGCGTGATCAGTGTAAACCGCAAATGACTGTTCACCGAGCAAGTACACTCTGAATTTGATCAGAGCGTACCGCATTGCCAGGAGCTCCTTGTCGTGGACTGGGTAATTCTTCTCGGCTGGCTTCAGTTGGCGCGACTGATAGCTGATAACGCGTTCGTGTTCGTCATCATCGAACTGCATCAGCGCACAGCCGATGGCAAAATCGCTCGCGTCGCAGACGACGTGGAATGGCTTTGAGTCATCAGCAAGCTTCAGGATCGGCGCGGACGCCAAGCTCTTCTTCACCGAGTCGAATGCAGCTTGGTGGTCCGATTTCCACTCCCAGATCACGTCCTTTTTCAGCAGCGAGTACAGCGGCTGGATCAACCCAGCGTAATTCTTCGTGTACTTGTGCAAGTAATTGGCCATGCCAAGCCACTGACGCAACTCAGTGGGGCTTGTCGGCGTTGGCCAAGCACAGATAGACGATACCTTCTCGGGATCCGCGCGCACACCGTTCTTGCTCACGTAGCATCCCAACACCGGAATCTCCGGTGCGCAGAAGACACATTTCTTCAGGTTTGCGTAGAGCTTGTTCTCTCGCATCACCTGGAAGACTTGTCTCAGGTGTTTCAGATGTACGTCCACGGCACTGAGGTTGCCCTCAGCGCGGCTGTGCACGAAGATGTCGTCGAAGTAACTCGGCGCGAAGTCTCGAAGCGGGCGAAGCACATAAGAGACCATGCGATTGAAGGTGGCAGGCGCGTTCTTGAGGCCCTGTGGCATCACGAGCCACTCCCAGAGCATCCCGCTCGGTGTACTTACGGCGGTGAGAGGCACATCAGATGTTCTCATCAGGATCTGATAGAATCCATCGGTCAGGTCGATGGCGCTGTAGATGACGCTGCTAGCCATGGAGTCCAGTACCATGTCCTTCCGAGGGATCGGAGTCTGCGCGGGGATGGTGGCATCATTCAACTTGTTGAATGCGTGAACGATACGCCATCCCCCTGTAGCTTTCTTCAAACAAAACGTTGGACTGGAATGGGGAGAGGTACTCTCACGCACGTGACCCGCCTTTCGGCGGCCCTCGAAGAAGTCATCGATCGCTTTCACTTGATCACGCGGAAGTGGCCATTGTTTGGTAACGCAGTACTTCGTACCTGGCGCGAGGTCGATCTCATGCTGAACCCCACGATCCGGGAAGACGTCGGCGTACTCGCAGGCGGTGTCGTATACGGGATTCGCTGACTCCCGCAAGGCCTCCCAAGACTGCGTTTGGAATCGTTCCTCTCGAGCAGACTTAGGTTCAGCACCTAGCGGACGTGAATGTTCACTGTCCGTTGCGACCGCATTTGCTGCCTCATCCACCGAGACTGCCTCGATGACCAAGCATATTTGCTCGACGTCTCCAGCCTTGAGGTCCCGAAGAAAGTTCTGCCAGGACAAGCCTGGAAGGCGTGTGATCGCCGCCGCTTCGCGCGGCGGGCTCGCGATTGCGATGCTGCGCGACCGATTCGGGCCTCCTTCCACGTAATCCAGCGCGCTGACCGATTCCATCGGCGGGCTATCGCTGGTCGTGTAGTCTCGACGAGGTTTCAGGCGTCGTCGCTTCGACTTCTTCTTCGACTTTCTCGAGCTTACGCTCGAGTCTGACGCACTGCTACTCGACGATGCATCACCCTCCTCTAGGCGCGGGAGATCGTACTCGACCGGGCCGGGAACACGCGGGAGCCCCTGCTCAACCGCGGCATCGTTTGACGGGAGCCCAATCTGCTCGACCGCCGAATCGTTCGGCGTGAGCCTCTGCTCTACCGCCGTCTCGTTGTGTGGGAGCCCCTGCTCGACCACTGTCTCGTGTTGTGGGAGCCCCTGCTCGACCATCATCTCGTGTTGTGGGAGCCCCTGCTCGACCACCGTCTCGTGTTGTGGGAGCCGCTGCTCAACCACCTCATCATCTACCTCGCGAAACCGCGAGGGCTCTTCGTCCAACAACGTAGCACAAGCCATGCAGAGAGGGCCATCGCTCGCTCTGTGCACTGCTTGTGTCGTTGCTGTTTTGTCGACGACTGTGACGTGGGGCCAGTCTCTTGGCGCCACCAAGAGGTGTGTGAAGACCTCGCTCACGTCGAATCCACGTCGACGCTTGACTGATTGGGCCAGCCAGTCAATCTCTGGCTGATATCGCGCAAGCCAAGGGATGCCCAGGATGCAGTCAAACGCGTAGTTCATCTCGATCACCAAGAAGTTGTCCTTGCTACGGAAGCCGTCGAACGTGTACGACAAAGACACGTCACGCCGCGCAACGCGGCGAGCCTTACCATCTGCGAGTTTGACTTGGATCTCGCCCGTGACTATTTCCGGAGGCGGGACGTCTTTTGGTATACTCGAGAAAACACCGACGACCGGAAAGAAGTTGCTGTTTGCTTCTCGAGTCAAAGAGCGCGCGCAGTTGTGCTCCAGGCGCCGGTTGACTTGTGGACTGACGATTATCAGTTCTCTCAGTCCCCCGCCATAGTTGGTGGTTATTGGTGGTTGCCTGGAAGCCCCCGAAGAGCTCGAAAGTTTGTTTTTCCACCGGAAGGTGCCCGTCCTCTGGTACAGCCAGTAGGGCGCCCCCACACCTCCTGGTCGTGGCCTTTTTTGAATAAGCGACCGAAGAGCGTTTCTGCATCGGCGTGAGCGACGACGGGAGCTGGCGCGCGGCTCCGCCGCGCAGTGACCTTTCTTCCCACAGCGGAAGCAAATGAGGGAGCGATTGCTTCGCCCAGCGCTGCCGCGGGAGGACCCGCGACGTCGATTGCTCGACGCGTTGATGGCGTCGATCTCCATGGGCTCGGGGGTAGACTCTCGGGCTTCTGCAGGTACGGCTGCGGCGTACGATGCAGCGACCATGTAATCCTCGCGAATCGCGAGTGCAAATGCCTCCTCGAGAGAGGAGGGCTCAGCTCTGGTGAGGCAGTAGCGGGTCATACCCTCGCGCATGCCGAACACAAATACGTGGACTTGCGAGGCCATGTCGATTGGCTTGGTCACGATGCATGACGCCAGATGTCGCGTCTTCTGGACGTAATCACGCATGGACATCTGCCCTTGCCGCAGAGCGAAGAACTCTGCGCGAACGCGAGACTCATCTTGCGGAGGCTCGAACGCGAGGCGCAAGTCGCTCTGGAGAGTTTCCAGAGTCGGGAAAGCTTCGGGGTCGACAACCAGCTTCCCGAGGGGTTATTCTTTGGCCTTTCCGGTTAACCGGGAGAGCGGAAGTTCATCTTGGCCGATGACGCCTCGATGCGTCGCGAGGCGATAGCGATGTCGATCCGCGGAACCACCGGTTTAGCGGAAGCCGGTTTTCACCGGCGCCAGAATACGTAGACGTCTCCATCTTGACGACGTCATTCTGGGATGGACGCGAGGGAGTTGACACCAGCCGATTCGCATCGGCGAGCTCGCGCTCCATGAACTCTTGTGCTGCAAGACGTTGCTGATCGGGCGTCGCTGAGCTCAACAGCGATGCGACGACAGCGTCTCCGGACACCGCCACGAGGCGGTGAAGCGCTTCCCACTTCACGCGAGTGAGATGGGGGAATGCAGCATGCTCCAGGGTCGCCCCGGAGATCTGGACTTGGCTCATCGTAGACTTGGTCGTTGGAAGGACTACAAAGTGCTACCAGGTGTAACGGGGTAAGAGATACCGTTACTAGCTTACACTATAGTGCGGAGGAAGCTCGCAATAATAAAACCAAGTCTTAGGTTTGTGTCAAATTCAACTTTGATTTATTTAGGACCAGGGCGGCTACCCCTGGCCTCGTGTGAACCACTCAAACACATGTCTATACCTGATTGGCCAATAAGTGAGTCTGTCTCCTCACTATCAACCAATCACACCATGACACCTTGGCACACGCTACCCGTGTGCCACTTTACCTACTTATGTAATAACTAAAGAAATATCTACCTACTTCTGTAATTGGAGTTGGGGGCGAAGACATGTGACGCCCTTGTTCGGTAGAGCGCGTGTGGTGCGGTATCGTGGTGCTAACAGACAACGAGATGCATCAACCACGCGGCGAGATAGCATGTAAGTTCCATCAAATGTCCTCTATGCCGCTTTACTTGAGTATATACTAATTAAATGTACGGTGCACTTATGCAGATTAGTTTTTACTATACTGGCAGTGGCATTTCCAAAACACAATTGTCACCACAAGTCGAGTTGTCTGCAATTGCTAGTGTGTGCGTTTTGTCATGAATACAAGAGAGAATCAAGCTGCGATTTCTACCAGTGAACCCGAAGGTAATTTACCAAGAGTTTTAACTGCCTGTTTAACTGTCCGAATTGGCGAAGCACACGGTAGTGCTCGAGGCGTTTGGAAGCAAGATGTGATGTTTGACATAGCCGAAGGTTACGATGTGTTTCGCGCAAAGTGCATTATGAAGTTTAATGCTTTAGCAGCAAGTGGTGACGTACTGAAGCGCAAGAAGCAACTATAATTGCGGGAGAACAGTGACATTTACCTGAAGCGATCGAGCAACGAAAATCAAGACAAATACATGCGATTGTCGACTACAAATTTCGTGGAGTCTTTGGGCCGGCGGTGGCAGCTTATAAAGTCTAGTGACAGATCCCCAGGAAGTGGATTCAGATTCTTGGCGTTCCTGTATGTAAAAAAACGCTACACCGATTGCTGCATCGGCTGACTTTCAGCGAGCTACCGAGAAGCGCATACAGCGAGCACTCTTGCAGCGTTTAGCTCACGAAGCTACCAACGCGGTTACGTTTGGTGCTATTACCGGACATCATCTTGACATCGTCAATGCGCGTCGTCCAGACAGCGCTGTCTTTCACGCTCCGGACGACAATACTACTGCTCAAGCGATGGAATTAGATAGACAGCGGGAAGCATTAAGAACCCAGCGCATACAGGTTGAAGAACAAGCGCTAGCTCAAACAGGCATCATCAAACTGAAATGGAGTGGAGTGTGGATTCCTGTAGAAGTTGATGTGGTTTCACTGAGGGAGCTATTGGCTTACCAGACCACGACATTTTTACGTCTGGAATCTATCGCGAGTTCACGCCAACAGCTCCATCACAACCAAACCTAGAAGACGTTGAGCACAAAGAAGAAGAAGAGCATGAAGAAGAAGACAATGAAGGAGAAGCCATGGAACTCTCTGATTTAGGATTAATTTAGATCACTTGTTCGCCTGAATGTATTACACTTTACTCGTGTTTCTTGCAGCTATCGATTAAACCCTCAAATACTTCGTCTCGCAGCGAGAAATTGTTGTAGCCACAGTGCTGGAAATACCCCAAAAACTTTCTCGTTCCCGCTGGGTGCATTTTCATGGCCACATCCAATACCAATTCTGGGTAGAGAGGAAATACAAGATTCGCGTGGCGTTGAATCCATCGTTTTAAAAAAAAGGCCGAAACCTTGCTCGATTGGGTTTAGCTGCGGACAGTATGGTGAAAGAAAGATCAGGCGAGCACCGCACGCATGAACCGCAGTTTGAAGCTCAGGATAAACGTGGATTTTCGCATTATTCATTACGACAATTGATCTTGGAAGTGGCCACGGATTGAGCAGCGGGATGACATGCTTTAAAAAAGCCTCGTGAAATTTTCCTCTTGTAAACGTTCCTTCTGTCCATTCCCATGCAGTAAACCCGGAGACGTCGAGTGCAGCCAAAATCGAGAGTCTGTTTCCCCATCGAAATGGCAACCTCACGATAGCTTTCGTGTTTCGTCGGGACCACGTGTAGCGTCGATAAGCGTGGCGTCCATCCTTGGAAGTTTCATCAAGAAAAATTAATTGCTCAGCGTACGAGTAAAGTGGTAGCAGCTTTTCCTTGTAGATACGAATTTCGGCTGGAACTGCTTCGCGTGCCGCCTTCGACAACACCTTGCGGCTGAGATTTAAATCAAAGTTGAGAGCACGACAAATAGTAGAGGCTGAAATCGTTCTAAGAAGAGGAAATTGTATGGAGATGCTATCTCGTAGCTCCTCAATGTAAAACGTTGGGTGGTCATCCACATACGCTTGAAGTACCTCTGGTGGCCATTTGGTCCTCTTCTCTTTTTGTTCAGGCTTGTCATTGACAATGCCATCACTTAAGAAAAGAGCGTACCAGCGTCGAATAGCCCGTAGCTTTGGACCTAGCAGCTCTGACACATGCGTGACAGGGATATTGTAGACGTGAAGGAGAGCGACTGCACGCCACCGAAAGTCGTCGGAGTAAGTCATACGACAGTGAATTAATAGGCGAAAAAAATGCAGCAAACTCAAAGCAAAGCAACGACCACTCATTTTTGCCGATTTAAACCAGCAAAACGGACTTTATTTGATTATTCGGGTTAGAACGATCTGTGTAAATCGTAGCAAGACAGGAGGCATGCTCTTCCATTTCGGAGCTGCAAAATATATCGGACCCGACATATCGGATATCTTACCATCCGTTTTGCCAAAAAACCTGCAAGCCACAATAAGACAAATATAACATACCACAAACTTTTTCAAGGTATACACTGTATACTGTTTCTTTACCGCTTACAGCTCTGCACGTGGCTTAACGTTGACTTTGAAACCCGAGTAGAATATCACAAATTCCGGTCAAGTTTGCCGATGCTGGTCTACTGGGTTAAATTTCCCCGATATCCTGCCGCTTCATTAAAGATCGATGTCATATCTGTGTGAGAAATAGTGAACTTAAGTGTTAAGCCGATTGGATCGGTTTTTGTGGCCCAACCAACCCATCTTGGAAATTTCGACTAGAACCCACAATAAATCTTGATAACACAGTACGGTGCTTTTGTTTCCTAAAAATCTGAGTTTGCAGAGCAGTTGATCGCCCTGCCTTAAAAATGAGGGCATATTCTCTTTCTGATTTCCAATCACCCGAAAAAAGCGTGTTATTCCTTGAGCCAAAGCTATAAGCAATTGTAGGTGCTGTAATAAAAACGGATTAGCAAACATTTCATCCTTCACTACGTTTGCCGCCTGAAAATCTAAGGGTGTCCGCTAGAAGCCGCTTGGTCCATGGTACACCGTCGGCAATTGTGAGGGAAAGAAAATAGATGTATGTTTATTGAGCATCAACTTGATGGTGGAGCTTAAGAAACTCCAGGTTTGGCAGTGTCATATTTGTCAAGAGGCAACCTTTGCATTTGCCCACTTGCCGTGCAACAGCTTGCGTTGCAAAATTGCAAACTTGGCAACATCGTCTCCAAATCGAAAGATCTTTGTCCCGATATGGTGGTGCAACCCGTACACAACGTCCCAGTTGCCAGCTTTTGCTTCTTGGACCACCCCATTCAGTCCCCTGAATGCGATTGGTTGATTCCAGGAAGTGCAACGCCCACAAGTGTCCTCGTATCGCAGCCTCCGCCACCTTGTTCTAAACTGGACACTCCAAAAAGTGAATTAGAAACCACTGCACCATACTCCGCTCGGCTCGACGAATCGCCTGTATTAGTACGATAGAGAATCCCAGAAGTAGCTCCTCGCTCTAAAGTAGTTTGGAAACGGTACATCGACTGCTCTTTGCGTGTCTCGGAGACTTCTCATCGACACAAAGTTCAGCGGGGCCAGAGATACGTCGTGGCTCCTTTTGATAGGTATCGGATACTTAGAAGTCTGTAACGGTAGCTGTAGTGCTGTCGAGTGCAGTGTAAGGGAAAGCGATCTTGAGCAGCAGTGGCGGATTCATCCTGTTAAGTGGAAGAAGCTCTCCAGGCAAGATTGAGTTTCCGTCGGTTCTTGAAATGAGATACCAGTCTGGCGACATCTGCCCCAGGGGTTCCGAAAATGCTATTTATATTTTGTTGGAGGATTCAGCAATAAATAATAATTTTATCTATCTCTCCGTCAGAGGTCCCTGCAATAATTGAACATATTGCAAGAAATATATAGGGGTTTGTAAGGAGAACAAGTATTGGGAGATTATTGCGCTCCCCGAACGACCTTGCGCACAGTGGCTGCGCTCCAGTACGTGCGGTTCACCTTTAAAAAGAGGATACTCTCGAGATGCAGTGGAGTCATGGCTTGGCGGTGCATGCCAACCACTGCCTTCGCCTGACTAAAGAATCTCTCCACGATGTTGGAAGTCGGAGCGATCATAGACACTTGATCGCTAAAGCGTGAAGTAGTTTGACGAAGTCGTCTCGCCTGCTCGAGCACAATTGCGGCAAAACCTTTACCTAGCGCTGTTGTCTCCGACGAGCTCGATGGAGGAGCGTCTTCCAGGGCTAGCGGCTCAAGCATAGTCTTCTCATCGTCAGACAGCGATCCCTCACGACCCAGCAGGACATTAACACAAGCTCGCTCGAAGACAGGACTCTTGATGATTTCTGCGTCGGCTTGGAGGTACTTGGCGACTTCGGGTTTCTGAGCAATAAGCGCGTCGAAGAGGCCGCGCACGTCGAGTAGCGTTATATCGTCCGCACTTTGCAGTTTTTTAGAGGTTGATTCGTACATCTTGAGGGTGTTGAGGATCGTCTTCAGCTGCTTTTCCTCTCGGCGTGTTGGCATAAGCTCCGCCAGCTCCTATTCAGATTGTGAACCGGTCTCAGGAGACCGGTATTAGTAGATGTGAGGAAACCGTCGTATATTGAGAAGTGAGAGGAAGCTAACTACGTTCTACTCGTACCTTGCTTCTTCCTCTGGCCATTCATCCTCACACCTTATTCCGCAGTAGTCCCATCCGGAGAGCGGCCGGGCGAAATGCCACTATACCGTAACCGTGGTTACACTCGGTTACAGATCTTCTTCTAACACTCCTCCTCGCTCGTCGCGCTCGCAGCTACTACTCCAACATGAAAATCCTCCGAAGCTCGTCCAATCTGGCTGCCGGAAGCGCCTTTGTGAGAAGGTCGGCCTTCATTAGTCGTGACTCCACATATCCTGGTTTGATCACACCTCGCCGTGCAAAATCGCAGATGAACTTGACTCGGATGTCTACGTGCTTTGCACTGGACATACTGTCTTCGGTCTCTAGCTGCCTGATGGCGGCCTGGTTGTCCATATACATGGTCATTGGCTCTACCACCGCAAACTCCAGCTCCCTAACGCTCTCGCAGTCCAAGCAGCTCACGTCCGACATTTGATGCTGACGTAAATTCTGCCTCCATCGTGGATAGAGACACTCCAGTCTGTTTCTTACATATCCACTGCACGATGGCCCCGTCGAGAGTGATAGCTCCGCCGGTCACCGACTTCCTGTCGGCCCTATCCGCCGCGAAATCTGCATCACTCCAGCTTTCCAGACAGATCCGTCTTCCACTGGCTGCGTCTACTCGTATTTTGACCTTTAGTTCCTTTGTCTGCTTCAAGTACCTAGCGATCCGCTTCGCGAGCTTCCAGTCGTTTACGGTAGGCTGATGGGTGCGTCTCGTGGCCTTGTGGACCGCAAAGCTAATGTCTGGTCTCGTACAGCGAGCTATCCATAGCAGGCTGCCGACGAGAGACTAAAAACTTCGTACTGTTGGCTCTCCGCGCCCTCCTGACTGCATCAACAGCTGCGGTGCTCCTTGTTCGGCTTCGTTACATTTTTCTCCGATTGGTGCGCGTACTCCGTTTGCGTCCGCGAGCCCGTACTGCTCCAGTAGCTCTTCAATCGCAGCTTGCTGATTCAACGAGTAACCGTCCGATTCATGAAGCTCTACACGCATGCCCAAGAACTTTCGTACCACACCCAGATCCTTAATGGATAAAACACTCATCGCTTGAAAAAAATCTTCGACTAGCTCTGGTTTGGAGGCCGTCACTAGAAGGTCATCCACATACACTTCTACCAGAGTCATGTCGCTGCCGTGCTTCTTGTAGTACAAGCACATGTCGATAACGCACCTAGTGAAACCGATCTCCTCCAACTTAGCGTGTAGTAGCTTGCTCCACAAGCGCCCCGCTTGCTTCAAACCATACAGCGACTTCTTGAGCCGCAGCACCAGCTTGCTGCTGGTGTCCACGCCGAGAGCGCGTAGCACCGCCTCAGATATTTGCATGCCCTTTGGTATAGCCAGATAAATCTCCAAATGTTGCTCTTTGTCCGCCTTGACGTACGCGTTTGGTATGTCCCCGTGTCGGGCAGGCACACGCCAGCGCCGAGCAAACACCAGCACTATCTTTACGGTGCTCAGCTCCATTACCGCCGCAAACGTGAGGTTGTAATCAATGCCAAAGAGCTGTTCGTTTCCGCAAGCAACCAACCGAGCTTTGAACCGCTCGATGGCGCCGTCGGCGTCCGTCTTGGTCTTAAAGACCCATTTAGTGTGCAGTACGTGGCTGCCAGTTGGCGGCACCTCGACTGTCCACACTCCGTTCTCTTCAAGAGCTCGCAGCCCTTCTACCATAGCAATTACCCACGCGTCCTTGAGCCCACTCTTCATTGCTTGTCCATAGTTCTTGGGGTCCGCCTCACGCACGCTATTTACCACGTCGTGTATCGCCCCATCCTGACTATTATCGTCACTAGTCGTTCCTGCTCCAGCAGCCTTTTGAGTAGTCGACCTCGTCCGATGCCTTTCCCGTGTCCAACCGCCCTTGGACTTCCTTTTGGCTTTCTTTTTCCCTTTCGATCCCGCTCCCGTACTGGCAGCATTCGCATTGCGGTCTTCCTCGTTTGTCTCTTCCGACTCCTCGAGGTGTACGCGCCTCAGCTGCTCGTTCTGTACGTCCGTGAGCATCTCCACATTCCGTACGTGCTGGGTCACCACGACCACTTTGTCCTTAGGGATGTAGACTCTGTACCCCTTCATCTCATCGCTTTTACCAACGATTATCGCAGCTTTACCGCGTTCTCCTAGCGACTTGTTCTTGGCGTCTGTGTGTACCGTGCACGGAGACCCAAACACCACGATGTCGCTGAGGTCGGGGGTGCTCTTCGTGAGCATCTGCAACGGCGACTTGGACCCGGGGTTTGCCTTACTCGGGCTCCTATTCAGTATGTACGCCGCGTACTCTGCAGCGTCTTCCCAGAAGCTGAGTGGCAGACCACACGCGAACACCATGCTTCTCACCATGTTCATAATGGTGCGGTGCATTCGTTCTGCTTTTCCGTTGCTGGCTTGATTCCTGGGCTCGCTTACTTGCCGCGCAATGCCAGTTTCTTTACAAAACAAATCTAGAGTCTGGTATTCACCTCCTCCATCCGTCCGCAGCACATGGATACGACAGTTAAACTGGCGCTCAAAGAACGCCATGAAGTGTTTAAACTTCTGAGCAGCAACGTCCTTCGTCCGTGCCAAGAAGATCCTGCAATAGTTCGTCCTGTGATCGACGATGTTCACCATGTACCTGTTGCCGAGTCTGTCTCTTGGCGTCATTGGTCCCTTGAGATCTGAGCATATAACACCGCCAATGACGTCGATAGGTGCGTTGGCTCCTGTGTCCTTCCTGGACTGTTTGTTCTTCGTTTGCTTCCCTTGTGCGCAGGCCAAGCAGTTCGCTCGCTTCTCATCCGTGAGAAAGATTCCAGACGCAGGATTCTTGGCCATCTTGAGGATAGTATCGTAGTTGAGATGTCCTAGGCGGCGGTGAAAGTGCATCAGCGTGCCCCTCTGTACGTCTTGTCCTACCTCTTCATTCTGTTCGCTTGGAGCTAGTACCGACATGAGTACGTCGCCGGCGCTTCTTTCACGCCCCTGTACTTGCGCGCGCACCACCAACACGTTGTTGACTTTCTCTACGTCGAACACTGCTGGTCCTCCAGTCATTGCTGCAACTACACGATGTTGTCCTCGGTAGTCAATCTTGTAGCCTTTCTTCTCTAGCATTCCGTAGGAGATAATGTTCTGCTCCGAGTTCTCTGCGTACTGAACATCCAGTAGTCGCACCGTAGTTTTCTTTCCCATAGCCATGGTTTCCAGCACTATGCTGCCACGCTTGGCTACCCTTAGAGCTCCTCCGTCGGCAGCAACACACTCGCTCTCGAAGTCCTCTGGGTCTTCAAGCAAGTCCTCGTCGTTAACGAGGTGCCGACTTGATCCAGTGTCGAGGATCCATACACCTTTTTCATTGACTGAGTTATCCACTGCCAGGACAAAATCCGCTCTGGCGCCTCGCTCAGTCCCTCCTCGTTTGTTGTTCGGGCACAATGCCTTTAAGTGCCCAACCTTTCCGCATTTAAAACACTTCCTGTCGTCTATGCGATCATCGTGTACGTTGTTCACAACGTCACGTCCCAGGTTCTTACCTCGTAGCTCGATCTCCGTGGACTGTGCAAAGTGGGCCAGCTCCTCCGCTTGCCGCAGGTAATCCGTCCGGCCAAGGTTCAGTCTGGACAGCATCGACACTCTCATCGACGCGTCCGCGTAGTGGACGATGTTGTCCAAGACGAGGTTGTCGGCGCCTCCACACGCCTCACTCACAGCCACCAGGTAGAGATAGTGTTCAGTCCAGCTGCGCTTGGAGCTCTTTGGCGCTGTAAACATCTTCATCTCTGGGCGGGCGTTATCTTGGTCGCGAACGTGTGCAGCAACCGCTGCATGGCGTGCTCCAACGTCGGCTCCTCTTCCCACCACCCCTCAACCTGCTGGTTGTAGTATCTCTCAGCCATGCCGGTAAGGTGATGACCGAGGACATCCACCCTTACTTCCTCTGTCCACGTGAAGCCACTTGCGCGTTCCGCAAATAGTATCTGACGCACGAACCGTTTGCCCCAAGACAGAAAACCACTGCCGAGGCCTTGATACAGCTCCTTGCCGTCGAAGTGACGGATGCCAAGCTTCCGTTGGCGCGTATCCGGCACACGAGGAAAACCCTGAGCTGGAGCCGGCATGCCGTGCGGCATGGTTGGCGGCTGAACGTGCGCCTGGTACATGCGCGGGGGCACGTAATGCTGTAACAGCGCTGGCTGAGGAGCTTGTGCCATCTCCACGTTAGCCGCTGCGTTCTTGAACCCGTAGCCGCGCTGCTTCACACCGAAGTACGTGGCTGGAGACATTGCCGGGGAATTCCTTGTTGGCGTCCTATCCAGTGCTTCTCGGTCCATGGCCCTTCCTAGGCCTATGGCCGACTCGAATACACTTGACTCCGTTCCAGCGATCCGCTGCTGCTCCTCCTGTCGCTTCTGCGACTCCTCTAGGCGCTCCATGCGCTCTGTGAGGCCGGTGAGGAGATCCACCAGCTTCTGCTGTGGGTCCCTCGTCTCCTTGACTTCGTCGTCGCCTCCGTACTTGCTGCTGTCGGTCCTTTCGCGATCGACATCTGCGTCCGGATGCCCGCGGGCTGACTCCGCGGCGACAGTATCGTTGCTTGAGCTCATAACCTATAAGTAGATGTGAGGAAACCGTCGTATATTGAGAAGTGAGAGGAAGCTAACTACGTTCTACTCGTACCTTGCTACTTCCTCTGGCCATTCATCCTCACACCTTATTCCGCAGTAGTCCCATCCGGAGAGCGGCCGGGCGAAATGCCACTATACCGTAACCGTGGTTACACTCGGTTACAGATCTTCTTCTAACAACCGGTTCGCAATAGGGTTATTGGCGACACAGAGCACAAAACAAATATTGCACCCATCCAAAGCAAATCTAAAAAGTAAATAATTTTTCGATTAAAGTACAAAAGTATTTAATAAAAATAGTATTTTCGGAACCCCTGATCTGCCCGTCCGGATTTTAGAACCGTAGGCAGCAGCACAGATTTCTCAGCATTATGAAAGGCGAAACACCATCAACCACGAGTGAAGGCCCCCCAGCAACGCCTTGAGCTCACCATTCTCCACATGTGGGTCAAGCGCGGACGTCCCTCGCCTCCAGCAGAGGACTCCGTCTTTGACATTTCAAAGGTTAGAAACCGGCTATATATTTTGCCGTCGCGAATTACATGCGCTCTGACCCGACGAGGCGGCTTACATGGATGATGTGTGGCTCTACATTTGGCGCACACGAATTGTAGCGTGCTGGACTAATCGTGTAGCGCATTTTGGTGTTCAGTAAACTTTTAGAGTTATCACTCGGCATTAAAGCGATGACTTTTTCGTCAACTGGTGACCGATAGACGTAGG
Source organism: Phytophthora infestans T30-4 (assembly GCF_000142945.1). NCBI lineage: Eukaryota > Oomycota > Peronosporomycetes > Peronosporales > Peronosporaceae > Phytophthora > Phytophthora infestans. The sequence goes on along the minus strand of NW_003303738.1, from coordinate 1,375,645 downwards.
AGAATCAATATTCTTGATTATAGCGCCGTCGGACGGAATCCTAGGAGTGAATGACCGGTGAATCTACTACAAAAACGCTCGCTGACACGCGCTTGACTGCAGGACGTCTGTTTGCGATGGTTGAGATGTCCAATGACAATGCTGGTCATAACAACAGTTATTAATTTTTATCTATGGTCAACCGCAACACGGAACACAGAATGCGACCAGCCATTCTGCAACGTCTCTGCCAGACTGAGTCTATTTGGTGAGGCATGACGCTGGCAGTTATTGATGCGGTTTATCGATGGATGGTGGCCTAGGTATCACAAAACTCGCTAGTCGCCCCTGGTTACCACCAAATGGCCTGTTCAGCATCATTACGGGCGGAAGACGTGGAGCTCGGAGCCCGATCCGATGTCCTTCGCTGGATCATAGGCGAACGGTTGCATTGGTTGCTATTATATTAATAGCCACCACAGCCTGCGACGTGTTGGAATGTCCAGTTCATAAACTGGTAACATTGTCAACGGATAAAGTACCTCACCTTGCAGAGTGCTGTTCGCTGAGAGGCCATCATCAATGTCCCGGCTGTGCAAATGCGCTCATTCCTTTGCCATCATCATTAGGCTCTGCCAAAATACATATTTTTTTCAGAATTGACCCAAATTACGAAAGCGAACGGCAAAACTACACAGTCGATTGCATCGGAACTTTTGCGTGTTCCTGACAATGTCCATGACATGTCGACATTCGTTACTCAAAGCGGTTGTGCCACAGCTTGTGGAGGTAAATTTTGTCGATTCAGCGCCAGAACTGAATCCATGTGACGACATGGTTCATGTAGAAGTTATCCTTTCCCCATTATTCCGGACCCCTAATAGCCCAACAATGATGCAACAAAAAAGTTAACAAACGATGATGCAACAAAATGGTGGTACACTTCGAGTCTGCCAGAGTCGACCTGTCCGATTATGAGCCTCACGCTGTAACCAATCAAGACGACGCAACGGTCACAAACGTCTCCAGATACCTCAGTTTCTCAGGACTTTCCAGTCGAGAACAAGTGAGCAGTTTCCATTCGAGCCATTCTCCATTTCACCTTCGAGGACTCACGTCGAATACATCTCTCAGCAGTCGACTTGATCCACGATGGAAGGGCAGACCAGCAGTGCCGCCAATGGAGACAGGCCCAAGCATCTCGGCTACGAATCGGGTGCATCCATGATGGCACATGGGGCACACGAGTTGCATTACCACATGGCCACAAAGATTGAAGCTGCACTGGGCCACACCATGCCGCAAATGGACGTGCGCTTTAAGAACCTGTCACTAAGCGCCGACATCGTAGTCGTAGACGACAACAGCTCCAAGCACGAGTTGCCAACTATCCCGAACGACCTTAAGAAAATGTTTGTTGGACCCAAGAAGCGCACGGTGCGCAAGGAGATCCTCAAAAACATCAGCGGTGTCTTTAAACCAGGAAGGATCACGTTGTTGCTAGGCCAACCTGGCTCCGGAAAATCGGCACTTATGAAGATCCTGAGTGGCCGGTTCCCTATTGAGAAAAACATCACAGTGGAGGGTGACGTCACCTTCAACAACGTCCGTCGAGAAGATGTGAGCCAGACACTGCCGCAACTCGTGTCCTACGTGAACCAGCGTGACAAACACTTTCCCACTCTGACAGTGAAAGAAACGCTCAAGTTCGCCCACAAATTCTGCGGTGGCGAGTTTATGCGTCGTGATCAAGAGCTGCTATCCAGAGGTTCAGACAAGGAGAACCTGGAGGCTCTGGAAGCTACCAAGGCGTACTTTAATCACTACCCGGAGATTGTGATTCAACAACTAGGACTGCAGAACTGCCAGGACACTATCGTTGGAGACGCCATGCTGCGTGGTGTGTCCGGTGGCGAACGCAAACGTGTGACGACTGGCGAGATGGAGTTTGGCATGAAGTACGTGTCACTCATGGACGAGATTAGCACGGGGCTTGACAGTGCTGCAACGTACGACATCATCAAAACGCAGCGCAGTGTGGCACACACTCTCCACAAGAATGTGGTCATTGCGTTGTTGCAACCGTCTCCCGAGGTTTTCTCCTTGTTCGATGACGTCATGATCTTGAACGACGGTGAACTCATGTACCACGGTCCTTGTGACCAGGTACAGGACTTCTTTGAAGGTCTAGGCTTCTCGTGTCCGCCTGAACGGGACATTGCCGACTACCTGCTCGATCTCGGTACTGCGGAACAATACCGGTATCAAGTACCGAACTTCGCAACGAAGCAGCCTCGACTTGCCAGTGAGTTCGCTGACTTGTTCAAGCGCTCGAGTATCCACCAGGACATGCTGACGGCGCTGGAAGCTCCTCACGCCCCAGAGCTACTGCAAGTTGCTAGCGACAACATTAAATCCATGCCTGTGTTTCATCAAGGCTTCGTTGAGAGCACACTGACACTGTTGCGTCGGCAACTCATGGTGACGTACCGTAACAAACCGTTTGTTTTCGGTCGGCTGACGATGATTACCGTGATGGGTCTTTTGTACTGCACGACTTTTTACCAATTTGACCCAACACAAGTGTCCGTGGTGATGGGTGTTGTCTTCTCGTCGATTCTATTCCTGTCCATGGGTCAATCGTCGCAGATCCCGACGTACATGGCGGAGCGCGACATTTTCTACAAACACCGCGGCGCCAACTTCTTCCGCACAGCTTCGTACGTCTTGGCCACGTCGGCCAGTCAGATCCCGTTGGCTCTTGCGGAGACGGTGATTTTTGGCACATTGGTCTACTGGGTCTGTGGGTTTAATGCGAATGCGGCCCAGTTTATCATTTTCGAAGTGATCCTGTTCCTCATGAACCTGGCGATGGGCATGTGGTTCTTCTTCCTGTCTGCCGTGGGTCCGAACGCGAATGTGGTGACGCCTTTGGGGATGGTTTCTATTCTGATCTTCGTCATCTTCGCGGGTTTTGTAGTGACCAAGAGCCAAATTCCGGACTACCTCATCTGGGCACACTGGATTAGTCCCATCAGTTGGAGTCTCCGTGCTCTCGCTATCAACCAGTACCGCTCAAGCGAGTTTGACGTGTGTGTGTACAATGGCATCGACTATTGTTCCCAATTCAACGGCCTCACGATGGGTGAATATTATCTGGGTCTTTTCGGCATCGAAACGGAAAAGTCCTGGATTGCATATGGGATTATTTACGTTGTAGCCATCTACGTAATTTTCCTGGTTTTGACCTTCCTGGCGCTGGAATTCCTACGCTACGAAGCCCCCGAGAATGTCGACGTGTCGGAGAAGACAGTAGAGGACGACTCGTACCGGTTGGTCAAGACGCCCAAGAGTAAAGATGACAAGGGCGACGTAATTGTGGAACTGCCTGTGGGTGACCGTGAGAAGAACTTTACGCCAGTGACTGTAGCTTTCCAGGACCTGCACTACTGGGTTCCGGATCCGCACAATCCGAAGGACCAACTCGAACTACTCAAGGGCATTAACGGCTTCGCAGTCCCTGGATCAATCACCGCTCTCATGGGCTCTTCCGGTGCTGGCAAGACGACGTTGATGGACGTGATTGCTGGCCGTAAGACTGGCGGGAAGATCGCCGGCAAGATTTTATTGAATGGCTACGAAGCCAGCGACCTCGCTATCCGACGTAGTACCGGCTACTGTGAACAGATGGATGTGCATTCCGAGGCCTCTACTTTCCGTGAAGCACTGACGTTCAGTTCGTTCCTACGTCAGGACGCGTCGATCCCAGACGCCAAGAAGTTCGACTCTGTGAATGAATGTATTGAGCTACTCGGTCTGGAAGACATTGCCGACCAGATCATCCGTGGTAGTTCGGTAGAACAGATGAAGCGTCTGACGATCGGCGTGGAGTTGGCTGCGCAGCCGAGTGTGATTTTCCTGGATGAACCGACGAGTGGGTTGGACGCGCGTTCAGCTAAGTTGATCATGGACGGTGTTCGCAAGGTGGCCGACTCGGGTCGTACCATTATCTGTACGATCCACCAGCCGTCGTCCGAAGTGTTCTACCTGTTCGACAGTCTGCTGCTACTCAAGCGTGGTGGTGAGACCGTGTTCTTCGGAGAACTGGGCAAGAACTGCCGCAACTTGATCGACTACTTTGAGAACATCCCCGGTGTGGTTCCGCTCCCCAAGGGCTACAACCCGGCCACGTGGATGCTCGAGTGTATCGGTGCGGGAGTGGGTAACTCGTCGGGCAACCAGACTAATTTCGTGGACTATTTTAAGAACAGCCCATACACCGAACAGTTGCTGACTAATATGGCCAAGGAAGGCATCACCGTCCCGTCGCCGGATCTCCCCGAAATGGTGTTCGGCAAGAAACGTGCAGCCGACTCGATGACGCAGTTGAAGTTCGTTACATGGCGCTACATCCAGATGTACTGGCGGACGTCGGCGTACAATTTGACGCGGATGTTTTTGGCAATCATCTTGGCGGTAGTTTTCGGACTTATTTTCGTAGACGTTGACTACGCGTCTTATTCGGGACTAAATTCGGGTGTCGGAATGGTCTTCATCGCCGCTCTCTTCAACTGCATGATGGCGTTCCAGAGTGTCCTACCGCTGTCGTGCTCTGAACGTGCCTCGTTCTACCGAGAGCGGGCGTCACAGACGTATAACGCGTTCTGGTACTTCGTGGGATCGACGCTGGCTGAGATCCCCTACTGCTTCATGAGCTCGCTGATCTTCACCGTGATCTTCTACCCGTTCGTGGGGTTCCAAGGCTTCGTCCCCGCCGTGTTATTCTGGCTCATCCTGTCGCTCGCGATCCTCATGGAAGTGTACATGGGGATGATGTTTGCCTACGCATTCCCGAGCGAAGAAGTGGCTGCTATTATCGGAGTCCTGTTAAATTCGGTGTTCATCTTGTTTATGGGATTCAGTCCACCGGCGTACGCCATCCCCTCGGGCTACAAGTGGCTGTACGAGATCTCGCCAATGAAGTTCCCGTTGTCGGTCATGGTGGCGCTCGTTTTCGCCGATTGCGACGAGTTGCCGACGTGGAATGAGACGACGCAGATGTATGAGAACATTGGCTCGAACCTCGGCTGCCAACCCATGGCGGATTCTCCGGCTGATGTTGGTCACATTACGGTGAAGGAGTACACGGAAGAGTACTTTGGCATGGAGTACGACACTATCGCTCGCAACTTCGGCGTCGTGATCGGATGTATCGTGTTCTTCCGTATCCTCGGTCTCCTGGCGCTACGCTTCGTCAACCACCAGAAAAGATAAATCCACGCACCCAAAAATACAAATCCCCTGTTTTTACTTCACTTTGCGAAGCCTTTAATACATCGCTAAATTTAGAAGTGAACTTTACTGGGAGATAGATAGGATTAATTTGTCGTCAACTGGGTCAACGTTCATGCAACATAATTTTGTGGTCACATCATAATGCTTTGTAAAATCAGGTGATTTATGTGGAATTTTCGTGCAAAAATCAACAAAGAACTCCCTATTTACAGAACACCAGGCTTACAAAGTGTAAAATAAAAAACAAAAGTGTTATCATTCTCACCCAACTATGCCTCAATTACGGTATGGTCATTAATGGAAACCACAAATGTGATGGCCTTTACTTACAAAAACTGGTATTAAAGTGTGAAGGCATAATTTTCTTCCCATGCATTATGCATTTTCAACCGCGCTCGAGCTCCCATACATTATGCATTAAATAAATGTACATTAATTTATGTACTTATGCATGAATCGGGAGCCCTGCCTGACGCTATTCTGTGGCTCGAAGTGTTGCAGTAGTCTGGTGCTGCAGATGCACACCCAATAGTTCCCCCGCGGCAATAAGGTTGATGAATGTTGGAATCTCATTGGCGCGTTCATTCTCCTCTTGGCGCGTGATTGGCTACGACTCAGGTTGCGGTTGGTCTGCGTAAAGTGTAGTAGCAGCTCACTAGATCGCTCATTTCAGGGTAATCTTCAGAGCTCGATCGAGCATACTTAAGGTGGTCATTCAAGAAAATGGGAGCCGAGTAGTATTAATACATGTAAGTAGTTCAGTATTTCAAAGTACGACAAAATAACAATGACTTCATTTTCTGGAGCGAAATCAACGTCCATTTTCCCCACTGTACTGTATACATCACATCACACGATCGTGAGCTGTTTGCATCGCGAGACATCTACCGAGTTCTGGATATTGCATTGCCATCATCACCAGTTGGCCAGAGTAAGACTGCAGTATTATAACTGTGCACGGTAAAGACTACGTAATTGCACGTCTATTGCGGATCCGCAGATAAAATGACATGAATCCGGCCTCTGTAGGACATGTAGTTATGGTGTTTTCTCTTTATCTTCTGCAAGAAACGATCACTCTCGATTACCTCTATCTCTTCTGATGGTTATTGTAACGCAGTGACACCAGCCCCAGGAGACGGAAGAAGATGATCCAAGCAATCACGATGCCGAAGTTCCTCCAGTGGTCACTGTAGTCCATGCCAAAATACTGCTCCGCGTATTCCTTGACCGTGATGTGGCCCACCGTCACCGGTGAGTTGGCCATAGGCTGACATCCAAGTTCCGAACCAACGTTCGTGTACGCCTGTGTGGCTTCATCCCACGTCGGCATGCCCGAACACTGACCGAAGACGAGACTCACGAGGTTCGAGAGCGCGAATTGGTGCGGACAGATCGTGTAGAGCCACTCGTAACCCGACGGGATAGCGTACGCCGGGGGGCTGAAGCCCATGAACAAGAAGCAGATTGAGCTCACAGTGGGAGAAGTTTTATACCAGTCTGGTGCGACAGTATCTAGATTCCGTGCGAAAATCTGTGCGATTCGTACTTAATCGAGTATTAACAACGTATCTCAGTACATATGGCCGCTGATCGCGGCTTCGCAATAAATTATCCGATGAAGTGTAAATTGGTGAGTAAATAATGGTATTGTTTTATCTGCCGAAATAAATTATGCCTTTAAACAATTTATTTATGAAGATTCAAGCGCTCCAAAATTAACATTTTCAAGGTCAATTATAGTGGGTGACAAGAATACCTCGCTTTTTCCTTTTGCGATCTGATTTGCCACACGGAGAGCTCGAAATCCAAATACATGTAAAATTGAGCTAGTATTATTGTTTTTGATAAAATTACAGAAAACTTGCTTGTAGTCCAGAAAGGCAACGTCGCAGGTGATTCCTGAAATGAAAAATTATGTTTGTAGCATGTTCTCACACATTTTGCAATATTAATCTCTAAAAATTAAAATTCTAAAGAGCGACTGAAATTTATAGTATGGTGTATTCCATAGCGAAGCAGAGCGAAGCAAGGGAATTGTGTTTTCCACACCAGTGCGGTATACCGAAACGGTACCGGTATACACTGCTCCTGCTTGTTGCTGACCACACGTGGCGAGCTCTCTCACTTCGTATTTGGAGAACAAGCAGCAAGCAGTCAAGAAATAAAGGGGGCTTCCTACAACATTATCGCACGATGACCACTGAAGCGACCACCGAGGCCACCAGTGCTCCCATCTCGCCGTCGTCCAGGGCCGATAGTACCCCTACGGACAGCGTAGCTTCCGCCAGCAGAGACGTCGTCGTCGATGTAACAGGCGGTGACGAGCCGTTGACGGCTACATCTGACTCCGGCGTGTCAGCAGTATCCCGTCACCGTGGCATGATCGGGATCAAACGACGCCATGAACGACGTCAGGTCGAAGCCTTGACGTGTCGATGTTGTCTCGGGGAAGGGTGACGCTGGCAGCTGCACGCTGGTCGCCGGTACCTTTGTTGAAGCTGGAGCCTTCTTCGACCTTTTCGACTTGGGCGGAGCCACCTTGTCCTCGAGCTTATGGTCAGACGGCGTGTTGTCCTCACCATCGCCGGGCTTCTTGTGACCCGTACTCGCCGCAGGGGTGCGCTTCGTCGCCTTCTTCTTGCCCTTCCGGGCCTCAGTTAACGCGGCAGCGGTCGTCCCGCGATGCGCAGCACGCTTGCTGGTGCGCAGTGGAGGGGGGTCCGTTGTGGTACGCGCAGTCACGGCTTGAAGGTGAGGCGGGAGAAGTTGCTGCTACGACACCACGAGGGCCTGTTACGGAAGTCATGACAGAACTGCGTGCGCTGCGAGAGGAAGTCGTCCGTCTACGCCTCCTCCACGGTCATAACGGTGTTGGTCGGGGCGGGGCTACCCCAGCCATCGTGACAGCGCCCAACTCGAAGGGAGAGCTCCCTCCCCCGGACGTTCGCTTTCTGACAAGCTCAAGCTTCCAAGAAGGTTCCAAGAAGACGAAGGGGCGACTACAATCCTCCGCAGGCCCACCTGTTGGCTGCGAGTCGGATGTTCCGGGATTTCGGCATGAACTCAGGTAAGATTACGTCTGCTATGTCTTTTGTTCTACGGGTACGGGAGCTTGAGTGCGTCAAGTTTCGAGCGACACCGGCCGTGCTGATGGCCATCTTCAGCGGCCGACTAGGGTCTCACGGACTGACGATCATGCACTTCAAGGAGAGCAGCGAGATGGCATGCCTGGAAGATGGCTCAACCAACGCAAATTTCTCAAGCGACTTCGGCCCTTCGGCTGGGCTACCTACCGTAGGTGTTGAATGCGGTTCCTACGAGGACATCCTGGACGCCATCCACGGACTGAACGCGCTGGGTCAAGATGTGTGGTACGACTATATGCGAAAGCTTACAAGCCGGCTGCGAGTGTTCGTTTCGAAGAACAAGTCCGCAGACCCGGACACGACGCCGGTGCGTGTGCGACTTACTCTCATGTATGTAAACAAGTTCTTGGGCTCGGCCCTGGCGTACATGCAGGACGACAACACGCAGTGGTGGTCGGGCTTCTGCGAATCGCTGCGGTCGATCGAGTACCACTCCACGGGATGGGCTATGGCGCTTGTAAGCGTACTCGCCCAGGAGAAACAAGTATCTCGAGAGACGCGCGGCAACGGGAAGCGCGACCATGAGCGCAACCCCGCAATTCCGGGTGTTATTTGACGGCTAATACCACTGAACCGTCGCGGCCAAGAGCCTTGCCTCCTGAATGTGGCGGGGCTTCCATGCTCTGGAGGCTCGCGAGACCGGTGCGGCAACTCGAAGCGTGTCCACAATTGGCCGGATCCGCTACCTGCGCGTCTACAAGACTGGGTCGATCGCACGTATGGCTCCCACCACACGAACCAAGGCGACCGTCGCTGATGGGGCCGGGGGGATTGTAGCTCGACATCCTTTCGGTACGAGAACCAGATAAAGCAGGATAATACACAAGATTCTGCAGAAGTTCTGGCTACGAGCATCCTTAGCGAACTGTGTTCGGACACGCTCTTTCCGACCGAAGAGAGTTTGGGGGCGGAGGTTAGGGGGGAGCGAAGCGGTGGGGGAGGATTTTGCCGCGCGAGCGAGAAATTTCTCCGGAAGGCCTCCGTTTTGCCAACGAAATCCTCTCCTTACCTGCTGATGTACTGGGTTCATCGCCTTCCAGGTTCACCCTAACCTGCGGTGAATCGAGACAAGTGACGTCTTCGGCTATACAGCCTCCTTTGACTATACAGTCCGGGTCGACCATACAGTCACCCAAGGCCATACAGCCCCCCTTGACTATACAGTCCGGGTCGACCATACAGTCACCCAAGGCCATACAGCCCCCCTTGACTATACAGTCCGGGTCGACCATACAGTCACCCACGGCTATACAGCCCCCCTTGACTTTACAGTCCGGGTCGACTTTACAGTCACCTCCGGGTATACAGCCACCCTTGACTATACAGTCTGGGTCGGCAATACAGTCACCCACGGGTATACGGCCTGCTTTGACTATACAATCCATGTCGTCTATACAGCCATCCACGTATACACGCCCCCCGGGGTGCAGCCCATCCAGGTCAGACGATCTGTACACTAGCGAGAATATACGACGAAACGACCGACGCGATAATACGAAGTCTACCAAGGTCCAAATTCCGATGAATCCTGATATATCTACAAGCATGCCTTCGACTTCGGGTACAAGTCAAGCAAATCCAGACAAGCTACACTCGGCTAACAGAGATGGCACAGGAAACATACTTCGGATCGAAAGAACCCCACGTCGCCGTGTAGTCTCAAGTCAAACCGCGGACCAAATGCATGAGAATGCACGTCGGCGACGGGACCTGAATCGAGAAGTTCAATCGGCTACGCTCGGGAAGGCCATGGCCAGCTTCGGCATAAAGCTACCAGCGCCTGATTTCCCTACAACGCAAGAAGGCGCTGATGGACCTGTATACGTGCTTAATAAGCCATTGCAACGCTCTCTGTCGGAGCTCGCACGCCGTTCAGCTTTACTGCTACCGGCGTTCGTGGAGCTGGTTCGGGGACAAACGGAGCGGGATTACCGTCCGAACAAGACTTTGGTTCCAGCGGTTCTTGGCGAACTGTGCAGAGAGTATACGCACTTGGCGCAGATGCAGAAGATTGCTCAAGAAGGTGTCGAAGTCCAGCTAAAAGAAACACCACCTCGGCAGTCAGTTCGCCCAGTGAATCATGGCTATCTTGCGCAAGAATATCAGGAAAGAGCAAGATGCTGGGAGGTGCCTGGTCCTCGACATGGATCTTCTGAAGCAGTGGCCAGAGATAATCATTAGTCCCTTCGGCGTCGTGGACAAGGGAAGCGAGGACAGCACGGTTTCCGGACGTACGATCCACGATCTGTCATATCCTGAAGGAACATCGATCAACGATTGCACCGATCAAGACAGCATTACCAAACCTGACTACATCCACTGCGACGCGGTAGCACGGGAGATCCTAAAAGCAAAGCAAGAATTCCCCGATGTACCAATCTATGTGATGGCGGGCGACGTCGCTACAGCCTTCCGGAATATTAGCATCCACAGCAACAGCGTCTACCTGTTTGCCGGGCTGATCGAGGAAGAGAACGCCCTGGTGATCGAGCTTTCCGCGCCTTTCGGATGGACAGGCTCTCCGGGATTCTACGAGATTTTCGGCGGAGCGATTTCCCACGTTCATGGCTGCCATACCAACGCAGCTTCTCCGGCCGGTTTCTTCAATTATCACTGGGTGGATGACCACATTAACGTAGCTGCAGACATAGGAACGACCTGTTCCGACATAGACCGCTCCCTCCGTTACGCAATGGTGGCCATTCTGGGCGCTGACGCCATCAACATCGAGAAGTTCACTGCTTGGAAGACACGCCAGCGCGTTCTCGGATTGGAGTTCGACTCAGTCGATGGAGTGGTCGCACTACCGGTTTCCAAGATCCAAAAGGCAAGCAGGATTGTCGCTTCAGCTTACCACTCCCCGACGTTGACTAGAAAAGCGTATCGGTCATTAATGGGCAGCTTACGTCATGTGGCGACTTGCATTCGGGCCGCACGACCGTTCCTTCAGCGTCTCCGCCACCGTGAGGCACAACTCCATCGTTTTCAGGGCGTCTCCGTGACAGACGCAATGCGAGAAGACCTGCTATGGTGGTGGCTTATTCTGCACAGCCCTCAGCTAAACGGTGTATCTCTGGAATACTTCAACGCTCTCCCACCCCCGGATGTTGTGGTCGAAATGGACGCGTCGGATGTCGGGCTGTGTGCGCTTGACGTATTGGCGAAGACTGCGCTCACCTACGCATTTACCCCATCCGAGCTATCGCTGATAGCGGAATTCAAAATGGGAGCGGCCAACGGCTTTGACATCAACTTCCGCGAGCTCCTCTCGTGTGCCTTCGCGGTGCACGCTTGGGGAGAACGATGGTCCGCGAGCAGCCCCATCGGCAACAGACCGCGGCACGTGCACTTCCGTATCGACAATTCATCCGCTGTCGCATGGCAAAACAAGCTGGCCTCACGCAACCCCAGGGCTCAAGTGATGATCCGCCTGCTTAGCTGGTGGGAAGCATCATATCGGCTTCGGTTTTCAGCGTCTCACGTCGCTGGAACAGATAATACGCGCGCCGGTGCCGGCTCCCGTATTCCCGCTAACCCATCTTTTGCAGCTGTGTTTGCTTCGCTAACACATGGGTGGTCGCAGGTGGCCCCGAAGACGGACATTCAAGGCCTAGCCAGTATCTGGCAGCATATCTCCGCGCGCACTCCGTTGCCGACTCCACGTTTGATCAATACAATCGAGCCTTCAACAAGTGGAAAAGATGGACTTCGCGACGAGGACTTTCTCCCTGGCTTCATGGCATGACTCTCACTGATATGGTGAAGCACATATCGGATTTCGTTTTACATGGATTTCAGTTTGGCTTTGGATCCGGCGGTCCCATCCGTAGCGCCTCCATCATGGCGGTGCTCCATGGCGTTCGCCATTTCTTCGCCGCCTCCGGATGTGAGTTCCCGATTGAACACCCGCACATCCGCATGCTTCTCAAAGGAATTAGCCGTCTCGACACGCCCCGACGCCGCAAGGCACCCGTGTCAATCCACCTCTTAGAAGCATGCTTTCGAGGCCTGGCCATGGAACATCCCCGTGGCCAAGCCCTGTGGGGGGTAGTGTGCTTGGCATTCTTCTTTCTTCTGAGACGATCAGAGATCGTAGCCATCCAAGGTGGATCCTTCAAGTGGTTCGCTCTACGAGCGCAAGACATCGTGGTTGTGGATACCGCTGGGCAGCCGACTCAGTGTCCGTCACAGGCTCAGGCTGTTTGGATTCACCTGATCGGGTCCAAGACCAATCAAGGTGGGGCTCCAACGACTAGGATGCTAACTCGCTCTGGTCACCAGTTTCTGTGCCCCGTGTTCGGAGCCCTCATCCTCCATCAAGCAAGGAGGAATCTCCCTGCAAGCATCCCAGCCGCCGTGTACATCTCACGCTCGGGACAACCAGCCTGCGTATCGACCGAAGATGTGTCCGAAGCCATCAAAGGCGCTGCCGCTCGCACTGGCGGAGATCTCCGCCGGTTCAGCTCTCATTCTCTACGCGCCGGGGGAGCCACGCACATGTACCGATCTGGCACGGATGCACTTACAATCCAGTTCCACGGCCGCTGGGTTTCCTACGCGTACAAGACCTACACCAGGATCTGCAAGGAGTCCGTCACCACGCTTTCAGCGAACATGGTGGCAGGCCCACCGGGGGATTCGACGCTACATTAGTGGAGCCTCTATGCATGACCACTTAAGGGGGCACCGCTCTCCTCGTCCCTTTTCGGATCGAGCTGATGGTCATTGCATAAGCTCTCATTAATGTATTTGCTCGTTTGACCCCCAAGGATTGTGGAAAGGTGTATTCCATAGCGAAGCAGAGCGAAGCAAGGGAATTGTGTTTTCCACACCAGTTTTTTAGTAACGGTATACCGAAACGGTACCGGTATACACTGCTCGTGGCGAGCTCTCTCACTTCGTATTTGGAGAACAAGCAGCAAGCAGTCAAGAAATACCCGCCTCTCCTCGTCCCTTTTCGGATCGAGCTGATGGTCATTGCATAAGCTCTCATTAATGTATTTGTTCGTTTGACCCCCAAGGATTGTGGAAAATTGTAATTTTCGGAGATAATGCTATTGACAATGCTAATTTTGGAGGCCCTGATGAACGATGGGTCAGATCATCAAGGCTAACTGCAGAGGCAATCACGGACGAGTCCTTAAACACGTCGAAGGAAGCTACAGAGCTCAAGAACCAGTCTGGCAACAACAGTCACGATGGCTCGGGTGCTGGAGGTGTCTCTGGAAACTACCTGGCAACGAAAAGCAGCACATTTGGATCAGTACCATGCATGCACCGATTGACAAGTGCACGATACTTTGAATTAACGGAACTAGCCTCTGTACTCCAGCAAAGGCTTCGCTTCCTTTCCTTCAACCATTTTGCATACGCGTCGAATACGCGCCACAAGGGCCGCAAAGCGATCGAAGGTCATAACAACGTGCGTAAAGAGCCCGCTCAAGCGCAGCCTTACCGGTGGTCCAACTGCACGTCTTGCATTTAAGAGCGGTTCTTCTGAATGATCACTTGAGCTTCACACTGGTAGTCGCTTCCGAGTGCAACCGCGATACAGGAAATTGCTAAACTTCGATGCTCTCTACGAGTGTCGATGCGCTTCCAATCAAAGTATTCACATTCGCTCTTGTTCAACTTGCTGACGTACGAGCCCATCCTGTCGGCATTTTCCACGGTACCTGTGTAAGAACTAGCTAAAATAGGAGAAGCATATTCTTGTCGTTAATCCATTGCCATGGTGAACGTGCATAGCAAATTCACCTTCTAGAACAGTCTCCAGCGTGAAAAAGTCACTCTCGCGAGAGTGCCAGAGACACTTGTAAGGACAGAGGCGTTTGAGTGTGCACCATCTCTCCACAAGTCAAGCAGTTTGTAACCAGATCCAAGTTGCTGCGTCCGAAGCTAATTGTCGCTTTGCTGCACACCACACAGAAACCCGATCCAACTTGGATTCCAAGGGGGGCCATGCGCGTCATTCCGAAATCTGCTAAAGCTCAGACACAAGATGAACCCCACGCTTGCCGTCGCTGTGAAGAAGGCCGCGCGCTTCTCGCCCGCAGGCCGCCGCCTGTTTTCATCGGGCAAGGACATCCGCTTCGGCGTGGAAGGTCGGGCCGCTATGCTTAAGGGCGCGGATCAGCTGGCCAACGCCGTGCAGGTGACCTTGGGCCCCAAGGGCCGTAACGTGGTCATTGACCAGTCGTACGGCGCTCCCAAGATCACCAAGGACGGTGTGACTGTGGCCCGCAGCATTGACTTCCAGGACAAGTTCGAGAACATGGGCGCGCAACTCGTGCGCTCGGTGGCCAGCAGCACCAACGACGCGGCCGGTGACGGCACCACGTCGGCCACGGTGCTGACGCGCGCCATCTTCAGCGAGGGCTGCAAGTCGGTGGCCGCCGGCATGAACCCCACGGACCTGCGCCGCGGCATCCAAATGGCCGTGGACCACGTCGTGGACGGTCTGCAGAAGCTGTCGATGGACGTGGCCGACAAGGAGAAGGTGGCCCAGGTGGCCACCATCTCGGCCAACTCGGAGACGGAGATCGGCAACCTCATCAGTGACGCCATGGAGCGCGTGGGCAAGGAGGGCGTGATCACGGTGCAGGATGGCAAGACGCTGTACAACGAGCTGGAGGTGGTCGAGGGCATGAAGTTCGACCGCGGCTTCATCTCGCCCTACTTCGTCACGGACAACAAGACCCAGTCGTGCGAGATGGAGAACCCGTACATCCTTCTGGTCGAGAAGAAGGTCTCGAGTCTGCAGGCCATCATCCCCATGTTGGAAACGGTCGTGAAGCAGCAGCGTCCGCTTCTCATCATCGCTGAGGACGTGGAGAGCGAGGCCCTGGCTGCTCTTGTCATCAACAAGATCCGTGGTGGCGTCAAGGTGTGCGCCGTCAAGGCCCCCGGCTTCGGTGACAACCGTAAGGCCAGTCTGCAGGACATGGCCGTGCTCACGGGCGCCACTGTGATCTCGGAGGACCTAGGCCACCGTCTTGAGACGGCCACCCCGGAGATGCTGGGTGGCGCCAAGAAGGTGACGGTCACTAAGGACGACACCCTGATGCTGGACGGTGCCGGCTCGGCCGAGGCCGTGGAGGAGCGTGGCAACCTGCTGCGTGCCTCGATTGAAGGTACCACGTCTGACTACGAGAAGGAGAAGCTGCAGGAGCGTCTGGCCAAGCTGAGCGGCGGTGTGGCCGTCATCAAGGTGGGCGGTGCCAGCGAGGTTGAGGTCGGCGAGAAGAAGGACCGCGTTGTGGACGCCCTGAACGCCACCCGTGCTGCCGTGGCCGAGGGTATCGTGCCCGGTGGCGGTGCCGCTCTGCTGTGGGCGTCGCGTTCGCTCAACACGCTGTACGACTCCTGCGCCAACCTGGACCAGAAGGTGGGCGTGGAAATCGTGGAGCGCGCCTGTCGCGCCCCGGCCACGCAGATCGCCAAGAACGCCGGCCACGAAGGCGCCGTCGTTGTGGGCAAGCTGCTGGAGAATGACTCGCCCGAGCTCGGCTTCAACGCCCAGACCGGCGAGTACGTGAACCTGGTGGATGCCGGTATCATCGACCCTACCAAGGTGGTGCGCACGGGTCTGGTGGATGCCTCGAGTGTGGCGTCGCTTATGATGACGGCAGAGGCTCTTATCGCCGACCACCCGGAGGAGGCGGCGCTGCTGCTCCTATGGCGGCATGGTGCATGGGTGGATGGGCGGCATGGGCATGATGTAAGAAACCTGCCTGCTACCCGTCCGTTCCGTCAGCTTTGCGGAGAAATCCGTGCGGGAGACGATCCGATGTGAAGCGTGGAGCTGTTGCGACTGAACGAAGGTGGCCATGTAATGTCGTGTGCATCTACATCTCGAGCGCCCTCGTTCTCAAGTACAGAAGAGCGTTAAGCATAAATAGAATTATTAGTTCGCAACCAACCTCAACCTGATTAAATCATTGTCGCGAAAGAAAAATTGGGAAACTTCAGTTTCGCTGGCCAAAGTGCCAGAGGTGGCCAGAACCTTTACCATTGACACTGCCAATGCTTTAGGGTCTGCAAGTGATGATGGTTTCTTTTGCAGGCAACTGCCTAAATCAGGTAATCAAGGCGGCAGCACAAATACGATGCCTTTCAACGAAAGTTTCGTGAAATTCATGGTGACGGCCCTGTCTCTGTCTTAATTTAAATGTATCGGTATCCAAAAAGTTTCATAGCTGGCGTCATTTTCGAATCCGCCCCAGCCAGTGCAAGTCCTCTCGAGTCATGACACTGGACGACGATTCCTCAGCCTCGGGCGTGCGCCAGCGCAAGCCACACGGCGGCACCTCCAGTGACAGGCCATCATCCCCCGAGGCCTTGGCGGAGGAGGCCGTCGCTTCGGCCTTCTCGGCCCCCAAGGATGAGCAGTCTCGAACCAAGGAAACGTTTCAACATGCCGCTCGCTCGCTCGGCCGGACACAAAGTTGGCACGCGCGGGCGGCCGACCACGTGGCCAGGAAGCGCATCTACTCCATCATGGCCGGCGTCATTATTGGTGTCGCGGCCGTTATCAATTTTCAGAGATTTTACCTGGAGAAGCCTCTGATCAGCGAAGACTCATTGCTCATGGTCCGGGAGATGTTTGACAACTTTAACTGGTCCGTGAACGTTAAGGAAGAGCTCATGGCTGCCTTCGATAACCGGCCACCTCTTATGGGTGCAGCCGAGATTCGGCCCGGTGTCCAGTTGTTCCAAGAGAACGTGACGGCCAACTCGCCTGTTGTATTGGTGCCCGGCTTCACATCTACGGGCCTCGAGATCTGGAACGGTAGCGAATGCAGCAAGGCCTATTTCAGACAACGTATGTGGGGCACATCCAGGATGTTGCAGCAGTTTATGATGAACCAAAAGTGCTGGTTAGAGCACATGATGCTCAACCGGTCGTCAGGTATGGACCCGGACGGCATCAAGTTACGCGCGGCCAAAGGCTTAGAAGCGGCCGACTATTTGATCGGCGGCTTCTGGGTCTGGGGAAAGATGGTGGAGAACTTGGCCGAGATCGGATACGACAGCAACAATCTGTACATGGCCGCGTACGACTGGAGGCTCATGCCGCATCTTTTGGAGAAGCGCGACGGGTATTTTACGAAACTCAAATACACTATCGAGATGGCGCGAATGTCGGCCGGCGGCCACAAGGTGATGCTGGTCACGCACTCGTATGCTACGCAAGTGTTTTTCCACTTTTTGAAGTGGGTAGAGAGTGAGAACGGAGGCAAAGGTGGCGACCAGTGGGTGGAGACCAACCTTGAGTCCTTCGTTAATATTGCCGGCCCGACCTTGGGCGTGGTCAAGACGATCAGTGCGTTGATGTCGGGCGAGATGAAGGATACGGCCGAGCTGGGCGGGCTGTCCAAGTTCCTCGGCTACTTTTTCAGTGTGTCGGCGCGTACGCAACTGGCCCGCTCGTGGTCGAGTGTGTTCTCGATGATGCCTATCGGTGGTGACCGTATCTGGGGCACGGCCGACTCGGCCCCCGACGATGTGGTAGCGGCCTCCCCGTTATCGACCGGAAAGAACTCGACGATCGACCCAAGGAAGGTCAAAGAGCACGTGGCACGCTACGGATCGAATGGCCACGTCGTTCGGTTCGTCAATACTTCACACGAGAACGTCACTATCGGAGGCGTACAGAAGATGCTGGGCAAATTAGACCCGTACCTTGACCAGTTCCGTTCGTGGCTGAGTACCGGTATTGCCGAAGATCTGTCCTTGCCTGAATACGATCAATCCAAGTACTGGACGAACCCGTTGGAGGCTGCTCTACCCAAAGCTCCGAGCCTCAATGTGTTCTGCTTTTACGGTGTCGGCAAACCTGTTGAGCGAGGATACACGTACGGAGACAACCCGCCCGATGAAGATAACGCGACAGTGAACGGCAAACGTGTTGCTCCGTACGTGTTCAACACGGATACCGACGATCTTCCGTACATCAAGGGTGGGCTCAGATACTCGGACGGAGACGGCACGGTGCCGCTGATCTCTCTGGGCCTCATGTGTGCCAGTGGCTGGCGGACGAAGAAGTTCAACCCCGGCAACGTCGACGTACGTGTTCGTGAATACCGACACAACCCCGTGTCCATGCTGTTCGACGCGCGTGGCGGACCTGAGACGGCCGATCACGTCGACATCATGGGCAACCACGGTCTCATCCGGGACGTTCTACTCGTCGCCGCTAGGGCGTACGACCGCGTGCCTGAAAACATTACGTCCAGCATCATGGAGATTGCCGAACGTGTCGGAGAGCTCTAATACCGTCATTTTAATCGTCTTTTGCTCAAGTATAAGCATGTTAGACTTCGTGTTTTGCTCCCACCTAAACGTTGTATCGATGCGTGTGCTTGTTCTACGTAGGTAGGCTAGACTAGCGAGTACTACGAAACGGGCCTTGAGGTGCTAGTGTAGCTGTCAGATCTCACCGACGGCGCCCGCCACGTCGATTCCGACGGTTGCTGTTCATGCCAGGCGACGGGAGTACATGGTTCTGCTGGAAGCGCTGTTGCGGAGGCGGTTGCTGCTGCTGCCCGTAGTTTCCCATGGGTCTACCTCCTCCACGCTGCTGGAACTCGTCTTGGGGTGGGCCATACTGATCGTACGGATATGCAGAGAAGTTGCCACGGTGCTGTTGCGGTGGCTGTTGCTGCTGGCCATAAGGCCCTTGCTGCGGCGGAGGTTCCTGATAATACGGGGCGTCTGTAGGCATGCGTGAGTTGCCGTACGAAGCGGGGCCCGAGCCATCCGGAGGACCTGCACCTGCGCCATAACGCGCGAGAGAAGGATTTCCACCAGCAGGAGGACCAGAGTGTGACCGAATCGGCTGCTGAGGCTGGTGGAATACCTGTTGCTGTTGCTGTGGCCAACCGCCAGCAGCGCCTCTAGAAGGGCCGCCTTGTCCTACAAACCGATCGCCATGCGGGCCATCCTGCGGGCCAGCGAAGTAGGCTCCTGAAGGTTGCGGTGCATACGCTTGCTGGTCCGGCATGGGACCCTGTCGGCCACCGTATTCATCGTAATGCGATGCATTGGGCATACCGTACGGCTGCTGCTGGAATGGACGTGGCTGCTGCGAAGGAGCCTGCATCTGCTGTGGCCCACGGTCATACAGGGGCATTTGCTGCGCAGGCGCAGTCTGTTGTCCAGGGTAATCGTAACGTGACTGCTGCGAGGGCGCAGCAGCGGCAACAGGACCTGACTGAGGAGGCTGGATGTCCCACTTGTTAGAGCGGCCTCGACCTCCACGCGGGTCACGATCGCGGCGGCGATTGTTGCCATTACCGCCCCAGTTACGAGCACCGCGTGGGTCTTGCCGGTTGCCACTGCCACTACCACGAAAGCCACCACCACTAATAGAACTACGCGCAGTCGAGTGACTGGAAGTCGTAGAGTCCTGACTGTCTCTCCTCTGTCTCGCAGGAGGCCGACTAGAAGAGGCAGAGGAAGAGGCTGTCTGACTCTTCTTAGCAGCGTCAATACTGCGCTGATTCTCCTCACGCCACAGCTTTTCTGCTTCAAGAATCAAACCTACAATAGCGCGCTACCAAAAGCCCCAAGCAACACACAAGTTAGCACACACCACTCAACTAGAACTCACTGTACACGAACCTGCAAACTGATGGCTTCGGCCTCCGTTGTCACCTGAATCTCCGGGATCTTCATGTTCTCGAGCGAAATCTGTTGGGCCTTGAGCGCGCCGGCACGATCCATTGCACAAATGTCGATAAACTGTTGTTGAGACATCTGACACCGACTAGAGAACTCGCGACGCTGCTCCAAGTGCTGCGTCTTGAGTGCGATGAGGCCACGCGGGTCCGAGAAGCCGTGCTGCATCTCCAACGCCACATGGCGCGCAAACAGCTCGCTGCCCTCTTTCATCTGCATGGCCACAAGTTCCTGCCAACGGTACAGCATCTCGCGGTCACGAGTGCGTTGGTTGTCGCGGAGATCGCGTACGCCTTCAAAGACGGCGCTATCTCCTAGAACGTCCGACAAACGTTCCAATAGTTCGTTGCCAATCTGCTTCTGGGCCCCGCCGTCGGCCACGCTATCAAACAACAAGTGCGGACAGCTGGGGATAGACGGTAGCGTCACAGGGATGTGCGAGAAGAAGGCCGTAGGCTCGGCCGGGGTTGTGGCCGCCGCTACGTCTTGTTTGGCGCGCTTGGCACCGCCAGCAAGACGTGGATCTGCCGGCCGCTTGACGGCCCCCAAGTGGCCGACACTCTCGACCGCTAGAGGTGAAGGCGAGGGCGTCACTTCGCCAGTCTTGTCAATAAAAGCTACGACAGGGTATACCAGCGACACGGCCCCAGTCTTGGGCTGCTGTTGAGGCTGCAGCGTGCTCGGCAGCGTGGCAGTAGCCACAGAGGCGGCGCTAGTAGCAGAAGGAGCAGCAGTGGATGCGGTTCCAGGCTGCGGGAACTTGTCGGGCATAACCTGATGCTGCAGCATGGCCAGCGACAACTTATTGTCCACATGAGTACATACAAAGCCATAGAATCGGGCCCACACGGCCGTTTGCTCCCGTTCGGGCAGTGTCTGCAGGGCCCGCACAAAGATCTTCCTGGCATTAGAAAACTTCTTCCTTTGTACGCAAAAGTCTGCGTATTGCAGCCATAAGGCCGTGCAGGAGCCAGCGATGGGGCAGCTTACAGCTCGTTCGAACACCTTAGTGGCCTGTTTGAACTGCCGCAGTTCCATTTCTAGCGCCGCGTATTGACGCCATAAGGCCACGACGGCGGTGCTGCCTCTGGCCACGTTCATGGGGTCGCTCTGCGTCTGAACAAAGGCCACCCATTTGGCCACAGTGTCGTCCACATCCTTCCGTGCATCGGCCACTTTGTCGTACTGTGAATATCAAGGACAACAGTGGAAAAAAGGGAATAATGAGCGACAGGCGTTTGAAGGCGGTTATGATGGATACAGAGAGATCCGAGAGCTGCGCCTTGTGTGTAAATATAGAGAAGACGCAGGGGAATATGAGGACACGCACGTTGCTCGAGTGGATCAGCGCTTTGGCCCGCGCCACGACGCCAGAAGCGTCCCACGTTGCAATATCGTCCGCCATGGAGAGTTCTGTCGCGGTTGTTGGATGGAGAGCCGATTGGTCGTTTGTTGTGTGTTGTACATTAAGATGATGCAATCATCTACCTAAGTAGCCATAAGGCTTCGGTATCAGATTTGACGGGCGATTCCTCCCAGAAATGGTGAAACATTCTATTGATTCGATCCAATTTTATTTGATAATTGATCGGAATACGTTAGGTGCCAAGGGCAATAGAGCTACATTTTACACCTTTTTATTACTGCAGATTCATACCAGTGGGATAACCACCGATCACTTCTTCATCAAAGTACATGTAAATAGGTACATTGCCTTTTGTAGATGAACTGTCCCTCCGTTCTATATCCTAGATCGAGAATGGTTGAAGCATAAAACCAAGCATAAACATCGATTTGCTTTCGAATTACCTTTTCAAACTTTGCTCACAAAAAATCTCAAGAGTGCAGTCTTCAATTTGCAGATCAATCCGGCATTATGGTCAATAGCTCAAATCGTTTACTCCAGGTATTTTTCGAGAAGACAAAGGGGCTCTTAAGTTGGCTTTTCACGCCAACTTGCCGAATTCATCTCGGCGCAAGTCAACTCGATGCAGTGCTCCAGAATGTACCAAGAAAGCCCAGACACGACGGCTCTGCAAGGCACACGGAGGAGGAGTACGTTGTCGTAGTGCAGACTGCCAAAAGCTGGCACAGTCTGGCGGACTTTGTGTCGCCCACGGTGGTGGCAACCGCTGTGCCACCGAGGGATGCATCAAGCTTTCTCAGTACAATGGGGTTGTGCTTAGCTCATGGAGGTGGAAGGCGCTGCAACTTTCCAAATTGCCAAAAGTTTAGGCAGCCGTCATCTGTGCAAGGCCCACGCCAAAGCGCAGATCAAAGTACGAGAAACCCTCGAATCGAATTCCAAATTTTCCATCAACTTCTTGATGAATCCAGTCGACAATGCGCAGCTATTGCTGCCAAATGTATCAGCTGCTGTCTCCTCTACGTGAGTCATTCGAAAGTGTATGTACCACTATTGTGAAGACCAAATACATGACTAGTCGTTAGTCGTCTGATCTAAATGGCTGCAATGAGAACGAAACGAAATACCGAAAGATGCTCAATTCAAAATACTAAGTAATGTATTTTCACTTTCGACGAAAACCTGCACTGGGATCGATAACTAGCACATCAATACAGGCGCGGAATGTCCAGTTTTGGAGGTTCTTGAACCTCTTTGTGGCTGTGTTACTTTGAAGCGGGTTCATTAGAAAATCAATCGAGAATTTAGATGTGGTGCGACGCGTTGAGAAGGTGACCGGATGTCGACGAAAAGCTTGTAGCGGCAGACGCCATCTTAGCGTGCGACTTGCAGAGGTCTCGGATCTGTCTAAACTTTCGACAATCGGGTACGCTACAGCGCCGACCACCTCCGTGTACCAGACATAACCCCCTGTACTGCGAGAGTTTGGTACAGCTGTCGACGGCACAACGACGACCTCCTCCATGTGCGACGCATAACCCTCGGCTTTGGGCCAATTTTGTGCAGTCTGGAAAGCGACAGCGAGCACCTCCTCCGTGAGCCTTACACAGTCGATTAGTTTGTGCCTTTCTGGTACATTTGACACCCAACACATTGGTGTCTTCCGCTGAGTACCGGATGTCATGTTCCTGACCGACAGGAAGCTATAAAGAATGAAAATCGCCGACTTGGGTTTGCTTTGATTGCGTACAACTAGCAGGCATGATCAACTTGTAAGCTACAACGGAATCAATTTTAACTTAGCAAATCGCTAAATTTAAATTCATTCTTCCAGTTAGCTAATCAAATTTAAGAAAAAGTAACGCTAAAAAAGTGAACAGTGCTCGATGATTAGATCGTTTTTGTATTTCTGAATTTTGTGTACGGCGACACACTATTTATTTTGCTCGGCAGTGGTTGGGTGGTTGGTTCTGAGGATTCTAGTAGCTCTGTAGCTCGTTTTCATGTTCATTCTGCAATTTGCAAATCTATAAACCGACCTTAACCGCAACCGTCATGTCTGATGCCCTTGTCGCTCGAAGAGCAAGTTCACGCCAAAGCAAATCGCCTGCTTATACTTTAAGCCCTATCTTACCGAGGACGGGGACCCCACTGACCTGCAAGTCTGCAAGGCATGTGGCAAGACACGGGAGCAAGCACCCAAAACTGGGTACACCAATCTGGTATCCCACGCTAAGTCCGACCACGATAACTTTGAGGTCGAGATGGAGGTTGCCAGCACCGCTGCCACGGGGACGCTACTTCCGTGGGTGCGTCAAAAGGCATCTAATCGGCAAGTATGGCTCGAGTGGGTCGTCAAAGGAAACCTCCCTCTCTCCTTCGTAGAGATGAAGTATACAAGGCGGTACGTAATTAGCGAGGGTACTGTACCGTTCTTACCTATTCCAGTTAATTATTTTCTAAATAATCATTTCTATGTAAGGTACACCAATTTGGCGACCATGTGTGAAGAGACGACATGGAGAGCGTCACAAAAGCGGTCGAGGTGAGCATCGGCGACGAGCTCCCGGAGCGGTTTAGGGCAATTCTGGACCACGGCAGCGAGCACTACCTTGCAGTGCACGCGTGCTACGACAAGGATGGGGTTCGCCACTGCCCCCCCCCCCCCCGCCCGCTCTCTATGGCTCCAATCGTCAGCGGACCGGATGACCGGCTCACGCCGAAAGCCATATGTCTGCTTTGGCGTCGTTTTGTACCGTTTTTCGGTAAGGATCTCTCTAATGTCATATTTGTTGGTAGAGGTAATTGTGCAATAAACAGACGGCTAGCCAGGCTGATGGGCGTACCGCTTGTCGGCTGCGCCAGTCATCACCTCAATTTGGCTGTCCGGTGTTTTCTGGAGCCCTACAAAAAGGCGCTGGAGCAGGTCCAATCCCTCATGAAGCGCCTGCGGACAATCACATCATTTGGCGACTATCTCGGTACATGGAAAATTTTTTTTTATTTTTTTTATTTATTAAAATTTTGTTTCCACGTTTGCAGCACCAAATGCCGAAATTGTGCATTCACCTGACTTTGAGTCGGGTGTCGTGAAAGTGCTGTTAAAAGATGACTCGTGCAGAGAGGTCATCGCTGCAACCATTTCTCCGCCGTGCTCCTCATCCGGTTCATCAGGAGAAACCGACTAAAGTCGGTTTCGCTGATCGAATTTTAGAACGGCGCAAGGTGGACGATGCACCAAGCGCATACGTGTTGCTCGGTGCAATCCCACCGACATCAAACATCGTTGAGCTTTTGTTTAGCACCGCCCGAATGGTATTACGCTACGAGCGCAACCGCCTATCAGCGCTGACACTCGAGATGATCTTGTTTTTCAGGGTCAATCATAAGTACTGGAACGTTACTACCGTCGGCGGGTTGCATCTAGATAGGAGGTGGTGAGCAAGCACAATAATTACACTGATAATGTATTAGTGTTATGATCAAACTTCAGCTATTTATTTCTATTAGCGGGGCTTTTCCTCACGCAAATATTGGCGCACGTAAAAAAAAAGAGGTATAAATGATATTTTCGGGTTCCCTGCCGCTACATACGATATTATCAAGACGCAGCGCAGTGTAGCGCACAAGGTGTGCATGACCGTCGTCATCGCGCTATTGCAGCCGTCGCCTGAAGTGTTCGCTCTGTTCGACGACGTCATGATCCGGAGGGACACATTGAGACTCTTGATTTCAGGTGCCCGCCTCAGCGTGATATCGCCGACTACTTGCTGGATCTGGGCACACACGAACAGATCGAAGGTCCACCCAGGCAACCGCGACGTGCGAACGAGTGCCCAGCCAGCTACTTCCGCGAGTCTCGTATCTACCAGGTCCTGGTCGGTAGAATTCATAATGGTCTAATACCAGATGGGTCTGGGCCAGGGCTCAGAATTTATTAGCGTAAAATACGGATACATTCTGATCAACCAGCTGGACCAATAAAATAGTCATGAAATTCGTACATAATAGTTCAATGTAAAATTCACTCCATTTGGCCATTTGGTGGAACCAATTTCAATTTGCATCCCCTCGCAGACGTCATACTAACCGATATAATGCACGTAACTAACACTTGGCTATTCAATAAATCTACAGATGCTTGGCCGTAATGCCTCCAACTTCATTAGCAAGAATTTGCGATCGGTTTGGAAATACTAAGAGGAACTGGAGAGGTAGATTCTTTTTATTTTACAGTTATCTGTGTTGTGCACGACGTGGATGAAACGGGAGACACAGCCTACAGGACTACCATTCACTGGAAGGGCTTCCAGATGACAAGGGGCTACATCTCGGAGACGAAGACAGCTTACCGGTGCAGCTACTACCGTGGTCGCCGTGGTGAGCCTGCCTGTCTCGCCAAGCTGGATGAGATGCCACAAGGTCGTGTCAAGGAAAAAACGATTTTCTCACACGTGCAGCTCGACCGAAAGCCAGAGTCGCGAGCGTACTAGCCAGTCTTATGGCCGCGAGGCTCGGGCCGGTGAGATCAACGAGATTTTGGATGAGTCATCTGAGGGAAAAAGAGAGTCGGCTGCACCACCGGAACCTCAAGATATGAGTCAGGAATTGGCTGACGATACCAATATCTTGGCCATTCAACAGATTTCCGCGCCTTCTACGAAGATTTGGAATCTCATTTAAGAAGAGCTCACCGGTGGCGCAATCAGACGAGGGTTGACGCAGGAGCATGTCTTCAGCCGCATCTATCGAGCCCGGAATCGGCACTTTGGAGGATCAATATACGGTCTAGCTGAAGTCCCTCCTATTTCGCTAGCTCGCGACGGGATGAATTTCTTTCAGATCAACTTCACGTATTCTAGTGAAGACGGCCCATAACGCGCTCTTGGATGAGGACACCTCGCGCTGATTCGGCTACTGAGTTACGCCAGCGTATCTCTTTTCATCGACGGCACATTTCACTGTGTTCCTCCATTTTTCAAACAGTGCCGTCATCATGGTGTACGACAGAGCGTCCCGTTGCTACATCCCTGCCGTCACAATGCTATCGACTAGCAAAACTGAGTGGAGTTGGTGGCACTGTCTACGCTGTGTACAAGTCACGACCAGCATGAACATGGAGCCGGGGACAATCATATGTGACTACGAAAATGCAAACTCTATGCGGTGAGGGATCAATTCCCTCACAGTAAGATCGTCGGTTGTCTCTTACATTTCAAGCAGGCGGTTCATCGTCGGATGCAGAAATTGAGCATTCCGATAGTTGAGATTTCTACTGCAATAGGTCGAGGAATGCTCGACATTCTCGCAATTTTGCCATCGACCAGATCGACCCTCTCAGTACTGAATACGTCATCGAGCGTATCCAGGCGTCCCTAGCAGAAAAACACATTATCTACAGTGAGGATAAATGGGGGGGGTCTTTTGACCCTACTTTCGTCGAACGTGGATTGAGATTATCCCCCCTCGTCTTTGGAATGTTCGTGGCATTAGCCGGCGTCTAGTCAACCGAACCAACAGCCCCCTCGAAAGGTATAACCGCAAATTAAATTCAGCATTCTCAACACCAAGACCTAATCTCGCCACTTTTGTTGGTGTACTCGAGAGGCACGCACACCACGATCTCATTTTGTTTGACGACATTACCAGAGGTCGTGCGCAGCTCAGATTTTCAACGCGTTGTGGTATTTCGTTGGATTGACTGGGAGCTCTCTTTACGGCTGTTTACTACCTCTTTGTTCGCTTCTTGGGCTTTGGAGCTGGAGTGCTGTTCTGACTGGCCTTTTCGCTCGTGGTCTTGATGCAAGTCCTTATGGGTATCAGCGCGTGCGGCTATTATTGGATTAATGATTTTTATTATAATTATGTATTTCGAAGTATTAAATTAATTTTTATTCTGAATTGCTTATTTAACTGTTTTGGCTGAACCATTTAATTACGAATAGCTTTTAAATCATTTCAAATCATAATGCAACTCAAACAAAACTTATTAAATGTACAGCTTAAGCGAGGCCAACCAAAGTTTAGTCCTCGCCATCTTCCTTCTCCAACTTGGAAAACGAAGCTACGTGACTGATCACTGGCATTTCGCATGATACGCCTCCCCAATTTGTTTGGATGGGTTTTAATTTCAGAATATTATTGGCGGCAGTAGAAGTATCGCCGAAGTATCCTTTAGATCGAAGATTGCAAAACGTGAAGGCCTTGTCGGTTTCTCTTTGCCTCTCATCCATTTCGGCGTCATTTTCAAACAATACAAGCCGCGATGAAGGACATACGGATGTGTATTGTGCCTTGACAAGCCACAGTCAAAGGAGGTGAGAAAGCAGAACATCGTAGCTTTTCCTATAGAGCCGAGCGCTGCGATGCGGAAGGTGTGCGCAGTGGTCCAGGCACGACGATGACTGCAGCAGCCAGAAGCGCCAAGGAAGATCACCGACAGCCAAGGCAGCTAAACAAACCAAAGTTGCTCCGAAAGAAGCTGATCGGACGCCTTCACGCGAGATTCTTCAAGCTGTCAGAGGCGCGAAATCGGTAAGAGCTACTAAATCTCGCGAAATTGTGGTATGTTCTAAAAAAAAAAGGTTTCTAACTTATATCTGGTCAGCGTTTCGGCGCGATTTTAACGCAAGCCGTTTGAGTTTAGGACTTCGCGCTTTAAACACAACTTTCGGCTCACTTTTCGGGTGGGTTCCGGCGAAAAGGAGATCCTCGGCGTCGTCGCGGATGAAAGTGGAGTAGCTGGTCCGAAATACTTAAGTGAGGACAAGTCTTTTGTGGATCTGAGCGGTGTTAGTGAAACCTCGCAGGTGTTTGGACCAGCTCATTTCGAATTCAAACTTCGTGCTGATTACTCTGCTGAATCTGGCGATTTCGAACAGATTTGATCGCTTGGAATGGGCAACGGTTTCAATTTGTGTGGAGACTTGGAGGTCTACCGAAGCTTGATCCAAATGAATCCGGGACTAAGCTGGTGAGCACTCTCCCTGCTGGTCTGTGGATTGTGAAGTGCCAGAGACAAATCTGCGGCTATCAAAGATGCAAGAGAATTAATCACAAAGACTGCAAAAGCGTCACAAAATTGAGAGATTTGCAACACATGGACCAAACGGAATTATAAATATTGCCGACGTTGCGTGGAAATTCTTCGCAAACCAGTGGTGGAATATCCCAGCCTCGCTTCGGAGATTTCATTTGATTGCAAGAACGACGACAAGTGTGCTACCTTTGGCTACAGGAGGTCTCATGTGAATTGTCTGAAGCGTCAATGCATTTTACCAGCGACTTTTGGAAGTAGGTAACGTCGCGAGCTCTGCGAAAGCTGTGTTCCCAAGACGGGAAAGAAGGCCAATTTTTCAAACCTCCGCAATACTTGCGTCGAGTGTGGCATGATTTCAAAATCAAGACTTTCCCGCGGATTAATGGGCGGGGTCCCTACACACTGCAGCAAATGTGGAAAGAAGAAGGGTTTAGTGAACCTTTATCCGCAGTACGGGTTTTGTGGCTTCCAGCTTCAAGATGGTACTGAGTGTACCAATCCCGTTCGCGCGATCGCTGATGGGATACCTAGGTGCTCACTACATAAATATGGGAAGGCTGTCACGGCCGTCAGTCTGTGTGACGAACCCGGCTGTCAGAGAGAAAAGAAGACAAGCAAGAACTGTATTAAACACGCAGTGAACCACAAAGTGGAGACCGCGATATGTGGCGTTTGTCTTCTCTGTGACGATCTCAAGCCAGCGCAGTATGGTTTTGGCCGATGGAAGGCTGTGCGCAGGCTGCAAGAGCCGCTTTAATCGCGAAGATCCGGGGCTCGAGTACTGAAAGATAAAACGAGATTAGTATCAAGGAGAAGGATGCAGCAGAACAGCGATATTCGGCCCGAAGGCGGAGCATTGTGCAAGTTGTAAGGACAAGAACAACTGCTTGGAAACGAAGAGCGTTATTTTGGTAAGATGTACGAGCGAGGGTTGCTCCACAATCGCGTATTTCGGTGTTCAACGCGGGAAGATAAGCTACTGCGTGAAGCACAGGCCAACCGGCAAGAGAGACATTGTCACGCCGTGATGAGAGAAGTTTTGTGGATGAGACGGCGTGCAAACCCGCTGTACCGTCCGTACTGTTACCGGTGCTACGGGTTAAGAACGACCGATTTCTTGAGCAAGCCTTCATCGATGAGCTGGCTAAGTTCTACCCGACGATGTCTCTAAACAAGACAATTCCAGGGGGTCTAAGCACCGCTCGAAATTTCGACTCACACTGCGTTATAGAGGATATCGACGGAAACCAGCATGGGGCGTACAGTACAGCCCGGCGGGTGAGGTCAAGCGCCAGCATGACGTATCAAATGGCGTCCTAGAACAAGCCGTTGTTTTTGTACGTCAAAACCCGGACAAATTTACGTCCAAGAGCTGAAAAACATCGATTCAGTGTTTGGTGCTGGGTGGGATAGCCCGGTCACTGTACAAAACAAATTTCCTTGTGAAAGGAAATCGTATGAACGACGCGCAATGAAATCCATTTTGTGCTTCTGTTGGTCTCAAGTTCATTTACTTTTTCGTTTTTGTTTGATTGCTAGCTCATAAGACTTGTTGCTTTTAAATCAAAATGCTAATAAATTGGCGACAAAAATATCGGCACAAATAATTAAACAATCCAATATCACTGAGCAATACTGATTTAATTTTGTTTTGATTCAATAATGCTGTTTTTAAATGGCTTGCTATTTTAAAATGTACTCTTTTTTGTTTGATGCAGTGAAAAAAAAGAAAATGCATTGGCAACAATTTTACTGGAAATACCACTGCAGCTTACACAGCAAAAAATCGTGCTCATACATGTAGAATACATGTAGTTTAATGAGCTAGTACAAGGCAGGAAAATAGCAACAACACTTGGGTTAAAAATTGCAGCTACCATAAGCGCTGCAATATTCCCCGCTTTGCAACATTTCACTTTTGATTCATAAATACTACGTAGTTGTTCAATATTGTATTGCTTAAAATAAAATGTGTTTTTAATTCTGAAAGACATGTATTTTGTAAAAGGTGATATTGCTAGAAATGTAAACTAAATTTAAGTCAAAACATGTATTTTATTTTCATTTTTGGGCTGAATATACAAGTGCATGATCGCGCCCCATTCGATCGCACGGATCTACCGCTTCTGGTGGTTGATGAAGCGCAGCGCGATCAGCGCCAGTACGCGGAACACCACGATAAACCCAATAATCACGAAGAAGTAGCTCGTGATCGTGCTGTGCTTCATGCCGAAGTACTCCTCCGTGTACTCCCTGATGGTGATGTGGCCGACAGTCACGGGCGAGTCCGCCATCGGCTGGCAGCCGATCTTGGAGCCCACGTTCGTGTACGACTGTGTGGCTTCATCCCACGTCGGTAGATCGTCGCAGTCCGAAAAGATGAGAGCCACCAGGATGGACGTGGGGAAGCGTAGCGGCGAGATGTCGTACAGCCACGTGTACCCCGACGGGATCGCGTACGCCGGAGGACTGAAGCCCATAAATGTCATGAATATGGCGTTGAATAAGAGCCCGATGATGGCTGCCACCTCCTCGGACGGCATGGCGTACGCGAACATTTGACCCATGTACACCTGCATGAGCACACTGAGCGACGTGGCCAGCCAGAAGATGAAGGCCACGCCCACATCCGTGAAGCCTACCATCGGGTAGAACACCACCGTAAACAGAGCGCCGGCCACGAAGCAGTACGGGATCTCAGCCAGCGTGGAGCCCAGGAAGTACCAGAACGCGTTGTACGTCTGTGACGCGCGCTCGCGGTAGAACGAGGCGCGTTCGGAGCTCGCGAGCGGCAACACGCTCTGGAACGCAGTCATGGACAGGAACAGCGAAGCCATGTACACCATACCCACACCCGAGTTCAGGCCAGAGTACGACGCGTACTCTGCGTCCACGAACACGATGCCGAACAACAGCGCCAAGAAGATGACCAGGATCATACGAGTCAGGTTGTAGGTCGGCGTGCGCCAGTACATCTGGAAGAACCGGGTGACGACGAACTTCATCTGCGTCTTGGAATCGGCCGCACGTTTCTTAGCGAAAATCATCTCGGGCAAGTTGGGCGACGGGACGGTCACGCCTTCCTTGGCCATCTCACTGTCGAGCACTTGTCGGTACGAACTCTTGTTGAAGCAGTCCACGAAATTGGTCTGGTTTGCAGCGTTGCCTACTCCGGCGCCAATACACTCGAGCATCCAAGTGGCCGGGTTGTAGCCCTTGGGAAGCGGGGCCACGCCGGGGATGCTCTCAAAGTAGTCGACCAGGTTGTGGCAGTTCTTGCCCAGGTTGCCATAGAACACGGTCTCCCCGCCACGCTTGAGTAGCAGCAGACTGTCGAACAGGTAGAACACTTCGGATGACGGCTGGTGGATCGTACAAATAATGGTACGACCCGAGTCGGCCACCTTGCGAACACCGTCCATGATCAGCTTAGCCGAGCGCGCGTCCAGGCCGCTCGTCGGTTCATCCAGGAAAATCACACTTGGCTGCGCAGCCAGCTCCACGCCGATTGTCAGACGCTTCATCTGCTCCACTGAACTGCCACGGATGATCTGGTCGGCGATGTCTTCCAGACCGAGCAGCTCAATACATTCATTCACCGAGTCGTACTTTTTGGCGTCCGGAATCGAGGCGTCTTGACGTAGGAACGAGCTGAACGTCAACGCTTCACGAATGGTAGCAGCCTCCGAGTGCACGTCCATCTGTTCACAGTAACCGGTGCAACGACGGATAGCGAGATCATTGGCCTCGTAGCCGTTCAAAAGAATTTTGCCAGAAATCTTGCCGCCAGTCTTACGGCCGGCAATCACGTCCATCAGCGTCGTCTTACCAGCACCCGACGAGCCCATGAGAGCAGTGATCGATCCAGGGACTGCGAAACCGTTGATGCCCTTGAGCAAGTCCAGCGTTTCCTTCGGGTTCTTGGGGTCCGGCACCGAGTACCACAAGTCCTTGAATGCCACCGTCACGGGTGTGAAGTTCTTTTCACGCGTGTCCAGTTCAACCACATAGTCGTCCGCCGTGTTGGTTCCGCTCTTCGTCTTAGGCGTCTGTAGCATCGCATACGACTCGTCCTCCACTGTCTTCTCCGACACGTCCACGTTCTCAGGCACTTCGTAGCGGATGAATTCGAGGGCCAGGTAAGACAGGAACATGAACACCACATACAGGACCGCCGTGTAGATAATACCGTACACAATCCACTCCTTCTCCGTATCCATACCGAAGAGACCCAAGTAGTACTCGCCCATCTTGAGGCCGTATTCTGAACAGTAGTCCACGCCGTCGTACACACACACATCCATCGGTCCCGAACGGTACTGGTTGATGGCCAGCGCCTTGAGACTCCACGTCATGGGACTGATCCAGTGGACCCAGATGAGGTAGTCCGGGATCAGACTCTTGGTCACGATGAAACCAGCGAAGATGATGAACACCAGCACCGACATCATACCCAGAGGCGTGGCAATGTCACCGTTGCGACCGATGGCCGACAGGAAGAAGAACCACATGCCCATGGCCAGGTTAGACAGCAACAGGATGAACTCGAAGATGAGGAACAGCTTGGCCTCCGACACGAACCCGCACATCCAGTAGACCAGCGAGCCGAAGATGAGCGTCTCCACGACTGCCAACGGGATCTGACTGACCGATGTGGCCAGCACGTACGACGGGGTACGGAAGAAGTTAGCGCCGCGCTGCTTGTAGAACACGTCGCGCTCCGCCATGTACGTCGGGATCTGCGACGACTGACCCATGGACAGGAACATGACGGTGGCGAAGATGACGCCCATGACCACAGACACCTCCTTGGGATCGAAGTCGTAGAAGACTGTGGCGTACAGTAGAGCCATGATGACGATCATGAGCAGACGGCCGAAGATGAAGGGCTTGTTACGGTACGTCACCATGGACTGACGGTGGAGCAACGTCAACGTGCTCTCGACGAACGACTGGTGGAACGCCGGCGTCGGTTCCATCACCTCGGCCACGTTGCGTAGCAGGTCCTGTTCGTGCGGAGCCGCCAGCTCGTTGAGCATCTCCCGATGGACGTCGGAGCGACGGAAGAAATCCGCGAACTCGCCGGCACTGCGCGGCTGCTTCATGTGGTAGTTCTGCACCTGGTAGCGGTACTGTTCAGGTGTACCCAGATCCAGCAAGTAGTCGGCAATGTCGCGTTCAGGCGGACACGAGAAGCCCAGACTCTCGAAGTGCTTTTCCACGCGATGGCACGGGCCGTGGTACATGACTTGACCCTCGTTCAGGATCATGACGTCGTCGAACAGTGCAAACACCTCCGGAGACGGCTGCAGTAGGGCCACCACCACCGTCTTGCGGAGCGTGTGCGACACACTGCGCTGTGTGTTGATGATATCGTACGTGGCCGCACTGTCGAGACCCGTGCTGATCTCGTCCATGAGCGTCACGTACTTGGTACCGAACTCCATCTCGCCCGTCGTCACACGCTTGCGCTCACCACCGGAAACACCACGAGTCATGGCGTCACCAACGATGGTGTTCTGACAGTTCTGAAGGCCAAGCTGTTGAATGATAATGTCTGGGTAGTGGGCGAACACGGCCTTGGCCGCTTCGAGCGCCTCCAGGTTGTCCTGAGGGGACCCCTTGGACAACATCTCCTCGCCGCGCTTCGACAACTCGCCACCACAGAACTTGTGTGCGAACTCGAGCGTCTCCTTGACGGTGAGCATGGGGAAGTGCTTGTCGCGCTGGTTCACGTACGCCACGAACTGAGGCAGACGCTTAATAATCTGTTCACGCTGTACGTTGTTGAAGGTGATGTCGCCCTCCACTGTGATGTTCTTCTCGATGGGGAAGCGTCCACTAAGCATCTTAAGTAGTGACGACTTGCCGGAGCCAGGCTGGCCCAGAAGTAGTGTGATCTTGCCAGGTGCAAACATGCCGCTCACATCCTTAAGAATCTGCTTGCGCACGACGCGCTTCTTGGGGCCTACGAACGCCTTCTTTATGGTGTTCGGGATGGTCGGCAGCTCGTGCTTGACACCCGGGTCGTCCACCACGACGATGTCGGCACTGACCGAAAGGTTATTGAAGCGCACGTCCATCTGAGGCATGGCACGGCCCATAGCGGCGCCGATTTTGGAGGCGACATACTCGTGCAGAACCAGCGGACCCTCAGCCATGAGGGCCTGGCCAGACTCGAGGCCGAGCTTCTTGGCCGTCGTCGGCGACGGCTGCGTAGAAAGTTCCATGCTGAGGCTGAGCAGAAGAATGGAAAGTGAGTGAGACTGGCGGTCGTGGGGTGGACGAACAGACACAGCGTGTGCTGCATTGTACATGTACGGGGGGCAATTGATGATGTTGGCACAGAGGACTTGTTGTGACGGCCATAAGCACATCAAAGCTGTTTACGGTGTATCGCTAGACGAGTTAGCCTTTTTGGCGGTAATGCGTGGCGGGACGGACTCATTTCGGGCGTAGAAACTTAAGTTTTAAGCCAGAGTCTGTCTGTCGCTAAATATGGCAAGCTGATTCTATTGCCATGAATAAACTAAAAGCGCCATCATCAATCTAGGTTTAGGTCTTACTCTGACACCGAAAATAAGAAGCGAGTTGCTATCATCGAAAGGTAAAAACAGTGAGAGCGGCCTTATTGCTCCACTAAATTCGGAGCAGTCTCAACATGTAACGCATGAACTTAGAGAAAGATAAATAAACCCAAAGCTGTCGTCAGTAGATGCAGCCTCGGAGGCTGTTGCTGTCAAGCACTAAGCAGTACGGTCACCTACAGCACAGTACAGTACGGTATGATCATGCGCACGTCACGCGAGGAAAACCATGAGTTGATTTGCCGATTATGGCCAGCACCACCAGGAGCTGTAATGGCTCCTCACATCGAGATATAAAGGTCAATTTACCCCCATAACTATCCAGATGCCGACAGGACAAGCTTACCAAAAACAACAATAGCGAGGGTCATACGGTGGGTAGTGTCGTGTTGATGGCAAGACCCAACTCACCAGACCGTCGACTCGAAAAGCATGCCACAATCGAGAGATGATGCTATGCTTCAGACTTCAGTCGGTTTCAATCCTGCGATGAATCCTTGGCATTGGCATCAACGTTGGCATGTCGACGCAATTTACTTGGCAAAACTATGAACGCGTCAGATTCAGCTTACTGGAAGTACATGTAAGTATGTCGCAACACTACCGGATTTTCTTGACCAGTAAAAGTTGATGGCCTCTGTTGCCTTCTCCACCTGCACTGCTCATGGTTCAGTGTCTTGGGGCGTCGGTAAACAAAAA
Organism: Phytophthora infestans T30-4; assembly: GCF_000142945.1. Classification (NCBI taxonomy): domain Eukaryota; phylum Oomycota; class Peronosporomycetes; order Peronosporales; family Peronosporaceae; genus Phytophthora; species Phytophthora infestans. The sequence continues at coordinate 1,339,849 of NW_003303738.1, read as the reverse complement.
AAAGCATCGTTAAAAAATAAGCAAGTTTTTTTTAAGCAAAATGCAAAAAGAGTACATGTATTTGGAGGAACAAAAACATTTTTGTAATGCAGCTCGACTCCATCGGAACCGGTCGATCGTTTACCGCTTCTGGTGGTTGACGTAGCGCTGCGCAATGAGACCGAGGATTCGGAACAGAATGATGCACCCGATGACCACGAAGAAATAGCGCGTGATGTCGTCGTGCTCGAAGCCAAAGTATTGCTCCGTGTACTCCTTGATCGTGATGTGGCCGACCGTCGCAGGCGAGTCCGCCATCGGTTGGCAGCCTAATTGGGAGCCAACGTTCTCGTACGACTGCGTAGCGTTGTTCCAGGTAGGCAATTCATCGCAATCGGCGAAAACCAGAGCCTCCATGATCGATAGTGGAAATCTCAGTGGTGAGATCTTGTAGAGCCACGTGTAGCCCGACGGAATGGAGTACGCCGGAGGGCTAAAGCCCATAAACATCATACAAATTGCATTAAATAACAATCCGATGATAGCGGCCACTTCCTCCGAAGGCATCGCGTAGGCGAACATCATACCCATGTAAACTTGCATCAACACCATACGCGAAATAGCCAGCCAGAAGAGCACACCGGTTCCAAAGCCCGTAAAGCCAACAAAAGGGTAGTAGACGACCGTAAAGAGAGCTCCACTGATGAAGCAGTACGGGATCTCAGCTAGCGTCGATCCAACGAAATACCACAGCGCGTTGTAAGTCTGAGCCGCGCGCTCGCGGTAGTATGAAGCACGCTCGGAACAGGCCAACGGGAGAACACTTTGAAACGTCATCATGGCCTGGAACAGTGCAGCCACGAACACCATGCCAACACCCGAGTTGAGACCAGAGTACGAAGCGTAGTCCACGTCCACGAAGATAAGACCGAACATCATGGCAAGGACTAACGCCAAGTACATGCGTGTCAAGCTGTAGCTGGGCGTACGCCAGTACATTTGAATAAAACGCCACACCACAAACTTCATCTGCGTCTTGGAATCGGCTGCACGCTTCTCCGTGTAAATCATCTCAGGCAGATCCGGTGACGGCACAGAAATGCCTTCCTTGGCCATGTTCGCCATCAGCGTACGGTTAAGCACACTGTTCCTGAAGTAGTTCACGAAATCCGTAATGTGTGCAGCCGTGTTACCCACACCGGCACCAATACACTCCAACATCCAAGTGGCCGGGTTGTAGCCCAAAGGCAGTGGAGCCACACCGGGGATCCCCTCAAATCAGGTTACGGCACTTCGGGCCCAATTCACCGTAGAACACCGTCTCACCACCACGCTTAAGTAGCAGCAGGCTGTCGAACAGGTAGAACACTTCGGACGACGGCTGGTGGATCGTACATATAACGGTACGACCCGAGTCGGCCACCTTGCGCCATGATGGTGTTGGATATTCTGTCCAAAACGAGTCCAACTTTGTCCAAATTATCCAAAACAAATTGCTATTTTGGTGATAAATTACCATATTTATCCAAAATCTGTCCAAAACAGATGCGTTATTTTATTAATTACGGATCTAAATATTACATTTTTGCTAGTAAATGTAAGGCTGTAACGGTTGGCGTGTAGTGCGTTCTCGAGCTAGGGCATTACTTAATTCAGGCATTTCCCAAATGCTGCACAAAGGGAAGGAGTACGTGATTAGGACAACGAACAAAGGCACTGGCACCATCTACTACAACTGCCGTCATTTCCGACAAGGCTGCCTTGCAAAGCTGATATCGAAAAGAGAACACGTACGCGCTCGCGGTGAGCACAACTGCGAGAATTTACTGCCGAAACAAGTCGTGGATGTGCGGTGTGAAATGCGTCAGCAGCTCCAGCGAGCGGCCCTAGAATCAGCGTCTGAAGCTCCATCAATGGTGTGGGAGCGTGTCCGCTCAGCATTGAACAACTTACACAAAGGAAGCACACTGAACGCCATCCCAAAGCTGCTAGGTGTCAACATTGTCAAAAATACCCGCAAGGGTATGGGTTGCGATATGCTACACTCGCTCGACAAGACCGAGGCGCGCTGGCTCAGCGACTCGGACAAACGCTCCTTTGTGAGGTTTAACACTGGGTTCTCTGTCAAGAATAAGGAGCGCCGTATCGTAGGATTTGGGCACCCAGATCTAGTCCTCAATAACCCGCTCGAAAAGTACAACCGCGACTTCGGCGAGAAATTTGGGCGTGGAGCTCATCCAAGCTTACTGGCGTTCATGGAGACAGCTAAAGCCGAGGCACTAGGTTACGTGAGCCGCATCCATGACATCAAGCTGGGAATTCAAACAGCGCCTCGCCACGCTGAAGCTGTCGTCACTCAAGTCCCAGACGACTACATGAACTTCATGTAAACAGTTTGAACAGCTTTTGGACAGTTTGGATAGCTTTTGGACAGTTGGGATAGCTTTTGGACAGTTTGGATAGCTTTTGGACAGTTTGGATAGCTTTTGGACAGTTTGGAGAGTCCTGGAAAAAATATACAAAACAATCTTTTAGATTATTAAATCCGTCATTTATCAATTGGACAATTTGGACATTGTTGGACTCGTTTTGGACAGAATATCTCCTTCCTCCATGATCAACTTAGCCAAGCGCGCGTCCAGGCCACTCGTCGGTTCATCCAGAAAAATCACACTGGGCTGCGCAGCCAGCTCCACACCGATCGTCAGACGCTTCATCTGTTCCACTGAACTGCCACGAATGATCTGGTCGGCGATGTCTTCCAGACCCAGCAGCTCAATACACTCATTCACCGAGTCGTACTTCTTGGCGTCCGGGATCGCGGCGTCCTGACGTAGGAACGAGCTGAACGCCAACGCTTCACGAATGGTAGCAGCCTCCGAGTGCACGTCTATTTGCTCGCAGTAACCAGTGCAACGACGGATAGCGAGGTCGGTGGCCTCGTAGCCGTTCAATAGGATCTTGCCAGAAATCTTGCCGCCAGTCTTACGGCCGGCAATCACGTCCATCAGCGTCATCTTACCAGCACCCGACGAGCCCATAAGAGCAGTGATCGTACCGGGCACGGCGAAGCCGTTAATACCCTTGAGAAGTTCAAGCTGTTCGCTTGGGCTCTTGGGGTTGGGCACGAAGTAGTGCAGATCTTCGAACGCCATAGTCACAGGAGTGAAGTTCTTCTCATGATCGTCAAAATCCACAATGCAGTCTCCGGTTGCCTCAGTGGATCTGACGTTCTTGGAGGTCTTTAGCATCACGTACGATTCGTCTTCGATCGGCTTCTCGGACACGTCGACGATTTCGTAGCCGGGGGCTTCGTAGCGTAGGTACTCCAGTGTCAGGAAGGACATGACCATGAAGAGAACGTAGATCACAAGCGAGTAGATGATGCCGTACGTGATCCAATACTTCTCAGTCTCGATGCCGAACAGGTCCAGGTAGTACACGCCCATTGTCTTCCCGTAGTCTGCACAGTAGTCGATGCCGTCATAGACGCAGACGTACATGTTATCGGACCGGTACTGGTTGATTGACAGAGCTCTAATACTCCACGTCATGGGACTGATCCAGTGCGCCCAAATGAGGTAGTCCGGGATCTGACTCTTGGTCACGATGAAGCCGGCTAAGATGATGAACACCAGTATGGACACCATACTAAAAGGTGGGACGACATTCTCGTTCGGTCCAACAGAACTCAGGAAGAAGAACCACATTCCCATGGCCAGGTTCATCACAAAGAGCACGAACTCGAAGATCAGGAACAGTTGGAATTCGGACTCGAAGCCACAGAGCCAATAGACCAACGACCCGAAATAAGCGTCTCAACTAGCGCCAGTGGGATCTGACTGGCCGACGTGGCCAGCACGTCCGACGCTGTCCGGAAGAAGTTGGCACCTCGCTGCTTGTAGAAGACTTCGCGCTCGGCCATGTACGTCGCGATCTGGGACGATTGACCCATGGACAGGAACATGACCGAGGAGAAGACAACACCCAACACGACCGAGACTTCGGTCGGGTCGAAGTCGTAGAAGACCGTACAGAACAGCAGACCCATGACTACGATCATGAGCACACGACCGAAGATGAAGGGCTTGTTACGGTACGTGATGGTGAGTTGACGTCGTAGTAGAGTCATAGTGCTGTTGACGAAAGACTGGCTGAATTCAGGCATCGGCTTCATGTTCTTCTCGACGCTTTGCAGTAGTTCCAGGTCGTACGGGGCCTCTAGAGCGTACAGTGAGTCCTGGTAGATGCGAGACTCGCGGAAGGCGTTGGCGAACTCGTTCGCACGTCGCGGCTGCTTGGTCGGACCTTCGATCTGGTACTGGTACTGCTCGCGAGTGCCCAGATCCAGCAAGTAGTCGGCGATATCACGCTGAGGCGGGCACTTAAAACCAAGAGTCTCAAAGTATCCCTCCACCTTGTTGCAGGGTCCGTGGTACATGAGCTGGCCTGGGGGGATCTTACTCGCGAGTACAAAAAGGATGATCTCCGAGTACACATACAAAAAGGATGACTTGCGAGTACAATTTGGGAAAAAGGTGGATTGGCGAGTATGGTATCATAAAAGGTGGATCACCGAGTACATTCGCAAGAACCGACAAGTTTGGTCAGTGTCACCGGAGACTATGGGATGACTCGCATACCTAGTGCGTGACTGTAGGCGACAGCAGCTGCGAGCTGTTCCACGTCCATAAGCTCCACCTTGCCGGTTGAGAGCTTGACCTTCCACTGATAGCGACCGCCATTTTCGAGCCAACGGTCGACATGTCCAGGCACATGCTCACGTAGAACTTGCCCCCTGTTCTTCACACTAAACTCCTTGGTCACGTGCCAGTGTGTTGGCGCGGCGGGGCTTTCCATGAAAAGCTGCTCCAGGTGCGAGACACCGAAGAACCGCGCGTCGCTTTTGTTGAACCGCGTGCGGGCAAGCGCGCCGCGGGATTTGAACTGACCTCCCGGGCGTCGTCGAACTGGCAGCACACTCAACAACGCGTCGATGCTGATCTTCTCGAGGAGCGCCATCGTCGCGACAATGTGCTCGCACATCCATCCTGACTGGCGTGACTCAGAGCAATCGCACACATAGCACTGACGCACCATTCGGATCTAGAGTAAGAGCAGTCAGAACCGTCGCTGCCATGTGGGATTGAGATGAGATCAAGTACGTACATCGTCTGCACTCCATTTTGGAGACACCTCGAACGGGTCATGCTCGCTGTTGAGTACTTGAACGCGGTAGAGTGACTGGTAGAGCAGTTGGGCCTCCGAAGCGCGTCCTCGTGGGATTGATGCACCGACAGTCGGGTAAAGCTGGGCTCGTCGGCTGGAGGCGGGGAACCCGCGCCATCGTCGATGACTGCGAGCGCCTCCGGCATGGCGACTTTGAGAGTACAGCTGAACACCAAGGCAGCAACAGGAAACCCACTACTCGCCCCAACAAGCCTCTACCAACCATCGGCAGCCTCTACCAGCCACCGGTAGCCACAGCCAACCATCGCTAGCCACAGCCAGCCACCAGCAGTCACAGGCAGCCATTGGTTGCGACAGGCATCAAATGGGGTGCACCACATATCCGTAAATAGCGTTTCCTAGTGAGCCATAAATAGTGTTCTCCGTGTAATCGGGAACTCGCAACTCATTCTTTTCGAGCCATGGACTCGCCAATCCACCCTTTTTCCCATTTGTACTCGCAAACCAACCTTTTTGAGCATGTACTCGAAAATCATCCTTTTTGTACTCCGATATAATCCGCACCCAGCTGGCCTTCGTTCAGGATCACGACGTCGTCGAACAGGGCGAACACTTCAGGCGACGGCTGCAACAGAGCGATGACGACGGTCTTGCGCAGCTTGTGCGCTACACTGCGCTGCGTGTTGATGATATCGTACGTGGCCGCACTGTCGAGACCCGTGCTGATCTCGTCCATGAGCGTCACGTACTTGGTGCCGAGCTCCATCTCGCCCGTCGTCACACGCTTGCGCTCACCACCGGAAACTCCACGGGTCATTGCGTCACCGACGATAGTGTCCTGACAGTTCTGAAGTCCTAGCTGTTGAATGATCACCTCGGGGTAGTGTGCGAACAGAGCGTTCGCGGCTCTCAGAGCCTCGGCGTTTTCCTCGGGAGTGCCCTGAGTTAGTATCTTCTTGCCGTGCTATGACAGCTCCGCACCACATAATTGGTGCGCGTACTGAAGTGTTTCCTTGACGGTGAGCATGGGGTAGTGCTTGTCGCGCTGGTTCACGTATGCTACGAACTGCGGTAGCGTCTTAATCATCTGCTCACGGTCGACGTTGTTGAACGAGATGTTGCCCTCCACGGTGATGTTTTTGGTCATCGGGAACCGGGCACTCAGCATCTTTAACAGAGCCGACTTCCCCGAACCGGGTTGGCCCAGCAACAGCGTGATCTTTCCAGGTGAGAGCACACCGCTGACATTTTTGAGGATTTCTTTACGGACCACACGCTTCTTGGGACTGATGAATGTCTTCTTCAACGTGTTGGGGATGGTCGGCAGTTCGTACTTGGAATTGTCGTCGTCTACTACAACCACATCTGCAGTGACCGACAGGTTGCTGAAGCGTACGTCCATCTGCGGCATGGTTGTGCCTAGAGCCTTGGAAACCACAACAATGGAGGACCACGAACGGCTCGCATGGCAGTATCCGGAAACCCCTATCGAGTACAGAAGACCCAATGTACCACTTGGAGACCCACATCTCGTTTATGTTGAGCCAGGTGAGTATCTGTTTGAGCTCTCGCCAGTGATCAACGAGGATGAACATCAACATCTGTAGCCATTGCATACTTCAGCATCCGCATCTCTGATATCGAGAGATACCGCGGTCATTTCGTCGGTAAATTTGGATATACTACTTCGATTGGAGAGCGACGGTCTTATCTACCAAAGCCGCTCGTGGTCGGAAAAACAAAATCCCTCCAGATCGGTTACGAATAATTTTACGCCATGCACTTATGGATTTGTTTCCCGAGATGAACTTCCTTCATGGCGTGGAGAATGCATTGCACAACAGACTTCGACCATTGCGTATGCGATATTACTCCCATGGTATGACGAGATACGCTGGAAATCGATGTCGCCATAGTGACTCTTTTGAGTATATCACATTCACAAGAGATTCTCAAGCGCTTTTCTCATCGGTGTGAGACGACGCAAATTGCAGTCGTCGAATTACACGGAATGTAATTGCTCGCGAGCACAAACGGCACCAGCGCGAGATTCAAGATGAGATGAGCGAGCGTCGACGCTGTCAACGTGTTGTGATAGAGCACCGTCGAAGCTCTCACCGAGCTACAGTGTGGGTGCTTTAGCGTCACTTGATACGATCGCAATACGCCAGAACAGTGTTCCCGTGTGATACAACAGCTGCGAGCAAGACAGGATCGCCGAGCCGAAGGTCTTAAATATAGGCATGCAAAGGAGAGAGAAAGATTCGAGACATATCTGCAGAATACAATTCTTTGAGCTGACGCCCAAAGAATTCATAAGGACAAGATTGTAGCCGCATTGGTAACGCCGAAGATTTCGCTTACGAGATTACAACTCCAAAATGCCGTTCGTTTACGCTTAGCTGGGGATGAAAGTTACGCTATTAAGAATCACGTTTGCTATAAAATTTGTCTAGATCGAATTATTCGCCATGATTGCTATTCTTTTGTTTCTGCCAGTGTAGCGGGACTCGACAGCGGATGTCGAGCTTACTCTTTGTGAGGCTTTGATATCTTCCTTGACGACCAACGGAAACGTTCCTTGCTGGGGCTGCACAAAGATATATTTCGTTTTTATGGGTTAATGCTCTCTGTTTCAGGTTTCTTTCAATAGCCTCGCCCAAGAAACTACATTTGTCCATACGCTAGCATGATCTACAGTAGTACTACGTAGTAGGTTGCACTTGTCCACTGGTACAAGCCTTGTTCTTCTTCTTGAGTTTCCTATTCATGTTAGGCTTCATCTACTTAGATTACATCTACGGATGCTCACCAGCGGTAGCTTCGGACAGTAGGACCGAGCGCGGGGTACGTATCGCAGCTGGAATGACCATTTCATCACTGATAGTGGCATTGTCGCTACCAGCGATAGGAACGACCACCGCAAAACTCACAGATCCCACTGCGTCTTTTTCTCTGCCTTCTGAAACGCGTCGTAGCAGTTCTTTTTAGACTCCGTAGACGTATTCACTGCAGTCGTAACCAAATCATGCAGCCGAAGGTGCTCTTTAGCATTCCTGTCGTTTAAAGCAATCACCCCGCGACCTTCGGTTCTGAGCCGCTTCTCTTTACTGTCAAGTAGCGGTTCCCATTTGGAACAACGGTTTCGCTCACCAACTGCAGCGGTCATCAGCGCTGGTGATTGGAGTACGTTTGGCGTTGTGGGCTATACAGCCTCACTTTCAAATGCTTCGGAATGCGCCGACCCCCGTAATAAACCAATCTTTTATTGGCGGGTGTGGGTCTAAATAACGGTGGAGAAGGCGGCGTCGAAGTCGAAGTTCTCGACGGGTTGTCCGACATCATTGGCATCGATTCGTGGCAAGCTGGTAAATGGTTGCATTTCTTGCCGATCTCCCTCTCGGAGGGCGATGGCTAATGCTGAGGTCTACTACAGTAGTCTGTGGAGGCCCGCGAATGCCGACATTCTTCTTACTGAGATCACGCATGAGCTGACGTACAAAAGGTTCTCTAACAGGATTTCCATATCCGCGGGCTTCTCTATATTTGTCTTTACGAGCGCACTAAGTGCTCACATCGGTACCGTCGCTTTTTTTGACAGAGGGAAAGTAGCTGACCTCGCTTTTTCAGCTGTTTGGAGTGAAATAGAAGTGGAGGCCGAGATCCTCTGCAAGTACGACCAATACGACTGGAAGCTCGTGGTGGCGCTCGTTTCTAGGATCATTGTAGCTGCTAGCGACGTAGAATTCTGTATACGTCTTGAAACTCGCCTCGTAGACAATCTGCGTAGTTTTCTTAATCACCTCGGGAGCTGAGACCTTTTTGCCAGCACTCGGGTCCCCATCTTTTAATGAAGACTCAGATTGCAAAGTGGTCATGTAGCTCACAGCCACCAGAAGATTGGCTTATTTTTTAGTCTGATCACGTACACATTGATTAGAACTCGTACAGTACATTTGAGCATGAGCTCGTACTCTTAAGTCTGATCCATACTGTTTGGATTTGTACCTTGATGTCTGACAGCTTGGCATAAGCACGTCCTTTTTGGAATGACTCACCTTAACATTTTCCGCACGGTACCTTTTTTTTAAAGACAAAAATAGGTGGTCGAAAATAACCTTATCAGTTTTTGCTCATTATCACATCCTGATTGGTCAAATAACACCACACAATGTCAAAAAGGCTACTAACGGACGCGCCCTGGACTATATTAAATAGTGCCGCCCGAAAGTGACAGAGAGGACTTTAAACAGGTGAGGACTTTATTTCCTTGCTGATATGATTCGTGTCTCAGGTTAATATCGTCTAACATATCATCTAACTCTAAAGGATGTCCCAGATCGACGTCTTCGTACATGAGAGTGTCTCCCTGCACAGTATTTAAAAGGCCCATTTCAGTGAGGACAAATCTTTTGGTTGTCTTCGGATGTGCATTTTGATCATCGGATGTGCATTTAGATCTTCGAATGCTCACTCGGATGCAGACGATCATTCCTAAAGCTTAATGGCTGTCACAAGTCTCCCCCCTCCCCCAGTCAAAAGAATCCCAGCGTTTCCAAAAAGCAGCACGAGTCCGACGTCTGCTGTATCGACGCCCGCCATGCCACGCCACCAGCCCCGTTACAGCGAAAGAGGGTGACGAAGACCTAGCAAGCGTTGCGTCAAGATCTAACAGCGACGGCGAAACCCGCGACATTGCAGTTCATTCAATCTCACGGAAAAAGAAGAAGAGATTAAGAAGGCATCCTACCGCCCGAGATCGAGCGGTAACCAAGCGAAGAAAGCAATTGCCTCATCGATTATCCTCGCGTCGCCACAACTCTTCTAGACGCAGAAATGAAGAATCATTGAACGTTCAGGATTCGTCAGTAGAATCCGAGCACGAGAAGGGATCTCATTCTTCATTCGCATCAGACTCTGATGCGAGCAGTCAAAATTCGTCCGATTCGGAAACAGAAGGATGCGACGGAGGTGACATCGCTCCTCAAGACGAATTAGTGGACGTACCGGATCTGGATGTGACGGCGTTCGACAGCTGGGGCGCGTTGGAGTCGTATCTGAAGGCATACAGCAGGAAAACATTCCAGGTTTGTGCTGCTTAATCTGTGAGACAGTCTGAGACTGTGAAACAGTTTCTGAAATTGTACTAAATTCTTACTGTGATCAGATTTACACCATTCGAACAAACACTCCAATGCGGACAAGAAACGCTAGAATGCAGAGAAATATGTCTGCTTTCAAGCTAGTCCCTGAGGAGTTTAAGTTCTACAATAAAACCTACGTATTTGTCCTACTTTTCGTTGAGCTCCAGCTTTATGGAGTGCATGTCACTGGACTGGACAGTGAAAGCGGGATCAGACAAACGATGGAATTCTTCCGGTACAGATACTTAAGTCTTATATTATCGTCAATCTAAGCTTTTTTTGTAGTTATTTTTTGTCAATGATTCTTTGTAAAAGGAATGATATCGACCGGTGTGCATACATATGAAAGGCTTTACGAAGCAGGGAGTACATTGCGGCGAGGCGAACACCGCGGTGAAGCCGCTTGAGTGGTGCTTAGATAAGTTTAAAAAGTCGAGTTGCCGCCACACTCACCGACAATCACTCTGGTTTTTTCATACGTTCTTGTACCCGAAGATGCACCTGTTTTGGTCGCTAACGTGCTAGCCTTTCTGACCACATGGATCAGCAATCTGCGCGAAGAGAACATAATATAGCCGAGACTGTGCATCGGCTGCACAGTCTAAATTTGAGACTGTGCAGGTAGTCTCTGCCCTTCGTCCATATGCGGTTCCTTCGACCACTTTTCACGAAATTTAGCGCCATACACATCGTGCTTGGATAAAAACCACGACGAGGGGTCTCTCGAGAAGCCTGCTATTTTAGCGCTCCGCATGATTGTTGCCTTATCCGTGTCTCGCCACGCGCGAAGGCCCCAATCGCTAACGGTGTCAACACTTGGCATACGTGGGCTACCAAAGCGAGTGCATTCGACTCGGTCTGACTCTTTCCAAACGTTATTTCCATGTACAGTAGGTCCTTAAAACGACATATTTAGTCCACTTGATCACCTCTTGCTTACGCTCACTGCTAGCCGACTGCCTTTGATGAGGCACTATTGGAAATGACGGAAAAGTGTTTCTCTCTGTAGAATGGATGGTCAGCAAGTTTGTAATAGCAGATTTGGTAGCTTTTATAAGGTTTCTATTCGGGAGAGGCTTGTATTTAATAGTGCAGGCAGCACCCCACAGGACACTATTCGGTAGGGGGCTTTTATTCGGCGCATCCGTTATTCGAGTTTCTCAGGCTTGTAAAAAAAATTACAGGAAGCAAAAACACAAAACTCTTTAATGAAGTACATGTATCGCAATGTCCCTTGATGAGCCAGGGGCTAAATTCGGTTCCATAGATTCTCTACCTTGATTAACCCCAGTTAGCGCCCGTTCACTTCTTCTCCGACCGTTATAGCCTCCTTCACACTGCCACAGACCGTGGGCCGCATGGGGCGCAAGAAGCTCGGCGTCGTGAGTCTCGCACTCATCACGTACTTTAACGTAAGTGGTGGGCCATGGGGGTCGGAGCCCATTGTGGCCGCGTGCGGGCCGTTTGTCGGCATCATGGCGACACTCGTGTTTCCGTTTATCTGGTGTCTGCCATTGGCCTTGTCATTCGCCGAGTTGTTCTCTGCGTTCCCGACTGATTCGAGCTTCTGCACTTGGGTGGGCAAGGCTTTCGGTCGTCGCATGGGGTTCCACGTAGGGTATTGGAGCTGGGTTTCAGGCGGTACGTTTGTTACCAAAATTCTGCGCTTAAATGTGTAACTTTGACAAATTTGCCCACTTCCAGTGATCGACAACGCCATCTACCCGTGTCTAATGGTAGATTCCGTCTACGCAGTGCTAATGGGACCTCACGAGCTGCATTCCTTCATGGTTCCTACCTGGATGTACCTCGTTAGAGTTACAGTTGCCACCGTATTCATGTTACCGACGATTTTCAGTATCGACGCAGTCGGCCGCTTCCTCTTAGTACTTGGCCTTGCAATGGTCGCTCCGTTCGTCGTACTGGTAGTCGTGAGTGTCCCTCAGATTCATCCGGCCAATTGGTTTGTCGTCAGTGCCGCTCCACAATGGAGTCAACTCGTTAGCGTCCTCTATTGGAGTTACAGTGGCTTCGACGCGGCCGGAGCTTACGCGAGTGAAATCGACTCGCCACGGCAAACGTATCCACGGGCCATGATGCTCACTGTCGGGTTAGTGGCTCTCACATACTCCGTCCCATTCCTTGCAGCGTCGGGTGTCAACAAGCCGTCGTACAGCTTATGGCGCGATGGATACTACCCTATGATCGCCGAGAAAATCTCCGGACCAGGATTGCGTACCTGGTTCCTCGGCTGTGCGCTGCTAGGAAACCTAGGCGTCTACATCGCCAAGATGACCAAGAACGGCTTCCTGTTGGCCGGTATGGCCGATCTCGGGCTTGCTCCGAACTTCTTCATCAAGTACGTCAGGACTCTTTAATTTTCCCCCTAAAAATCGTGCTCTAATTCACTATACTGTATACAGACGTACAGCCTCTAACGGGGTTCCTCGCCGAGCTATCCTGCTCTCGCACGGCATCATCGTCTTCATGGCGTTGTTTGACTTCAACATCATCTTAGGTGTCGACAACTTCCTGTCCTCCTTGGCTTGTGTCACTGAGCTCTGCGCTGTCGTCCGGTTACGGTATACCATGCCTACTCTTATACGCCCGTATAAGGTCAACATCTCGGATCGAGGACTACTCATCGCCATGGCCATCCCGTTCTCCATCGGGTCGTTCGTCATGCTCAACGAACTCACCAAGTCAACGCTCAGCCTGACACTCAACGTCATCGCATTGGCCAGTGGACTAATGTGTCACCAATTCCTGCACCGACCTCCAGCATCTGTGTATACACCATTAGCGGCTGCTATACAGCTCGAGTTGGGTACGCCAGCACCCGGAGGAGGAACCTTCAGCATTGTTACACCCGCGTCGCCGTCCACGCTGGAACAACAGAAAGGCGTGTAACATTTAGACATCAAGCCACTACATGTACACAACGCCCTATTCTCTTCATATATTTGTCCAGTGTTACCGTAATACAGCACCGTGGTCCATACAACACGCTACGGCAGCGTCGCGTCCTGGCCAGACTCCGACACCGTGTCCTTGTCCGACAGCTCGTGGATCGACATCCGCCCCTCTCCGTTCTTCCCCGACTCGTCGTATTCCTTCGAGTCCACCTCAGTCGACGTAGCCACTGCACTGTCACCGAGCTGTAACATGTCGTTGGATATTTCAATTGGCTCGGCAGTGGTAGACACCGCGCTGCTACTTAACTGCAGCCCATCAAACATCTCGTTACGCGTGTCTGTCGAAGTATCCGACGTGTGTACAGCACTGCTACTTAACTGTAACCCACCGAACATATCTCCCATCTGTGCGTCGCTGGGGCCTGCGCTCAACTGCAAGCCATTGAACATGTCGCCACTGTCACCACGAACAGCATCCGCGTCCTTTTCGTCCTTCTTGTCCTCTGTCTTCTCAACTAACGACACTGACGATGAGCTGACCTGAAAGTTGCCACTCATGTGCAGACCCCCGAACAACGAACCAGACGCAGACGGCGCCACCAAACTAGCGTCCGGTCTGGCTACTTCAGGGGTTCCAAAGAACGAATCCTTCATGTCCGAAGACGTCGGCGAGTGCACTTCCGCTTTGTCCGGTGCTGCGTCTTCATCTTCCGCCACTTGGTCCTCGTCTTCCACAGCGGCTTCAGTCGGGACTTCCGTTGAACTCTCCGACGTCGCTGGACCATTACTCATCTGCAGTCCACCGAACAGAGATCCACTCGTATCTTCCTTAACCGACTCGTGGCTTCCAACAGGACTGTCAGTCTTGACGTCCAATCCTCCGAACATCGTGACATCACTAGAGCCCAGTTGAACACAGATATCCTTCTCCTGCTCTCGCAACGTCCGCAGCTCTTCATCATACGTCGCAGCCGTGTCATAGTCCTCGTTCTCCGTCGCCAACTCGATCTGTTTCTCCAACATCACAGTGCGCACTTGGATCGTCTCGACCGTCTGCGTCAACTCGTCCTGACTCCGCACCGCGCTCACTGGACTCACCATTTCTTCGTGCGCGTACTCCACCTCGGCTTCCTCGTCCAGTTCGTGACTTATCGAATCGATCTCGGCCTCGTCCACAGACTCATTCTCTTCAATCTCCTGTGAGATGGAGGCCTGTAGAGCCTGCTGACGATCCTTCAAGTCTTCGATCTTCTCGTCCAGTCTAGCAGCCAAGTCGTAGTCCTCGTTCTCCGTGGCCTTTTCAATCTGCGACTCCAGCTCCACAAGGTGCGCCGAGATCTCTTCTAACGCCATGCTGCTGTCTTCCAGCGCCTCCACATCCACATCTAAAGCCTCAATATCCGTCGCTCTACCCGTCAAACTCGAGCGCGAGACAGACACGTGGTCACTCTCGTCGTTCTCGTCGCCATCCACCGACTCGTCGTCGTCGTCCACGTCTTCGTTCTTTGCGGGGTCACACACGTCGTACTTCTTCTCCAACATCTCCACTTGTAACATACACGCGTCGTACTCGGCTTGAACCAGCAACATGGCCGACGACCGGAAGTCAATGCCGTCGTCGCCCTCACTTTTACACTTCTCGATCTTCCGCAGCGCCGTTCTCAAGTGCTTGGCCTCCTTCCAGAGCTCTTGCAACGTGGCTAACTCGAGATGTTTCTCCATCTCCTTCAGCTCCTTCTTCTTCTCTTCAAACTCCACTTCACGCTTGCCGATACGTTCCTTCAGATCTTGCAGCTCCATCTCCACCACTTTCACCAACATCTCTTCTGCCGTGCGCGCGATTCTTTCCCAAAGCCCTAAATGTCCTTTCGAGAATCCGCGCCCGCGTCCTTAAAGTTACGTTGCGCAGCAGCCCCCTCTTCTCCTGCTCCAAGCGTGGGATCATCGCCTCGGCCGACGCGATAGCATTGCGATGGATCGACATGGATTTCTCCAGCTCCTCGTGCTGGTTACTGAGCATCGTGAAGCTCTGCTCGGCCACGGCCGCTGCGTCATTCAGCGAGCTCAGCTCCGCCGTCTGCTGCTTCTTCCGGATCATCGACTGCTCCCGTCGCGTCTCCTGGACCTCCAGCACATTGGCCAACAACGCTGCCGCGCGCATCTCCTTCTTCACAGCGCCGATGCGTCTCCCAATGACTGTAATATCCTCCGCGTACTGCTTCAACTTCTCCTGGAAGTCCTGACGCTGTTGCTCGAGTTGCTGGCCGTCCGACTCCACCTCTGCCTTGGTCTTCTTGATGCCTTCTTCACGGTCCGCAATGCGCTTCAGTTGACGCGAATAGCGTCCCCGCACCGTGTCGATATCTCGCTGCGCAGTGTCGATAGACGACTGGATCTCCTGGACGCGCTCCAGCTTTTCCTTTAGCTTCCGTTCCAGCTCCCGCACTTCTTCTTCCACGGCCTCCTTCTCCTCCATCAGCTGCGCTTGGATCGCAAACTCGGCGCTGCACTGGCCTTCGATCGTCGCCTCGATCTCCGACTTCTCGGCCACCACGTTCTCCAGACTTACAGACACGTGATGCATCTCGGTATCGATGCGCTCGGCCTCAAACTGCAGCT